>NC_044557.1:136338371-136681998 GCF_007565055.1 Rhinopithecus roxellana | reverse complement strand
GTTCTGGCTAAATCGAAGGCCTGCCATCCCAAACCTCTGAACCTCAGAGGTACTCCTGCTGTAAAGTAGGAATAATCATACTCATGTAAGGCTCCTGCAGCACTTAGTTTTGCCCTGATTATTTCTCTTGAGAAAGCACTTTTATCTGAGGAATGTGAGTCCTTTTAATTACTAGGTCTGGAGAGGTATTAAAATGAGACCCCATCATGTTCTACTATCTCCTTGAGCTATATATTCATCTCCTGAAACTACCTGCTTCTGCCACAAGTAGCTACCTACTAACCTACCACTGTCACACAAGACACTATGACCCACACCCTACAGCTTAACAATGTCTAGCCAATCGCTGATGCATGTAGTTTCTATAAATGAGAATGCTTGACAGTTGTGTATCAGCCCACTTCCTGTCCCTTTTTTCGTCTTTAAAAACCTGCTTGTAGCAAAGGCCGGACAGAGCTCATATCCAAAGCTACTGGTGGAGGGTGGGGGTCGGGGGGGGTGGAATCTTCTGGGCAGCTGTCTCGCTTTAACTCAAGCAAACTCAACATTCTTATTTTTTTGCCTCAGCCTTTCCTTTTAAACTGATACTCTTAAATCACTCTCACTGACTTCATTCTATGACATTGAGGGCATCACTTAAGGAAATTTATTTACGTGCTCGCTTTGACAGCATGTATACTAAAATTGGAATAATACGGAGAACATTAACATGGCCCCTGCTCAAGGATGACATGCAAATTTGTGAAAATTAAATTTGAAAAATAAACATAAAACCCTAAACTTATTTGAAACTAAAAATGTGCCAGAAACACTGTACCAGGAGCTAGTGACACAAAGATAGTAACAATAGCTAACAATAACCGTTTTAGGAACTTTCTGGTTTTCCAAGTAAAAATTTAGCTCTGTTCTGTAAATAGCAATTGTTTTGGGGTCTCAGTTGTATTACTTGTAAAATGGGAATGGCAATAGATATTAATACCTTATGGATTGTGGTGAGAAGTAAAAGAAACAAAACATGTAAATCATCTGGCACATAGCAGGTGTTAAGTTTTTATTTTAATTTTAAAAATAAAATAGTGAATAGAAACCTAAAGTTACTGATTTAAAAAGTGAAACTAGCTTCAAATGTGAAAAATAAGTGCATTCAGAATCTTGGAGAGGCCTTTATTATTTATTTATTTTTATTATTTATTTTATTTATTTATTTTCGAGACGGAGTCTTGCTCTGTCGCCACGTTGGAGAGGCCATTTTAAAAAAATTTCTTACCCCAAGTGACCCCAGAATGTACATCGACGTCAACCGGGCCGAGAACTACAATTCCCAGAATGCACCTAAACAAGGCACCGGGAACGGAGCCCGGCGTTGCTGCAGGGAATTGTGGGTGGCGTGGTTTCCCTCAGAGCTTTTCACCTCACCAGGGCGCGAGAATCTTGGAAACAGCCACCAGGGTGGGCGGGGTAAGGGCTGGTGCTCCACCAATCACCGAGCCAGTCCCTGGAAGCGTTGAGCCGTGGCCAATCGGAACGCAGCGGTCTTCCTCCTAGCCTGGCGCGCGATAATTTGAAGACGCTCACGGCAGCTGGCTGGGCTGAGGAGAGTTTGCTGGGTTCTGAGGCGCAGGTAACCTCTGAAGTAGGCCGAGGCAGAGCTGTGGAAGGCTGAGGCGAGGGGGAGACCTTGTGGGACGTGGGACGAATGTCACAGGAAAAGAGCTTTTGCTTGGCGCTCGGCAGGTCCGCGACCCCGAGACCGAAGAAGCCACTATTCTCACCCGTTCCACGCTCACAGGCGCCGGGGTTTCCATCTTCCCGACGTCGGCGTTTCCTTGTTTTGGGTTTAGGGTTTGTTTGTTTCCCTGACCGGGTTCAGGGTTGGGACGCTTTCCTCTCCTACCTTTCCTCGCTTAGCCGCAGAGGGGCCATTCCTTAAGCCGCAGCTCGACCTGAATTCCCGAGACCCTGGCATTTCAGTTCATTTATTAATGGCTTTGAAATAACGCTTGTGTGCTGCTTTGGGGAGAATTTCCCTGATGCCAGGGAAGGGGAAGGAAATGAACTCTGACGAGCCACATAGCCGCCTGCTCGTGCATTCTTGCATTTGTTTTCAGCAGCCTCACGACTTTAAGAGATTTTTATAAAAAGGGAAGCAAACGGCTTGCTCCAGGCTCCTCAGCTAGGAAAATGGCCTGAGGACTGTGCTTCACCCATTTCTTGCTGGGGCTCTGATGAAAAGTTACAAACGGCCTCTGCCTTCATGGAAGGCTGTTGAGATGGGGAAACAAGAAGAAAATGTCTTAAATGGACTATTAGGGAAATATAGTGTGCCTGGAAGCAGAACAAGCGCGTGTAACCCGGGGAGGGGTGGAAGGAGAGCAGTGGCGAGAAGGCCTCCCGGAAATAGGGTTTTAACTTGGTGTGAAATAGACTAATTAAAGGGGGTGTAATTTTGATAAGCGACTTTAATATTTTGATGAATGTGGTTATTGTCATTTCTTTTAGGAATTCAATAAAGAAAATGGCAGCTGTTACTCCAAGGAAGAGGAAACAGGATTCTTTGAACTGTGACAGGTGAAGCTCAGCCTACGAATAGAAACTCTCAGAAAAATCCACCTTGTCTCTCTTGTTCTCTCCTATTTTCTAAAATTTTTGTTCTTCCACTAGCCTACTCCTTGTGGCTACAGTGATAACCTGATAACCTATATTCTAATTCTAGCTAGGAAATACATTAAGTTTTCATAACGAATTATTTAGTCCTTTTCAAGGGAATCAAAGAAGGCTGTTTTTTTGGTTTTTGTTTTTTTCTTTGACATAGAAGCAGCCCATTGAAGAAAGCTATTTTCTATGGCTAAGAAATATACCAGATTGGCTATTACCCTTGTTCCTTTCTATTCCCCTACTATATTTACATAGTGTCTTGCATACAGTTGATGCTTGTCTGGAAAACAATTCTAGAAAGTTTGTGTACTCAGATATTAATTAGTCTACCTAGGAAAAGCCCCAGGGGGTCAGTTCATTACAGACAAATATTATAGGGGACTTACAGACAATAGAGCAAAATATATGAGCTATCATTTATATATGGCCAACACATAGAAATAGATTTTAAAAACACATGCGTATATGTCTAGCAAAGCTTCTTTGTGTATGGTATTTGTTTCATGAACATTGGGCTCTTTGGGAAGATATTTGAATGTTTTATTTGATAAAGACAATTTGAGAATCCTGTTAAACTAATAGAAAATTGTGTGTATGTTTGGGGGTACATGTATTAATATGACCTATAAGTAGAGCTTATTAGCAGTAGATTTATGTAAATTTTGACACAAAATAATCTTAATGGACTTTTTTTTTTATAGCCTTTTACACTTCACTGAAAATCTGTTTCCATCACCTAATAAAAAGCACTGTTTTAATCAAAACAGTGATAAAAATGAAGAAAACCTGCATTGCTCTCAACAAGGGCATTTTGTTTAAGTGCACTCAAAACAACTGAAATAAATAGACTGCCATCAGCAAATCAAGGCTCACAATTTAAATCTTCTGTGTCCACTGTATCTTTTTACAAACCAAAATAAGTGGTACCTCAATCCACTGGAGAGAAGCTAATAAAGAGAGTAGATCTACTTGTCTAAAAACTAATGATGAAGATATATCTTTTCCCATTGTGACAGAAAAAATGCAGGTAAAACCAGTCTGTTCCAAGAAGAACAACAAAAAACCACAGAAGAGTTTAACTGCTAAGTATCAACCAAGGTATAGACACGTCAAGCCTGTATCAAGGAATTCTAGAAATCCCAAGCAAAATCGAGTAATCTATAAGCCAATTATGGAGAAAGAAAATAATTGTCATTCAGCTGAAAATAATCCCAGTGCTCCTCGGGTTCTAAGCCAAAAAATAAAACCACAAGTTACACTCCAGAGTGGAGCAGCATTTTTTGTTAGTAGAAAAAAATCCTCTCTTAGAAAATGGTCCCTGGAAAATGAGCTGTCACGGGGACTCACCCAAAAGAATAAATCAGAAGTGATCGAAGATTCTGATGTAAAGACTGTCAGTGAAAAAAAAGCTTTTGAGACAAGGCAAGTGCCAAAGTGCTTGATCCTAGAAGAGAAATTGAACATTGGACTAAGTGCAAGCAGTAAAAATCAAGAGGAATTAATAAAGGTAAAGCTAAATATATCACTTTAAAAATGGCTATATAATAAAACTTTAGTATGACATAGCTGAATAAATTTTATTTTCTGGACTGCTTTTATAAAGCCAGATAGCAGTGTTTAGTTATGTAAGGAGTTTATTTATTTATTTATTTTGAGATGGGGTCTGTCTTTGTGACCCAGGCTGGAGAGCAGTGGCACAAATACTGCCCACTACAGCCTTAACCTCCTAGACTCAAGTAATCCTACCAAGTAGCTGGTACTATAGGTGCACACCACCTCACCTGGCTAATTCTTGCATTTTTTTGTAGAGGCTGGGATTTCACCATGTTGCCCAGGCTGGTCTCGCACTACTGGGCTACAGTGATCCACCTGCCTCACCCTCCCAAATTGCTGGGATTATGGGTGTGAACCAGTGCACCTGGCCCGGCCCCATTTTAAGTTCTCAATAGGTACATGTAGCTGGTGGCTACCATATTAGACCATGCTGGTCTAGAACTTCTATTGCTGATCTCCTGTCTATAACCTTCATCAGAAAAAAAGTTGGGTTCTGTGGGGCAGCTAGGGGCAGAAAGCCACTGAAGCAGCCTTAAGAAAGGTTGTCTCCCAGATCAGGGCTTCCATGTCTGTGGTGGCTTGTTTATATACATCACAACCCTTGTAGCTGGAGAAATGGTAGGCTTATGTGATACCCAGTACACTCAGGCTTATAGTCATGTCTTTCCTAACCCACCTCTCATCATTGCCTTCCTCACTCACTTCTCTCAAATTCAACCCCAGTTCATATCTCTTGTAATCACCTAAATTTCAAACCTCAGTGGCAAAGATTATAAACTGGTGGCCAGTAAACCAAATCTTGCCCATAAATGTTTTGCTTGGCCTACATAATTTTAAAATTGGAGCCAAAATTATATATACAAAATATATATATACAAGAAATTTCTGGTGTCTCATGAAATATTGAAAGCTGAGCCTTCATTTCTACATGGCAATAATCAGCTGAATATCAGGCTGAGTATCATACCATTTGACAAATACGGGCTCTTCATTTCTCTAAGTCAGTGTATATCTATTTAGATCAGTTTAGTTTTGATAATTTTACTTACTGCTGCCCTTGTAAGGCATTTAAGTTTTTAGTCCTCACTGTAAATATTTTTTTTTTCCTGTTTATCAGATATGGCCAAGTAGATTGTTAAATGCGATAGGCTCTTGCTGGCTAAGCCATGACAGTCTAATTTTACTAATTCATTTTCTGTTTATATCAACAAAACACTTCTGTGTCTTGGTAGGGATTTTGATTACAAGAGTAAGCTTTATCAAAATTTATTAAACTGTGCTTTATACCTATACATTTATATGAAAATTACGTTTTTTGAAAGTTTGGGGCATAACTCAAGCTAAAATTGTCTCAATCCAGTAAAACAAAGGAAGAATCTGCAGTTTCCCCATGCATCTCCTGATGATGATGATGATGATGATTTGGTACAGCCTGGTGGTGTACCAAATGAATGGTGACCTGATGAGTTCTCTGTAAGCAGTGTAACAGAATTCTGTAATTCTCTTTTCTGTCTTATTTTCATTTTCTTAGCTTCACTTGACGGGTTTGGTATTGAGTTAGTTTTCAGTAGTTTGGGAGGTTGGGCTTTTGTCATTTTAAATTTGTGGAAAGGGGCTATGCTCTCTCAGGATACTGATAAATACCCATGTCTAGAATTCACCTCTCCTAGCTAAGGGCGAATCTGATTTTCTGTTTTTTTATTTTTATTTTTATTTTATTTTATTTTTTGAGACAGAGTCTTGCTCTGTCACCCAGGCTGGAGTGCTGTGGCCGGATCTCAGCTCACTGCAAGCTCACCCTCCCAGGTTCACGCCATTCTCCTGCCTCAGCCACCCGAGTAGCTGGGACTACAGGTGCGCGCCACCACACCCGGCTAGTTTTTTGTATTTTTTAGTAGAGACGGGGTTTCACTGTGTTAGCCAGGATGGTCTCAATCTCCTGACTTCGTGATCTGCCCGTCTCGGCCTCCCAAAGTGCTGGGATTATGGGCTTGAGCCACCGTGCCTGGCCTGTTTTTTTATTTTGAGACGGCTCACTGCAACATGTGCCTCCCGGGTTCAAGCAATTCTTCACCTCAGCCTGCCAAGTAGCTGGGATTACAGGCACCTGCCTACATGCCTGGCTAATTTTTGTATTTTTAGTAGAGATGGGGTTTCACCCTCTCGGCCAGGCTGGTCTTGAACTCCTGACTTCGTGATCCACCTGCCTTGGTCTCCCAAAGTGCTGAGATTACAGGTGTGAGCCACCATGCCCGGCTGGTGAATCTGATTTTCATGAGGATGCCCTTTCCCCAACTCATGGAGCCCTGAAAAGTGTTAAACTGATGGGTTATCCCACCTCTGCTGGGATATTATGGTTTTGAGTAGTAGAAGTTGTACTTTAACCAAGAGGTTTTTCCTTTTTCCCCAAGCCGTATATTCCCTATATTCCCTAGTAATTCCCAAATTAGTATGAGGGAGATCTGTCAGGATTTTTTCTACTTTGCGTTTCCCACATTCCTGCTACTCTCCAGTGACTCTAGAAAGTTATTCTTTCCTTAGCTGCTCATTTTAAAAGTTCATGGCAAAAAGTTGTCCGTTTCCAGTTTGGTGGCTGCTGGGGAAATTTTTGCCATTTTTACTGACTTTTTTGTGCATTTCATTATGGAAGTGATGGTCTGTAATAATTCTGCCGTCTCTATCAGGAAGTATAACACGTTTTTGAGAGGATGACATTACAACATGTGTACTCTGGCTTTTTTTCTTTTGAGATGGAGTCTTGCTCTGTCGCCAGGCTGGAGTGCAGTGGCATGATCTTGGCTCGTTGCAACCTCCGCCTCCTGGGTTCAAGCGATTCTCCTGCCTCAGCCTACCAAGTAGCTGGGACTACAGGTGTGTGCCACCAAGCCCAGCTAATTTTTGTATTTTTAGTAGAGACGGTTTCACTGTGTTAGCCAGGATGGTCTCAATCCCTTGACCTCGTGATCCACCCACCTCGGTCTCCCAAAGTGCTGGGATTACAGGCATGAGCCACCGCATCCTGCCATACTCTGGCTTTTAAAAGATAATGTACATGTGGTGAATACAGGGGAAGTTTTCCTAAAAATAGTTTGACGATTGAAAATCACATTATGAAATGTAATTCATAATAAACCAAATATTTTGTTTTAGAAATAGATCTGGGATTCATTCACTAGAAAACAGTTAAAAATTAGATTTGTTCCTTTTTTTTTTTTAACCTATTTTCAGGATTCATCAGATGACAGAGTTTCGTCAAAGGAACATAAAGTTGATAAAAATGAGAATTTTCCTTCAGAGGATTCTCTTGGTGAGAATAAGACAAGTAAGAGAAAACTAGCATGAATTTAACTACTTAATGCTTTATTACATATGTTATATAATAATAATTCTTATAATAATTTTTGGATCTTTCTTTCTTCAGTAGTGTGCCTGTAGTTAGTATCTTGGTTTTTATCTCTGTGACACTGTTTTCTGTAGTAAAGCAGTGCATTGCATTTTGAAAAACAAGAAACAAGATCCTAGGTTAAAATTGTAGACAAAATATTAGGCTTAATTGGTCTATGGCTGTGGCCAAGTTACTTAAGCTCTCTAGAGTTGAGTGTTCTCGTTAAAAAATCATACCTACTCTATCTTTCACCCAAAACAATGTAAGTTAAACTATTATGTGTATTTGTGATCAAAGCCCAGTTGTGAGCAGAACTTACCAAGTCTTATAAATGACACTGAAATTAAGCATCAGGAACCATGAGATTTTTGTCTAGGTTTACTGCTAATTAGCTGTATGATCTAGGAAGAGATCTCTAAAGAGTTAAAGTTAATATTTAAATTCCTGTCAGTTCTGAAATCCTATTCCTAATTTATGCTGTCAGTGTTCAATTAAATAGCTTACTAAATTATGAATACATAAAGCTGTTTATGATTCTGAGATGTGATGCTAATAACTAATATTTACTGAGTGCTGAATATATATCAGGCAGTGCTAAGTATTTAGTATACGTTATGTTTTTCATAGATTGTGCTCAAAGCACTGGTACAATAGAACATACAACAGAAAAACAATGCCATCTACTTACAATAGTTATAAATTTTTCTTTTGAAATATATTTTACCATCCTGGTGAACACGGTGAAACCCTGTCTGTACTAAAAATACAAAAAAATTAGCTGGGCGTGGTGGCGGGTGCCTGTAGTCCCAGCTACTCGGGAGGCTGAGGCAGGAGAATGGCGTGAACCCGGGAGGCAGAGCTTGCAGTGAGCGAAGATCGCGCCACTGCACTCCAGCCTGGGTGACAGAGCGAGACTCCGTCTCAAAAAAAATAAGATATATTTTAGTACATTGTCTAAGTCAATTTAAAGAAAAATAGTGAATAAAAATGATACAATGGTATAAGGATATGGCAGAAATCATGAAAGTTATATAAAAAGACCAAAAGTTTATTACTTAATAACTACAGTGTATCATTTAATTCTCCCAACTACTGTAGGTCCTGATATGCCCATTTATAGATGAGGAAATGGACTTGGGTTAAGTAACTTACCCATAGCAGCTCAGACTGTCACCTGCCTTGGTCTTATTTCTAGAGGAAGAGCTCTAATTATTTTTCAGTGCAAAGTTAAAGTTTGTTTTTTTAGCTCACTCTCAACTTACTATTTTCCTCAAATCAGTCGCTGTTTTAACTTTGGTCTTTTCTTTTAATAGACTGTTTATTTTGCCATAATTTTAGATTTACAGAAAAGTTAAAGTACAGAGAATAGCAGTGTATCTCTTACCCTGTTACCTCAATTCTTAACATCTTATGTTATAATACCTTTGTCAAAACTAAGAAACTGGTATTGGTATATAATTTTTTTTTTTTTTTTTTTTTTTTTGAGATGGAGTTTTGCTGTGTTGCTCAGGCTGGAGTGCAGTGGCACCATCTCGGCTCACTGCAGCCTCTGCCTCCAGGGTTCAAGCATTTCTCCCGCCTCAGCCTCCCAAGTAGCTGGGACTACAGAGCATCTACCACCATGCCCGGCTAATTTTTGTTAAGATGGGGTTTCACCATGTTGGCCATGCTGGTTTCAAACTCCTGACCTCAAGTAATCCACCCGCCTCAGCCTCCCAGAGGGCTGGGATTATAGGCATGAGCCACTGTGCCTGGCCATAAACACTAGACTTTATTTGGAGTTTACCAAGTATTGGTAGTAGTATATTACTGTTAACTAAACTTTATTTGGAATCTTCTATTAATGTTTTCTTTCTGTCCCAGTATCCAATCCAAGGTACTGTATTATGTTTAAATGTAATGTGTTTTTAGTCTTGTCTGTGACATTTCTGTCTTATTTCTTTGTTTGCATATTGCCAACTGGACGTTGATATCTCCAACTCTAATCTAGTACTCCAGGATTTATTCTATCCTTTTTTCATCTGTAACTTCCCTCTCAGACAGTGAGGAACTTAGTTCCTACTATTCACTATTCACCTACTTACTTGTTCTGTCCCAGTAAACATGTAAAACAGTTTCGTAATTGTTAATTCATACCCCTGTGAGAAATATATTAACCAATTAGAGTGCAATTTTTTTTTTCTCTTTGAGACAGAGTCTCACTCTGTCACCCAGGCTGTAGTGCAATGGCGCAATCTCAGCTCACTGCAACCTCTGCCTCTAGGGTTCTAGCAATTCTCCTACCTCAGCCTCCCGAGTACCTGGCATTACAGGTGTCTACCACCATGCCCGGCTAATTTTTTTGTATTTTTAGTAGAGATGGAGTTTCGCCATGTTGGGCAGGCTGGTCTCGAACTCCTGACTTCAAGTGATCCACCTGCCTCGGCCTCCCTTACCTTTCATCTCATTGTTCATGTTGAGGTTGAGATGAATCATATCTAATTCAGTCTCTTTTTCTATATGTAATTATTGCCGAAGTAAGCTTTTGTGGAATCCTGTATCAACTCATGCCATTCTTTTCTAAATGTGGTATCTTTTCAATTTTTTCCCTTTGTGGAATTCCATATATAGTTAAATAATATATATATTAAATAATATACATATTTTCTAGGATTATAGGCGTGAGCCACTGCACTCGGCCTAGAGTGCAATTTTAAGTAGTGTCTTTTTGTCTTTATCCTTATAACTTCTAGTTAAAACACCATTTGCTGAAGTTACTTAGGCCAGCTTCTCTTTTTCCCCCACCTCCTTTGGTGTCGTTATGCTGTACAGTTCTAATATAGTTAGGTTCATTTCTCACAGTATGCATTCCATCTTAGGCTACCTCAATAGCCTGGTTGATATTTATACATATTTTTTCCTCATTTGATATACATTGAAGTTCATTCTTTGTGATTTTTACAGTTCTGTGGGTTTTATCAAATGTATAGAATTATGTATTAGCCATTACAGTACCATACAGAACAGTTCCTTCACCCTAAAATTTCCCTATGGCTACATTTTGTTGTTACTGTCCTTCCCCGCAGTCCCGTGGCAACCATTAATCTGCTTTTTATTTCTATAGTTTTACCTTTTCCAGGAAAAACATTATACATATGTATCCTTTGGGGTCTGGCTTATTTCACTTAGTAATACATTTAAGGTTCATCCATGTTGTTGGATATATCAGTAGTAATTCCCATTTATCACTGAACTGTTGGCATACCATAAGAATTCTTTATATATTCTGGATACAAGTTTTTGATCAGATATGTGATTGCAAATATTTTCTCCCCTCAATCTGTGGCTTGTCTTTTCATTCTCTATTTTTGTAGAGCAAAATTTTTAAATTTGGTAGTCTAAATTAATTTTTTATAAATGTATTATGCTTTTGGTGTTGTGTGTAAAAACTTATTACCCAATCCAAGTTCATGAAGATTTTTCCCTAATATTTTTTCTAGAAGTTTTCTAGTTTTATGTTTTTACTTTATTATTAATTTTTTTGTAGAAACACAGTCTCGCTAAGTTGCCCAGACTTGTCTTGAACTCCTGGCCTTAGGCGATCCTCCCGTTTTTGGTCTCCTAAAGTGTTGGGATTACAGGCATGAGCCACCATGCCTGATCATAGTTTTACATTTAGATCTGTGATCCATTTGAGTTAAGTTTACATAAGGTTTGAATAGGTGTAATTTTTTTTGCATGTGGACGTTTAATTGGTCCAGCACCATTTGTTGAGGACTGTTTTTCCTCCATGGGATTACCTTTGCCTCTTTGTTAAATCTCGATCTTGAGTAGTATTTTGTCTTAATTAACCTTTGAAATCTTATGAATTAAAGCTTTGATTTTATTTGGTAATACACATTATCACAATTTTTCCCCTACCAGTTTCTCCTAAGTCCACTGTCTATCCAATCTTCAGTGCATCTTCAGTCAATTCAAAAAGGTGAGAATTGTTACTGTTTTAAAGTTCAAGCCTTATGAATTACACAGGTCCTCTGGGTCTCTTTTTCAGTCTCGTGCTACTTAATTTGGGGAGTTTTTTTTTCTTCCTCACTAAGGGGAATAGGAGAATAATATTGAGAATAGGGTGATGAAATCAGTCCCTCATGGAAACATAAGAACTTAAGAGTTGAGAGATGGAAAAGCTCTTTATATGCTTGAGTAAGAGTAATTGCTAACATATAATACCTTACCCGTAATAAGTAGCTTTTGTATCTATTATCTTAATTTTCACAACAAATTTGAAGGTAGATACTATTATTCTATTTTTAGCCTAAAAAACTGTTAGTAGTTTAGCTACAGTTGCACAGCTATTAGATGCCAGGACCAGGACTAGAATCTATATCTGAACCAAATGCCCATTGGGTTATATTGCCTTCCCTGGGTGATAGTATAGTAGCTACAATTTAATAAGCATTCACAACTTCATGATGTAGGTACCATTGTTACCCCATTTTGTAGATGAGAAAGCTGGCTGGAGGAGTAAGTAACTTGCAGCAGCTTAATGTTATCATAAAGTGTAGCTGAAGCTACCAATATCGTATTCAAAACTAAAGACTGCAATGGGGGAGGCACGGATGGATAGGGAGCATGATAGGCAGCACAGCTCTGAAAAAGTAGTTTCTTATAGTCTAAACATCTTCCTAAGTAGCTTTGATCCTTCTCTCTCCATTTGATTATAAATAACTCCAGATATTAACTAAGGAACTTCCTGGCTACATTTTCCTTACTCTCAGAGCACCTCACCTTAAATTGCCTCAGTGACTAGGTTGAGTGGGCAGCTTTTCCTCTTCAAAAGTTTGTTTCTAGTTTTTCTCACCTTTCCCATTTTTCACCTGTGTTGTCATCTTTCATGACCGTTTATTGAAGATGGGAGCTGTCTTAGTTCATTTTGTGTTGCTATCACAGAATACCATGGACTAGGTAATTTATAATGGACAGAAATTTATTTGGCTCACAGTTCTGGAGGCTGAGAAGTCCAAGATCAAGCAGCCACATCTGGTGGGTGCCTTCTTGCTGCATGATCCCATGGCAGAAGGCAGAACAAGAGAGCTTGGCTTGCAGCCTCACGTCCTTCAATAATCAACATTAATTCATTCATGAAGGTGGAGCCATCATGAGCTAAACACCTCTTATTAGGCCCCACCTCCCAGAACTGTTGCACTGGAGATTAAATTTTCACACATAAATTTTGGGGGACATGCTCAAACCATAGCAGAAGCCTACCACAATTAACTGATAAAAGTGTATACTAATTTAGTCTAGTATAAAGAGACAGGCCAGGGTCTGTGGTTCACGCCTGTAATCCCAGCACTTTGGGAGGCCGAGGTGGGTGGATCACCTGAGATCAGGAGTTTGAGACTAGGCCAACATGGTGAAACCCCATCTTTACTAAAAATACAGAAATTAGCTGGGAATGATGGGGCATGCCTATAATCCCAGCTATTCAGGAAGCTGAGACAGGAGACTAGCTTGAACCCAGGAGGTGGAGGTTGCAGTGAGCCAAGATCACGCCACTGCACTCCAGCTTGGGCGACAGAGCAAGACTCTGTCTCAAAAAAAAAAAAAAAAAAAAAAAAGACAGTGGGATACTATTTGTTAAATAATATGATATTGCTCTTTTTGTAGACTCCAAAATGTCAGTTATCAGCAATTTGAGATTTAATCTGTTACTTCAGATAGATTACAGATTCTCAAAGTGCTTAGTCTCACATTTGTTTTTTGGTTTTTAAAATTCATTCAATGAACATTTAGAGAGTATCACATGCTATTGAGCTATACTGAGTTCTAGAGATGTGAAGATAATTAACGTGGTCTACTATCGAGGTTATGGTTAGAGGAGGGTAGACATTTAAACAAGTATAGTATAGTGTTAAACAATTGCTAAAATGGAAGCAAAGAGGTGGCTATCACGCATGCAGGGTCAGGGAGAGCTGAGTTAGCAAAGTCTGCATAAGGTGAAAAGGGTCAGTAACTTGGACAAGTGTTTTTTCATACTGTAGGTAGCAGCCCATTAGTAGTTCGTCAGACCAGTTTAGGGTGTCATATCTTGTGACAGTTACTATGGGACTGAACGAAGGTGGACGAACACAGAAATGAAGACAAAGACAAAAGGATCTTTTTAAAGAAGGGGTTGGGAGCTTCTTGCTTCTAGTGAGCAAGGGCCCTGAGCTTCTACAGCCTTTCATATTTATTGGATAGAAACAGCAGGGAGGAGGAGGTAAAGGTCAGCTGCATGATTTATCACAGGTTCACATGATTGTTAACAAGCTTCAAATGTGCCTGTAGATAATGGCAAGAAACACTGTGCCTGGGCATGACTGCCCTCAGCATTCCTTCTGGGTGGCAGACGCAGTTGGTCAGTTTGCCAGCAACCTGCATTCATGAGAACAGTTTGCTGTTTGCTCATATGGCCTCCAGTGGTATACTGAATTGGTCACAACGCTCATTCTTTGGGCCTCCAACAATAGCATTTATTTTTAGTGGAATAGTGTATCTCTCACACAGCAAGTATATTTAGTGAAACTTTGGTTTTATGTCTGTACTAGTCATGTGAAATGTATTTCTTAGCATAGCTTTGTCAAGTCAATTTGAAAACTACTTATCAGACAAATGGTAACAAGACGGCTTGACTTAGCTTAATGCAGTAGAGCTAATGCTCCACTTTTTTTTTTTCTACTTTATCAGGTTTTTTTTTTTCCCTTGTTTGAACCTCTTTGGGCACTAGGGTTTTGGTTTTTTTTTTTCCTTATTTACTTATACTCTTTAGGGATTTCTACTCCTTTGGTCCCTGGAAAACCAAGGTCCTTTCATTACAAGGCAAGGGTTACAAACTCAGTACCTACAGAACCAGCAGGCTGGGTGGAGACTAGGGCCAGCTGAAGAATTGCCCACTTAAAAGGGGTTGTGCTATTCCAAGTTCGAACTTGTAGATTCTTTGATGGAATAGAGGTTTAGTGATCTTACAGTGTCTCTTTTAATATTGGAAATACACATTTTTAAGTGAAATCTCTAAATTTTAAAATATTGGAGGCTAATCCAAAGTTTTAAATAACATATGGGTCAACCAAAACATATCTGCTAGCTAGATTTGGCCTGAGGGGCTCCGGTTTGCAACCTCTGTAAGTCAATCTCAGCATTCTTTCCTAATAGGTAAAGGTTGTCTCAACTACATCTATCCAGCCTAAATTTTTTTTTTCCTTAAGAATTTCAGAGTAGTGAGATGCTGCTTTTGGTATAAGGAAAAGCAAATTTAGTAGCTTCATTGCCCAGGTAAAACGTTGCTGGGTCATAATATGATGGTGACTCTGATTTCCTGTGGATCTGTGAAGTTCAGTATTATACTTATTTCCTCCAGTACCTCAGGAATTTCTTTATAACTGTATAGGTAAATATTGTCCTAAGATTTGATAAAGCAAAAAAATCTTTTTTTAAAGGGTGAAGTCAATTTCCAAAGTGTGCATCTGTGTGCATTTGATATTGTAGAAGAAAGTCCCTGGGACTTGGAGTCAGAGGACCAGGATTTGAGTGTTAATGCTGCCCTTTACTAGTTACTTTACCTTGAGTAAATTACTGACCCTCTCTGAGTGGGCCTCAGATTTCTCATTATTCCTGTCCCTATTATCTCATCAAGTTAATGTCAGAAAGCACTAAAAATTGCAAGGTACTCTGTTAAATGTCTGCTTTATTTCCCTTGTAATTCCTCAAAAATTATAAATTTATATATTTATCAACTTATATATCAAATTATGATATTTATCAAATTTATATGATATTAATCAACTTTCTGTGTCAAGATCTTTAGGTGAAGAACAGCTTTCTGTGGGATCTATCAACTTCTTGAAACAGACCAATATCCAGAAAAATGCTAATGCCAGAGATACAAGTAAAAAAACAAAAGACCAGCTCATCATTGTGAGTAAATTCAAAACAAAGCTTCTCCTATCTAGCCCTTTACAGAAAAACTCCTGTATTAGACAGTTCAGAACTTGGTATTTTCAATGGCATTAAGCAATGTTTTATGTGACAGAATGGGAGTTATAGGTGGTGACACTGAATATTCTTGAATTTTTCTGTGCTTTTCCTGCACTTTATTTTTTGTCAATTCTTGAGTCAAATAATTTTGATATTCTTTAAGAATAATTTAATATTCTTAGCCACTTAAGGAAAAATATTGTATAATATAGAAGTCCTAAAATTTTTGCTGTTTTTGAAATAAGGCTTTTTCAGGTCTTTAAGAGTTTCATTAAAAAGTTCTGTTGTTCGTTTTAGCTATAATTTCCACAATTTAGTCTTATTGCTTCTTAGAACCATGGGTCTAGTAAAGAATCTTGTAAAAATAAAAGAATCTTTGGTTTTTATAGTGTCCATTCAAATAAACAATTCTCTTCCATCGATTTATTGCATTTTCAGATCTCTTCTCCCCCACCGCCCCAGCCAAAGAGATGGAGTCTCACCATGTTGCCCAGGCTGGTCACTAACTCCTTGGCTCAAGTGATCCACCCACCTCAGCCTCCCAAAGTGCTGGGATTATAGGCATGAGCCACTGTGCCCGGCCTGATGTCATTTCATTTTGTTTTGGGGGAGGGAAGGAGGATATAGTAACCAGACTTTCATTTAGTTTTTCTCTTGTGTCAGCAGAAAAAAAAAAATTAGGTGAAATTTGAATGAATGGTTATAGGAACTTAATTTAGAGCTATTTGTGCTATATTTAAATGGGCTTCTTTTTATACCCCCCAATTATAGGATGCTGGTCAGAAACATTTTGGGGCTACTATGTGCAAGTCTTGTGGTATGATATATACTGCTTCCAACCCTGAAGATGAAATGCAACATGTACAGCATCACCACAGGTTTCTGGAAGGAATCAAATATGTGGTGAGCCAAAAGATAGTCTTTCAGTTTGTTCTAGAAGTAAAACTGCTTTAAAAGAGGCATTTCTTTTCCACCACCTAGCCTGAAAAGTTAACTTTTAATGATGATGTTTCAAGCTTACCTTCTCAATATAGGATAAATATTTTGTAAACACTGCATTCTGAGCAGAGCTGAACAGTCAAGATATACAAAATTCAAAGACCTGAAGAGATACCCTCTTCCCACTATAGTGTTATCTTTATGGATAGCCTTAGAAAAAATAACCTTTCCATGACTTCTCCAGGTTTTTTCTGAGAGGAAAGGTCCCACCCATTCATTAAATACCTTTCAAGTCCCAACACATCCTATCATTGGCCCTACCTTTATGATTGTACCTGCTACTCATTCCTTTTCCCCTATTTTTATTGCCATAGTTAATACGTTCACAATGTTTTTAGCCTGTTTATTGAAACAGCTTGCTTTCTGGGTTCCCATAGTGCTACCAGAAATAATGTTTTAAAACATAAGTCTAGGCTGGGCGCGGTGACTCACTCCTGTAATCCCAGCATTTTGGGAGGCCAAGGTGGGTGGATCACCTGAGGTCAGGAGTTTGAGACCAGCCTGCCCAACATGGCGAAACCCCGTCTCTACTAAAAATACAAAAAATTAGCCAGGCATGGTGGCAGCCACCTGTTTATCCCAGCTACTCAGGAGACTGAGGCAGGAGAATCGCTTGAACCCAGGAGACAGAGGTTGCGGTGAGCCGAGATTGCGCCATTGCACTCTAGCCTGGGTGACAAGAGCTAAACTCCATCTCAAAAAAAAAAAGCCACAAATAAAACATAAGTCTAGTATGATTCTACATACTTCTCAAAAGAAAAAGTTCCCACCAGCAGTTTGGTGCTCTTTAATCTGGCCCCAACCTTTTCTATATATATGCATATAAAATATATACAAAAGAGAAAGTGTATGTGTGTATAATGTAAATTCTTGCCCTCTCTGATATCTCTACATCAGCCAGAAAGTTCTAAAACATAGGTTCTGACATTGTCTGCTTCACACTTGACAGCTTTCTGTTGCACTAGGAATAAAACCGAGACTCCTTACCTTGGCCAGCAGATCTCTTCATATCTGGCCCCTGCTCACCTTGTCGCATGACACAGTCCCTCTCCAGCTCTAAGCTCCTGCCACTGGAATAAGCCACATCTCTGATGAAGCCAGACTATACTATATTGGATTTCTTTCTTTAATTTATGGAAACATACTGGGCGTGTTATCTTTTATATATTTTGTATGTTAGTCCTGTGTTACAAATACATTCTCCCTGTCCCTTTTTTTAAGGTTTGAATTTATATTTTTGATATAGTAATACTTTCACATGATTCGAAATTCACAGAATGCAAAAGTATATCCAGTGAAGTGTTTCTCCGTACCCCTTCCAGAAACCTTGTTCCTCTATCTATAGGCATCCAGCATTCACAGGTTCATCTATATATCTTTCAGAGATATTTTCTGCATATACAAGCAAATACCATTACTTGGATTTTTTTTAACCTTTTTATGGTGTATATTGCTACAAAGAAAACAAAATTTTTATTTAGCTAATTTGTGACCTTTGGTTTCTTAAGTCAGGAACATCATCTCAGTCCCAAAATTAGTAAGAAGTTTTTCCTATATTTAAAAAAATGTATAGCTATAAATTTTATATTTAGACCTTTAATCCACTGGAAGTTTTTCAAGACATAGTGTCCGAGATGGATCTTAAGTTGATATTCTTCCTAAAGGACTGCAAAGTGTGCCAACATTACTGTTTGACTGGTTTATCTTCCACACTGATTAGCAATGCCACCTTTAATGCATACCAAATTCCCACATATAAATGGGCTTGTTATTGGACACTTCTGCACCATCCATTATTTCCTATGCCAGTGCCATACTTTTACAAACGTAGCTCCATACTGTATTTGGATGTATGGTTAAGTTCCCTTTCATCCTTCTCTGTAAAAAATGTCTTGACTTTTTCTGCACATTTACTCTTTCAAATTAAAAAAGGAGCCTATCATGTTCCCCCCAAATAAAAAATCTATTCTAATTTTTATTGAAAGTAGTCAAACTAATGCCATTTATTTCTAGGGAAAAAAAATCTTAGTATAACTTAGAAACTTAGTATAGTACATACTATAATATAAACTTAGTATATACTATAATATAAACCTAGTGTATACTTAGAAACTTAGTATACCTCTGATTGATTCATATCTTTGATGTCTTTCAGGAACATTTTATAGTTTTGTCAATATGGATCTTACTAAATTTATTTCTAATATTTCAACCTCATTTTTTCCAGTCAGTCAGTTACACCACATTTTTTTTTTTGCCATTCTCTACACCTTTGCTTATTCAGTTAGTTGCCTTAGCCTGAAGGCAAGTTAACCGCCTTCCCCATTATGCTCATTGACATCTTACCAAGGTTTTTAAACCCTTTTCAAGTACCATAATACTTCAGTATCATTCAAACACTAGGGCCACATGCCAAAGCACTATGCTGGGGATTGAGATTAAAATAGTTGTAAGACTGTGCCCTTCCGTGGTCTTGTTAAACATAAGGGACAAACATATAAGGACTTTTATTTAGCCTTTTCTTGGAATTTGGCTTATTCTTCTACCCCTCCCCTACCTGCCCTCTAGTCTCAAACTCCTGACCTCAAGTGATCCACCCGCCTCAGCCCTCCCAAAGTGCTAGGATTACAGGTGTGAGCCACCGCACCACTACCTCTTTACCTTGTTTTATAATCATATGCATGTCTCCAGATAGGATATAAGCTTGTTGAGGCCAGGTACCTGTTTTAGGCATCTTTTATTTCTCTTCCCACATTACTTTTAGTTGGATTTCATCTTTTTTAAATATCTGTTACTGTTTAGCCTTTTGTCTTCTGCACATCAAATTATTTAATGTTGGTTTTTTTCTCTTCACAAATTAAACTGTGACCCTTTTTTCCTTTGGCAGGGTTGGAAGAAAGAACGTGTAGTAGCAGAGTTTTGGGATGGGAAAATCGTGTTGGTTCTGCCACATGATCCAAGCTTCGCTATCAAAAAGGTATGGAACATTATCTTTTTAACTCTTGCATTTCCCCACCCCCAAGAAATCAACCTATGTTGAAGTGCACACTGCCTTTGCTGACAGATAATTCACTTGGGTACCTGCTTAATGATTACTTTCGTAGCAATTTATACAAAACTAAACTTAGAATTGTTGGACAAAGGAGTAAAGAAGGCAGATAAGGCTCCATAGCTTATCTTTTATGTTCATCTTTCCCTTGTGAAAGATAAACTAAGCTTTCAGTTTGAGAAATTAATGGCCCCCAGGGTCTATTTCTTATATTGGTGTTGCCTGTGTTTCTGAGGTTGGATGTCTAGCCACCATGAATAATGAATAAAGCTAAAACAAATCTGTTTTAATGCTTTCTGTTCCTTATCCCTCCCAGGTGTCTGAATTTCTGCTGAAAGTGATCTTTAAAATAGGTTCTTAAAACCTTGTTTCCACAGTAGCAGCTACATGCATCAATAGTGAAATAATTTTGGAGGTGTATCAATTTAAGAAATAGAAATTAAAGACACTAAAGTAACAGTAATCATACATTTTGTGTATATAAATATGTATAGTTTCTATTGTACTTTTTAAAACATTCACCTGTCTTGGTTTTTAAAATCATTAGGTAGAAGATGTCCAAGAACTTGTTGATAATGAATTGGGCTTCCAGCAAGTTGTTCCTAAATGTCCAAACAAAATAAAAACTTTTCTTTTTATATCTGATGAAAAGAGAGTAGTTGGGTGTTTAATTGCAGAACCCATCAAACAGGTATGGTATATTTATTTTAAATTATTGGCATAATTTGCGGGCAAAATAAAGAGAAAAGTTGAGAGAAGTCTCAGCGTTTAAGATTGCTACCATTAATGGCATTCTTCTACTGGAATATCCTTGACCTTGTGGATAATTGAAGTTATTTATTTCCATTAATATTTGGAATTTTGCTTTATATAAACAGGATAGGTAAGCCAGTCTTATGTTCATGTAATCATTTCCACAACTGGACTATAAAGTATAGTGATTTTAAGTAAGCAGATCTATAAATCGAAGTTTTTAAACATGTGGCTTAGTGAACGTTAATATTTTTGGCAAAATAGTCATTATCCCTTAATTAGAATCTAATTTGGGTACTAATTAGCAATGTTCTAGAAGACATAGTTTTTCCTTGTGTTATTAGAAGTTGGAGAGAAAAGCAACTTGTTTGTATTTTTGCCAGTATAAGTGATCAGTTTGGCCTTTTCCTTCTCCCTCAGCTTTATAAAGGTATAACTCACAAATAAAAATTGCAAATATTTATAGTGTACAATGTGATATTTTGATATAGGTATACATTGTAAAATGACTAAATCAAGCTAATATATCTTTCACCTCACATACTTATCAACTTACTGTGATGAAAACATTTAGATCTCCTCCCCTTGCAATTTTCATTTTCTTCTTTTTCTTTCTTTCTTTTTTTGAGACAGAGTCTTGCTTTGTTGCCCAGGCTGGAGTGCAGTGGTGCGATCTCAGCTCACCACAACCTCTGCCTCCTAGGTTCAGCCTATTCTCCTGCCTCGGCCTCCCAAGTAGCTGGGACTACAGCCGCGTGCCACCATGCCTGGCTAATTTTTGTATTTTTAGTAGAAACGGGGTTTCCTATGTTTTCCACGCTGATCTTGATCTCCTGACCTCGTGATCTGCCCACCTCAGCCTCCCAAATTGCTGGGATTACAGGCATGAGCCACTGTGCCCAGCCTCTAGCAATTTTCAAGTATACATTAGCTATAGTCATGCCGTACAATAGATCTGCAGAATTTATCCTAACTTAAACTTTGTACCCTTTACCAACATTTCCCCATTTCTCCCATCTCTCACTCCCCCACCCTCTGGCAACCACCATTCTACTCTGCTTCTATGAAGTCAACTTCTTTAGATTACCTGTGTGAGATGTTGCACTATTTTTCTTTTTTGCTTGGCTGATTTCACTTAACATAATGTCCTCCAGGTTCATTCACGTTGTTGCAAACGTCAGGATTTCCTTTTTAAAGCCTGAATAGTATTCCATGTGTATATGTACCACATTTTCTTTATTCATTCATCCATTGATGGACACTTAACGTTGATTACATATCTTGGCTACAAATAATGCTGCCTTGAACATGAGAGTACAGATTTCTCTTCAACATACTGATTTCAGTTCCTTTGGATATACACTCAGAAGTGGGATTGCTGCATATGGTGGTTGTATTTTTATAGTAATCATCTTGACAGGTGTGAGGTGATCTTGTTTTAATTTGCATTTCCTTCATGAATAGTAATGTTGAATGAACATTTTTCATATGCCTGTTCCTAATTTGTATGTCTTTTGAGAAATATCTATTCTGGTTCTTTGCCCGTTTTTTAATCTGAGTATTTGTTTTCTTGCTATAGAGTTATTTATATATTTTGGATATTATCCAGTATTGTATATGCAAAATTTTTTCCAGTCAATCAGTAGGTTGGTTGGTTTGTGTTTATCCACTCTGCTATGCAGAAACTTCAGTTTGATTTTACATTTCTTTCTTTTATTGCCCACACTTTTGGGGTCATAGCCAGAAAATTATTGCCCAGACCTATGTCAAGCTTTTTTCTCATTTTTTTTCTTGTAGTTTTACAGTTTCAGGTCCGTCATTTTAAGTCTTTAATCCATTTTGAGTTGATTTTTGTATGTGGTTTGAGATAAGGCTCCAATTTTATTCTTCTTTTGTGCATATTCATTTTTCCCAACATCATTTATTGAAGAGACTGTGTCCTTGCCCCATTGTTTGTTCTTGATATGTTTGTCAGATACCAGTTGACTCTAAATGCCTGGATTTATTTTATCTGTTTTGTACCATTGGTTGCTATGTTTTGTTTTAATGCCAATAGGAGTGCAATGCCCCTCAGCTTTACTCTTTGGTGTAGATTGCTTTGGCCGTTTGGAATCTCTTATGGTTCCATAGGATTTTAAGACTGTTTTTTATATTTTTGTGGCAAATGCCATTGGAATTTTGATAGGGATTGCGTTGCATTTGTAGATTGCTTTGGGTAGTATGGACATTTTAACAATATTAATTCTTCCAAGCCGTGAACACTGGGTATCCTTCCATTTATGTGGATTTCTTCAGCTTCTTTCATCAGTGTTTTCTGGTCTTCAGTGTATGGATCTTTCACCTCCTCGGTTAAATTTATTCATAAGTGGGTTTTTTTTTTTTTTTATGCTGTTGTAAATGGATTGTCTTCTTGATTTCTTTTTTAGATAGTTTGTAGTTCATTGTTCCTATATAGAAAAGGTGCTGACTTTTGTATGTTGATTCTGTATCCTGCACCTTTTCTGAATTTAATAGTTTTTTGGTGGAGTCTTTAGGGTTTTCTGTGCATAAGTTCATATCATTTGCAAACAGATGATTTAACTTCTTCCTTTAAATTTGAATGACTTTCTTTTTTCTTCCTAATTGCTCTGGTGAGGAATTCTAGAACTATGTAGAATAGAAATGATGAGAGTCAGCATCCTTGTCTTATTCCTGATCTAAGAGGAAAAGCTTTCAATTTTTCATTGCTGAGTATGATGTTAGTTGTGGGCTTGTGGTATATGGCCTTTAGTATATTGAGGTACATTCCTTCTGTGTCTAATTTGTTGAGAGTTCTTATCATGAAAGGATGTCAGATGCCTTTTCTGTATTGAGATGATCATATAGTTTTGTTCTTCATTCTGTTAATATGGTGTAACACATCGATGTGCATGTATTGAGCCATCCTTGCATCCAGGGATAAAGTCCACTGGATCATGGATAAGAGATAGTGAGACCCTATCTCTTAAGAAAGAAAAAAAAAAGTTCTTTTAATGTGCTAGTTTGCATCTATTTATCAGGAATATTGGCCGGTAACTTTTCTTGTAGTGTCCTTTTCTGGCGTTGGTATCAGGTTAATTCTAGTCTTGTAAAATGACTTTGGGGGTATTCTTCCTCTTCAGTTTTTTGGAAGAGTTTGAGGATTAGTATTCTTTAAATGTCTGGTAGAATTTAGCAGTGATGTCATTACAGATGGGCCTTCTTATGCAAGTTGTTTTTGTTTTGTTTTTTTTAACTAATTGAATCTCCTTTCTATTGGTTTAGATTTTCTGTTTATTCATGATTTGGTGTAGGTAGGTTGTATGCCTCTCGGAATTTGTTTCTTATAGGTTACCTGATTTGTTGATATATAATTATTCATAGTCTCTTACGATCCTTTGTACTTCTGTGATAATCAGTTGTAATATCTCCTCTTTTCGTTTGTGATTCTGTTTAGTTGAGTCTTCTTTTTTCTTAGTCTAGCTAAAGGTTTGTCTATTTTATTACCTTTCAAAAAACCAACTCTTCATTTTGTTGATCTTTTCTATTTTTCGAGTCCTTGTTTAATTTATCTCTACTGATCTTTATTTTCTTCCTTCTACTAACTTTGGGCTTTATTCTTTTTCTAATTCTTTGAGGTGTAACGTTAGGTTACTTGAGATCTTTCTTCTTTTTTATGTAGAACTGCTTTTGCTGCATTTCATAGGTTTTGGTATGCTGTGTTTCCATTTTCATTTGCCTCAAGAAATTTGTCAATTTCCCTTTTAATTTCTTTGATCTGTTGGTTTTTCAGGAGCATGTGGTTTAATTTTCACTTATTTGTCAGTTTTCCACTTTTCCTCTTGTCATTGAGCTATAATTTTATACTGTATGAATGTCTCTTTAAAAATTAATAATAATAATAAAAAACTAAACATGTATTTACCATATGATCCAGCCAAAACAAAGGAAAACTGATGTACACACAAAAACCTGTACAAGAATGTTAATAGCGGCTTTATTTGTAATAGCCAAAACCTGGTAACAACTAAAGTGTCCTTAAATGCTTTAAGTGAATGATAAGCTATGATACATCCATATGATGGAATACTACTTAGCGATAAAAAGGAACAAAGAATTGATATACTTAACAACTTGGATGAGTCTCAGGGGCATTATGCTGAGTGGAAAAAAGCCAATCTCAAAAGGTCATATGGTGTGTGATTTCATTTATATAATATATAACATTCTCATTATAGCCATGGGGAATAAATTGGTGGTTGTCAGGGATTGAGGTTGGGAGACGGGGTAGTGTGGATGTGACTATAATGAGCAAGAAGATCTTTGTGGTGACTCAATAGTTCTGTATTTGATTGTGATGGTAGTTAAATGAATATACAGGTATGATTAAGTGTCCTGAAACTATACACACACATTTTACCAATGGTAATTTCATGGTTTTGGTATTATACCAGCTAGGGAAGATGTAATCATTGGGGAAAACTCAGGAAAGGATACATGGTCCTCTGTAGTGGTTTTTTCAACTTCTCATGAATCTATTTCAAAATAAAAATGTTTTTTAGGAAACTTGAAATACCAACCAAATTTCATAGTTAATAGATATAAATCTTTAGTGTTACTGGTTTCTTTAGGTGGTCATATATACATTTTAGGATGGAGAGAATGCTAGAGGTTGATATACTTTATTGAAAGGAAGAGTCTAATGTCTACAATTGTTTTTTTTTTTGAGGCGGAGTCTCGCTCTGTCGCCCGGACTGGAGTGCAGTGGCCAGATCTCAGCTCACTGCAAGCTCCGCCTCCCGGGTTTACGCCATTCTCCTGCCTCAGCCTCCCGAGTAGCTGGGACTACAGGCGCCCGCCACCTCGCCCAGCTAGTTTTTGTATTTTTAGTAGAGACGGGGTTTCACCGTGTTAGCCAGGATGGTCTCGATCTCCTGACCTCGTGATTCGCCCGTCTCGGCCTCCCAAAGTGCTGGGATTACAGGCTTGAGCCACCACGCCCGGCCCAATTGTTTTAATTAAAGAGGAAAGTTTCATAATGCTATGGGATGCACTAGAATGTGTGAATGTCTCAACACCACTAGTTTTTTTTAAACATTGTGTGACTAAATGGATAAGAATTTAAGAAATAGAAAATATTTTTAACATATTTGGTGGAGATATAAATTTTTGATACTTGTTTTATTTTAGGAATTTTTTTTAAAAACAGTGTGAACTCATCTGTGTTGTTAGCTGTAGATGCTTCTGTATATCATTGCAGGCCTTTCGTGTCCTGTCTGAACCAGCTGGTCCAGGATCCCCAACCTCTACAGAATGTTCTAGGGCTTGGCAATGTTCAGATGTACCAGAACCTGCAGTCTGTGGGATAAGTAGAATCTGGGTTTTCAGACTGAAGAGAAGAAAGCGCATTGCAAGACGACTGGTTGATACCCTCAGGTAAGAAATAAAATGGATCTAGATCCAGAACCTTAGGTTCATAGCTTTCCTAGTACCTCTCAGCTTCTGAGCTAAAGAGAAGGATATTGGTAAGATACTTCTGTATAAATACTATCAAAGTCAGACTAAGGAAGGTATTGGCACTAGAAAAACCATACTAGATGTACTCAGTCTAGGGCACAACATTCCAGGTCTGAAACATACTAGCCCACTGCTTTTCAAACTACCTGTGCTAAAGGACTAGTTTAATTTGTCACAGATCAACACTAATAAAATAAAAATGGATTGCTAGAAAAAAATAGAAAAACAAAACAAAAATACAATCTCAAATTGTTATTAGACTTAGCAGATGTGAAATTACACCTCAATAAATCTATACAAAGTAAAGGTTTGAAAAATTACAGAAGCTGTACATGTTCATTGATAGTGACTAGATAATGAAGACTTGCTATAACTCATAAGCATAACTTAAAAAGTGGATTTGTGAGACAATCCATAGAACGAGAGAAAATAGTTGCAAATCATTTGTCTAAGGAGGGTCTAATACCCATAAAATTCTTAGAACACAATAAAAAGACAACCCAATTTAAAAATGGACAAAGAATTTCAGTAGACATTTCTCCAAAGATGAATTGCAAATGATTAATTCAACATAACAAGATGCTCAACATCTTTATCAGGGAAATCACAAAACCATAGTGAGATCCCACTTTATACCCAGTAGGATGACTGTAATCAAAAAACAGACAAGTGTCCGTGAGGATGTAGAGGAAACAAACTCTTGTACATTACTGGTAGGAATGTAAACTGGTACAGTTGGTGTGGAATACAATCTGATGGTTTCTCAGAGTTAAACTGTTATGTGACCTAGCAGTTTCACTCCTAGGTTATATATTCAAGAAAAGAAAACATGTCCACACAAAACCTTGTACATGAAGGTTCATAGCAGGATTATTTATAAAAGCCAAAAAAGTACAATCTGTGATTAATGGATAAATGTGGTATATTGATACAATAATAACAATGGGATGTTATTCAGCCGTAAAGGAAATTCTGTCACATGCTGCAACGTGGAAGAACCTTGAAAACATTATGCTAATTGAAGTAAGTCAGTTGCAGAAGATCGCACATCATATGATTACATTTATATAAAATGTTCATAAGAGGCAGGCAGATCCAGAGGCAGAAAGTAGATGTGTAGTTTCCAGGGACTGAGGAAAGATGGAGAGCAACTAATGAGTACTGGATTTGGGATAATAAAAATGTTCTAGAATTAGATAGTGGTGGTGATTGGACAATATTTGTTAATATACACAAAACCACTCAGTTGTACACTTTTAAAGGGTGAGTCTTACGGTATATAAGTATATATATCTCAACCAAAAAAATTAGTCTCCATTTTTAATTCCCATGTACACACTTTGAACTAGCACTATGTATTGCTATTTAAAGTTTCCAGTGTCACAAACAAGCTTGTTTGCTAATTTACCTAATCTAGGTTACATGGATGAATTTCACAACACTTACTCTCTCAATTTCTACACATATTTCATTGTCTAGATAATAGGTTACAAACCAATAAGCACACTTTGACCAAACCAAAGACCACACTTTGGAATACTGTTATTCAAGCCTCTTGCATTCTATGCCACTTTTTAAAAATAAATACCAACACCATTATGGGGACCCAATCTTGGGCCATAAATCCTAGTCAATCACACATACTTACAAAAGGAATCAGTAGGAAAAATTGATATCTTAAAGATTTTTGATGATTAGTTATGAAATACTTTTCTATGTTTTATATTAGATATATAAATTTGGTATGAGGAATACCAGTATCTAACCTAGTTCTACCATATTATGTATTTAATTATAGTATTTAATATATTAGAAACTTACGTCTTCTAATTGAATCAAATTCTAATTTTTTATTCTGAAATAATTTCAGACTTACAAAAGAGCAGCAAGAGTAGTAAGAAGTCTTTGTCAAGATCTATTAAGTTCAACATTTACCTCATTTGCTTTACCATTCTATGTTTAGATAAACTTCCTGAATTATTTTGTTACATATATTACGCTCCTTTACCCCTTCATGCATTGGTGTGTTTTTCTTAAGAACAAGAATATTCTCTTATATAACTATGATACAATTATCAAATTTGGGAAATTTAATATTGATATAATGCTTTTATCTGACAGTCCATATTTCACTTTTGTCTGTTGTCTCAAATGTCCTTCATGGCTTTTTTTTTTTTTTTTTTTTTCTGCCCAGTATCACATACTGCATTTAGTTTTCACGTCTCTTTAATTTTCATCTTCCCTAATCTGGAACAGTTTCTCAGTCTTTTGACATTGAAGAATTTGAAGAGTACAAGCCAGTTATTTTACAGAATATCCCTCAATTTTGATTAATTCTGTTTTTTTCTTTCACAAACAAGTTGTGGGAGATGTTGAATTCTTTTAACCATTTCCTTATTACTTTTAATCCTAAGGTAAGCAAGATCAAGGAGAGTTGTAGTCAAAATGCAGATTAGTTTTTCCCTTCTTAAAGCTCTCAGTGGATGTCTTCGTTGAAAAAAGTATATGGGCTGGGCAGTGGCTAATGCCTGTAATCCCTGTACTTTGGGAGGCCAAGGAGGGCTGATTACCTGAGGTTGGAAGTTCAAGACCATCCTGGCTAACATGGAGAAACCCCGTCTCTACTTTAAAAAAAAAAAAAAAAATTAGCCGGGTGTGGTGACGCATGCCTATAATCCCAGCTACTTGGGAGGCTAAGGGAGGAGAATCGCTTGAACCTAGGAGGCGGAGGTTGTAGTGAGCCAAGATCACACCACTGCACTCCAGCCTGGGTGACAGAGTGAGACTCTGTCTCAAAAAAAAAAAATATATATATATATATATATGTATATATGGTTACTGCTTAAAATTGGTGATTTTTTTTGTTTGTTCTAATTATCTTGCTTTTAATTAGCAATATGATGTGTTCTTTTTTGGTTGAGTTGGAGTCTCACTCTGTTAACCAGGCTGTAGTGCAGTGGCACAGTCTGGGCTCACTGCAGCTTCCGCCTCCTGGGTTCAAGTGATTCTCCTGCCTCAGCTTCCCAAGTAGCTGGCATGCGCCACCATGCCCGGCTAATTTTTGTATTTTTAGTAGAGACGGGGTTTCACTGTGTTAGCCAGGATAGTCTCAATCTCCTGACCTCGTGATCCGCCCGCCTCAGCCTCCCAAAGTGCTGGGATTACAGGCGTGAGCCACTGCACCTGGCCTAGCAGTATGATCTTATATTAGTTGCTCTATACCATGGATATACTAGAGTTAGGTGGATGGTTCCCTTTGCCCCTCAGCAGAATTTTTTCTGGACCTTAGTTTCTCATCTGTGAAATGGTATCATTAGACTTCTTTAAAATATAAGGCATTTTTTCACTTACTAAAAATAAGGTTGATTTAAGTCAAGAACATTTACTTAAGTTATGCTCATGTTAATTAGAATGTTAAGTTGCTTCCATTATTAAATCATCTTTTCTTCTCTTTTAGGAATTGCTTCATGTTTGGCTGTTTTCTCAGCACTGATGAAATAGCATTTTCTGACCCAACACCAGATGGCAAGTTATTTGCAACCAAGTACTGCAACACTCCTAATTTCCTTGTATATAATTTTAATAGTTAAAGTTGATTTCAGTTATAAAGGAGTTACTATCTGGATAAGTTGAGAGGGCTCCTTATTATAAAATAGAGACTATTTAATAAATATCAAAATAAAAAAAACCAACACTCACTCATACACACACACACACACACACACACACACACACACACACACACATCACAGTTTTGTTCCTTATGAGTTGAAAAGTCAGGAATAAATTTGTTGAAAATTATCTGGGGATTCAAAGAAAGGAAAAATCTTAGAGTGATTCACTGATTAGCACTCTGAATTTTTAATTATGAAACTTTGTAACTATAACTGGAAAATTACCTGACTCTTATGTAAGAGTATTGACAAAGTGGTTTTTCTCTGGAAATGTGACCTGGTCTTTTATAAAGCACACTCTTGGACCAGGATTATCTAATGCCACATCAGAAGCAAAGAGGCAAATTTAAACTTGGGCAAGTAATTTCTATGCCCAATTTGTAAAGGGAATTCCTGAATTTTTTTTTTTTTTTTTTTAAGTTGAGGCATGGGTCTCACTATGTTGCCCAGGCTTCTGTGGAACTTTTGGGTTCAAGCGATCCTCCCAAAGTGCTGGGATTACAGTCATAGCCACTGTGCCCAGCCTAATTCCTGACTTCTCTATACAAAGTCTTCACTTGATAGGCACTCATCTGTTGTAACTCAGTTTGAATATCTTTAGAAAATGTTTAGAATTTCTTATTTGTAACAAGATGGTAAGGAATAAGATTATCCCATATGCATTTCTGTAGAGCAGAATTCAATAGCTTAATGTTTAATCTTTTTGAAAATAAAATTAAATGTTTACCTGTCATCAGATTTAATTAAAATTATACTTGGTAATTGCACTATTATCATTTAGCTAATTTTTGTTGTATGGAAATATTGGTAATACTACTTTAGGAACCTGTTACTGACAATTGATGTCATTAACAAAATGCCTAGTTGGATTAGATGTTTCATTTTCCAATTTTTTGCTTGTTTAAAATGCACCTTACTTGTTCTGAGATACCTGGCAAAAGTCTTTACAAAATGTATGGTAATAGAACCAAGGTTAGTAAATATACATAGGCTGGTAGATCAGAGACCATGGAACTGTGTAAATACACTTAAATGTTCACACATTTTTCTAGTGTAATTCTTGGATACTTTAAAAAGCAAAACATTGTTCAAATTATTTTGATTCTAAAAAATCATTCAACTGCTAACTGGCAGTAAGATTATAGGCAAGTCGTTTTCCAGATTATAATTATATGTAGAAACTATTCATCTGCATTCAGTTTATTTGCCTGTGAGTTAACATGTTTCCAAAACTTAAAAGCCTGGGTTCCCAAAAGATTGTGGAAGTATTAAAATGTATGTAATTATGCAAACATTTTAATGCTATTTTCTGCACTTGTTTCTTTAATTTTATTTAAAATTTTTAATTAACATTGTTTAATACTTTTGTGATGAATCAATTAAAATTCTTTAATATTTTATACAACTAAATCTGATTTTGATTATATTTTATTATGAAAATTGTATGTTACATAAAATTCAGATAATACATAGAGATGACCAAAAGGCTTCCCATAATCCTGCTTTTAGTGCCTATTACTTTAGATAAACTAAATACATATGCAGTTATTTTGCATCTTGCTTCAATTCAGTTTGTCTTAGCTATGTTGTATTTCTTTTTTTTTTTTTGAGACGGAGTCTCGCTCTGTGGCCCGGGCTGGAGTGCAGTGGCCGGTTCTCAGCTTACTGCAAGCTCCGCCTCCCGGGTTCACGCCATTCTCCTGCCTCAGCCTCCCAGTAGCTGGGACCACAGGCGCCCGCCACCTCACCCGGCTAGTTTTTTGTATTTTTTAGTAGAGACGGGGTTTCACCGTGTTAGCCAGGATGGTCTTGATCTCCTGACCTCGTGATCCGCCCGTCTCGGCCTCCCAAAGTGCTGGGATTACAGGCTTGAGCCACCGCGCCCGGCCCTATGTTGTATTTCAAGAACGATTTCTATTTTAAATATTTAGCATGATTTGCTGTTGATACTCTTGGCTTGGTTGGGTGTTTCTTTGTTTTATTTTTAAGTGTAACACATACAAGGAAGCAAGTGCACTGACAAGGTCTCAAAGCAGTGATACCCCAGTGGCAATGAGCACACCTACCACCCAAATCTTGGTTGGTTTCTTTCTTTTTTTCCCACCCTGGGCTGAAGTGCAGTGGTACAAACATGGCTCACTGCAGCCTCGACCTCCCAGGTTCAAGTGATCTTCCCGCCTGAGCTCCCTAAGTAACTGGGACTACAGGTGCGTGTCACCACGCCTGTTTAATTTTTGTATTATATTTTTAGTAGAGACAGAGTTTCACCAATGTGCCTAGCCAGTCCTTAAGCTCCTGAGGCCCTTGAGCTCCTGAGCTCAAGTGATCCTCCCACTTCAGCCTACCAAAGTGCTGGATTATAGGTGTGAGCCACTGCACCCAGCCAGATCTTGCTTACTAATACCTTCCTCCACAAAAGGACCTGGGGCTCTTGGGAGAAATGGCTCATTCTAGGGATAGGGCAATGAACGTACAAGATGAGCCTAGATCACCTTGTACAGCAATCCCCCCTTACCTGCAATTTCGCTTCCCACAGTTTGTTACCAAAAATATTACATGGAAATTTCTAGAAGGAATGCATAAGTTTTAACTTACCCACCATTCAGAGTAGCCACAGTGGGTGATAAGTGCTCAATTAAGATGGAAAAGGCATCAGATTTGTCAGCAGAAGACACACAGACACATATTCCAATTGAGGGCAATCAGGTTCAGTACTGTCCATGGTTTCAGGCATCCTCCTGGCGGTCTTTGTCATAAATTGTGCCCATATATGTGTATGTCTATTTCTGCCTGTTTATTCTTACTAATCTTATATAGGTTATATTTATGCCAATACCAGACTGTTAATTATAATATTAATGTTTGCTATAGTATTAGTACATGGTCCCACCGTTTTTTCTTCAGGAATAGTTTGTCTGTTCTTGGTCTTTGCATTTCCATATACATTTTAGAATCAATTTATTCCACAAAAAGCTACCAACAACAAAAAAGCCTGTTGGGATTTTATTGGAATTGTGTCAGATATATAGATCAATTTAGGAGGATTGATTATTTGATAGTTTTTTTTTTTTTAGACGGAGTTTTGCTCTTTTTGCCCAGGCTGGAGTGCAAATGGTGTGATCTCAGTTCATTGCAACCTCCGCCTCCTGGGTTCAAGCGATTGTCCTGCCTCAGCCTCCAGTAGCTGGGATTATAGGTGCATGCCACCACGCCCAGCTAATTTTGTATTTTTAGTAGAGATAGGGTTTCACCATGTTGGCCAGGCTGGTCTTGAACTCCTGACCTCCAGTAATCCACCCACTTCGGCCTCCCAAAGTGCTGGGATTATAGGCGTGAGCCAGTGTGCCCAGCTGATACTTTTTTTTTAAGCCATTGGGAAAAGTGTTTTAAGTTACATCTTGTTTGCTGATACATAAAATACAAGTTTTCTGTTTTGACTTTGTATTCAGCAATCTTTCTAAACTTGTTTAATTCTAATTTATTTTTATCTACATAATGTCTATGAATGAGTTTTATTTCTTTTAGAATCTTACAGCTTTCATTTTTTGTTCTTAAAATATTGCATTTCTAACATCGCCAGTCTAGTACAGTGTTGAATAAAAGCAATAGTAGGGGACATATTTGTTTCATTGCTGATATAGGTAAAGTTTTCAACATTTTACTATTAAATATAAGGTTTACTATAGTTTCTTTGTAGATAAATTTCTAATATTAAGGAAGTTCTTCTGTCTATTTCTAGTTTTCTAGGAGGCTCTCAAACATCTTGAACAGATACTCAGATTTTATAAAAAGTCTTTCTTCTATCTTTGGAGATGATTTTTTCTTCATTGTTAATATGGCAGTTACATTGTTCTTTGAATGTTAAAGCAATCTAGCTTTCCTGAACTAAATAAACCAAACCCAATTTGGTCTTGATGTCTTTCTTTTTTATGTTACTGGCTTCAGTTAACTAATTTTTTTTTTTTTTTGGACTTTTCATGTGTTCATGAATAAGATTGGGTATCTGTAGGATCTGTAGTAAAGTTTTTTCACTCATGACATGTCTTTTTTTCTCCATAGATTAGTTTTGCCTAGGGGTTTATCAATTTTGTTAGTATTTTTAAAGACTGGCATTGTTAATCCTATCTATCATAGATTTGTTTTCTGTTTCCTATGTTTTAATTTTTTTCCCCTCATTGGAAGGGAGGTACTGTGGTCTGAATGTATTTCACCAAAAATCGTATGTTGAAACCCTAACCCCCAAGATGATGTAATACCATCGTAAGTAGTGCCTTAGGAAGGTGAATGGGTCATGATGGTGGAAGGAACCCTTAGGGATTAATGGCCTTATAAAAGAGGGTCGGGGAGCTCCCTTGCTCCATTGACCGTGTAAGGACACAGCCAGAAGGTGCCTTCTATGAGGATGCCCTCACCAGATACCATCTTGATCTTGGACTTCCTAGTCTCCAGAACTATGAGAAATTTCTGTGGTTCGAGGCACCTCGTTTATGGTATTTTTGTTATAGTAACCTAAGATGGGAGGCTTGTTTTGTTTTTCCTAAATTCTTAGCTGATATATACAGCATTTTTTATATATAGTTTTTATGTGTAGCATTTGTTTCATTTAAAATCCTAATTTTTATTCTAATCAACAGATTATAAAAGATTAAATAGGTACCAGGAGACATGAAAGAATGATCTTCAACATTTCTCAAGCAGCTGCTGATTATCTCCTTTTATGGAGGCATAACAAGCTCCTGGAGGCCTTCTACAGATTCTAAAGGGAAAGATTTTCTGGGAGGTGAGAAAGCCACTTGAGAGAAGTTTATTTTGATTTACTAATTAATTCAGTGTAAAGGTAGTACTGGGCACAGTGGCTCACGCCTGTAATCCCAGCAGTTTGAGAGGCCTAGACGGAGGGTTGCTCAGGAGAGTTCCAGACCAGCCTGAGAAACTTGGTGAGACCGTGTCTCTACAAAAATTACAAAAAAAAAAATTAGCCAGGTATGGTGGCATACATCTGTGGTCCCAGCTACTCAGGGTGGGAGGCAGAGGTGCGAGGGTCACTTGAACCTGGGAGGTCAAGACTGCAGTGAGCCATGATTGCCTTACTGTACTCCAGCCTGACAGAGCAAGACCCTGTCTCAAAAAAAAAAAAAACTCTTAGCCAGCCAAGTCACATGTTGCTCTTTTGAGAATGAGACAAATGTCCAAAAAGATAACATGTGAGATTTAAAGAGCAAGTTCTAGAAAAAGACTACAAAAATTTCTCCCAGTTGGTAGCAGATTATCTGCAATCTTGTGTTGAGGATTTCTAGGACCTCACCAGACTCAAGGGGCAGTGCATGCTGGGAGTATTTTATAATGTCTACCATAGACAAGGGCTGTGAATTTGTTGGCCTTGTCCTTGGTATTACTTTATTCCAGTTAGATACCCCAGCTGTAGGAACTAGAAACAAATTTCTCAAAAGCAATGGCTTATGTGTTAAAGAGCCAATTCAAGAAAGATCCAGTTCCTGTTTTGTCTTATAAGCAGGAACTGCTATTACTGCTAGGAAAAGAATGGCCTGGAGAAGCTGCTCTGTTGGCTTGGCAAAGAAGAGTGACACATGTCAGAGTGAGGATAAGAGACCCTATTGAATATCAGGATGCAAAATTATACATTTGTTTTTCTACAGATTAAGACAACTTCCAGTTTACCTGTCACATTAATATTTTGATGGAATATATGCAAACTAATCTGTGTCCTATTGCTTGGTACAATCTTATACCAAAAGGCCTTCAGTGATTCCTAGGCATTTTTAAAGTTCAGAGTGCAGTTGTTCCTAATGTTTCTAAGAACCCCCTGTGTCGGTAATTTTTAAAATTCTGTCTACACCCAAATCTAGGTATACCACCTACATTGGCAATTCAGTAATTTAGAAAATTCCTAGGGGACTGTGGCTCACAGAAACTACTGATCCAAAACACTTTACAGATTAGCAAAATAAGGCCAAGAGAGGGAAAGAAACCTACTCACATTATTCACTCAAGTTTAATGACAACACTCAAATCAATGAAGTATAAAATAATGCTGAGACACCTTATGGTGCCCAAAGTGTCCTTTATTCTATATCATTCTATTTGAGTTTTATTGCTTTTACACAGCTGGGAAATGCTTAAGGTACAAATTAATAAATTTTAAACTCAGTATGGAAAATACGTTTAATAAATTAAAGCAAAAAAGATCTGAGGAGATCCAAGAGCTCAAGATAAGCTGTAACCAGAGTCTGAAGTATCCAAGGAGCTATTCTTTTTGAGGCATGTTCTCAGCTTCCAGTTATCATTTGATAAACACATCAGCAAAACGTTCAGTGTTTTAAACAAATGTAGACTTTATTTTGTACTGTACAAAGTGCTAATTTCAGTAGATCCATTAAAATAGAGAATAAGCAAGATCATTAATAAAAGTAATGGTCGTTAAATTAATGTTAGACACAGTTTACAGCGTTTTACTGCTAATGTTTTAAGTTACCATGAGCAGTATCAAAGTACTTATGTAGCTAGTTTCTAATACTTTACAGAAAACCCAGTACAATTCCAAGTGCTTATAGCCAACATAAGCATATTTCATATTGGAAATAGTTATCCACATGTTAACAAGAAACTATGGTCCTCAAATATGCCAATTTTAGAGTCTAATAACTACTGTTAGTAACTATATGTTTTGGAATAAGTTATTTACGCAAGCCACACTTCAGCTGAGGTGATCACTAGACATCTGTTTCCAGAGCTTCAACAATGTGTGCAGCAGAAGGACGATCTTTAGGGTCTTCATTAGTGCATACAGAAAAGAGCTCAATTACTTTCTGGTATGATTCATTGAGTTCTTCCATATTAATAGGTGGCCTAGTTCCCAAGGCTGCATAGTATGCTTCATCATCAAAATCACTTTCATCAAAAGTTTTATCTTGAAGGAGTTAGAGATTGAAACAAACAAAATCACTGTATGTCATGGAAAAGTTTAATAGCTCACCCTTCTCCTGAAACAAGAATTTACGGTCCAGTATGCTTTCCATTCTGCCATGGACAGAATGGAAATGTCTTCAATTGTCCTGCTATCAAGTAGATTCGCTTTAGTCTTGGATTTATAGGTTATCGACCCCTACTACCACCCTTCCTATGATAGCTTTCCAGTCATTTTCTCAGGTAAGGAGAGTTTTTAAGGCAATTTTTTGCTTCTCTGGATAGCCTCAATTTTTCCCCCTATTCTCAATCTATGTCTCATTTTTGTGAGATTAAACCTTGGTGGTACCAAATCAGTCATCAGTACTAACACATATCTTAGAAATTACACAACTAAAGATCTGATAACTTGCTATTTTAAGTTTCAACAGAAAGATAAAAATTATATAAACTAATCTTTAGTGTGAATGAAGAGACTGGGATTTATGTTAGAAATTGTATTCATACCTTCATCATCATCATCATCATCATCATCATTTGAAAGATTAACGTGTGGAATCGATAAAGTCATCATTTCCCACAGAGTAAGACCAAAGGCAAATATGTCTGCCTTGTCAGTAATAACACCATTCTCCTCCAAAGCTTCTTTGGGTTTCCATGGCTCTGTGCCAATGTAACAAGCCTCAGGGTCAGTCACTGAAACAAGCAAGATGGTTATGAAGGCAGGCGCTACAAATCACAAAAAGGCAAGCAACCCAGAGGGAAATGGGCAAATGATTTGAACAAGTAGTTCACAGGTTAATCAGTATAACCAGTAAATGTGAAAATACACTCAACCTCAATAAGGATTACTTTCTACCTTTCAGGTTGGTAAATATTCCAGAAGCTGGTCAGTTGGCAGGTATGTAGAGAAACAGCAATTCTCTTAGAAATTAGTAGGAATATAGAATGTGGATGTTGAGATGACAGACTCTGGAGCCAGACTGCCTTGCTTGGGTTGGTTCAAAGACATGTACAAGCTGCGTGACCTTGAGCAGATCACTTCTAGACCCGAATTTCTTCAGTTTGTGAACAATATTAGGCTGAGAGAAGTACCATTTCTATGCTTCCATGATTGCTATGTCAAGGAAAAGGGAAAGGGAGAAATCACACACTGGCTCTTTTTTAAAGCCCAAGAAAAATAGGTCCACTCACATTTCCATTTAAATTTTAGTCAACTTGTCAATTTCAATGAAAAAGCCAGCTAGAATTCTCATTAGAATTGAACTGACTCTCTAGATCAATTTGGTAAGCATTAATATCTTAATAGTATTGAGTCTTCCAAACCACAGTCATATATTTCTCCACTTAGTTATATCTTACTGAATTTTCTCAGTGATACTTTATAATATTCATTACAGAGGACTTAGACTTTTTTGGTTAGATTTATTCTGAAATATTTTGGGTTTTGGTACTTGTAAATAGATTTTAAACAATTCCATTTTCTTTTCTTTTTTTTTTTTTTGAGACGGAGTCTCGCTCTGTCACCCAGGCTGGAGTGCAGTGGCCGATCTCAGCTCACTGCAAGCTCTGCCTCCCTGGGTTCACGCCATTCTCCTGCCTCAGCCTCCCGAGTAGCTGGGACTACAGGCGCCGCCACCTCGCCCGGCTAGTTTTTTGTAGTTTTTAGTAGAGACGGGTTTTCACCATGTTAGCCAGGACGGTCTTGATCTCCTGACCTCGTGATCCGCCCATCTCGGCCTCCCAAAGTGCTGGGATTACAGGCTTGAGCCACCGTGCCCGGCCAACAATTCCATTTTCAATTATTGCTAATACACAGAAATGTAATCACTAACTTTACTATAGCTGTTTTATAGATTCCTTGGGATTTTCTACCTAAACAACATATCAACTAGAAACAAGGACAGTTTGTTTCTTTTCCAATTTTGCCTTCTCCATTTTCTTGCCTTATTTTAGTGGCTAGGGCTATAGGACTGTTAAATAACACTGGCAAGAGCAGGCATCCTGGCCTTGTTCCCTACTTCAGTATGACACCTGCAGTTTTTTCTTGTAGACAGCCTTTCTCAAGCTAAGCTCTCTTCGAAATTTCTAGTTAGCTGAGAGGTTAATCTTTTTTTAAATCAAAAATGGATGTTGGGTTTTGCAAACACTTTTTCTGCATCTATTGAGATGATATGTAGTTTTCATATTTGATTAAAGACTTAAATGTTAGACCTAAAACCATAAAAACCCTAGAAGAAAACCTAGGCAATACTATTCAGGACATAGGCATGGGCAAGGACTTCATGACTAAAACACCAAAAGCAATGGCAACAAAAGCCAAAATAGGCAAATGGGATCTAATTAAAGAGCTTCTGTACAGCAAAAGAAACTACCATCAAAGTGAACAGGCAGCCTACAGAATGGGAGAATGTTTTTGCAATCTATGCATCTGACAAAGGGCTAATATCTGGAATCTACAAAGAAACAAATTTACAAGAAAAAAACCATCAAAAAGGCAAAGGACATGAACAGACACTTCTCAAAAGAAGACATTTATGCAGCCAACAGACACATGAAAAAATGCTCATCACTGGCCATCAAAGAAATGCAAATCAAAACCACAATGAGATACCATCTCACACCAGTTAGAATGGCAATCATTAAAAAGTCAGGAAACAACAGATGCTGGAGAAGATGTGGAGAAATAGGAACGTTTTTACACTGTTGGTGGGAGTGTAAACTAGTTCAACCATTGTGTAAGACAGTGTGGCGATCCCTCAAGGATCTAGAACTAGAAATACCATTTGACCCAGCAATCCCATTACTGGGTATATATCCAAAGGATTATAAATCATGCTGTTTATTGTGGCACTATTCACAATAGCAAAGACTTGGAACCAACCCAAATGTCCATCAATGATAGACTGGATTAAGAAAATGTGGCACATATACACCATAGAATACTATGCAGCCATAAAAAAAGGATGAGTTCATGTCCTTTGCAGGGACATGGATGCAGCTGGAAACCATCATTCTCAGCAAACTATTAGAAGGACAGAAAACCAAACACAGCAGGTTCTCACTCAGGTGGGAACTGAACAATGAGAACACTTGGACCCAGGGCAGGCAACATCACACCCTAGGGCCTGTCGTGGGTGGGGGGCAGGGGGAGGGATAGCATTGGGAGAAATACCTAATGTAAATGACAAGTTAATGGGTGTAGCAAACCAACAGGGCACATGTATACTTATGTAACCTGCACATTGTGCACATGTACCCTAGAACTTATAATAAAAAAATCTGTTAATATGGTGAATTATATTGACTCCCCCCTCCCAGCTTTGAGGTATAATTGACAAAAATTATATGTTTAAGGTATACAACTTGATGTTTGATATACGTAAACACTGTGACCTGACGGCCACGATCAAGCTAATTAACATATCTATCACCTCATATAGTTACCATTTTCCTTTTTGTGTGTGAGAATATTCAAGATCTACTCTCGGCAAATCTCAAGTATACAGTATTGTTAACAAAGGGCACGAAGCTTCCATTAGGCAGGATGAGTAAGTTCTGGTGACCTAACATACAGCACAGTGAGGACACTGATACTTGATTGTTACAACTTTTCCTTCCTGGAATAAGTCCTAGTTGGTCAAGATGTAGTGTCTTTATGTAGTATTAGACTGAATTTGCTAATATTTTGTTAAGGATTTTGATATCTATGTTTGTGAAGGGTATTGGACTATGAATTTTTAATGTCAGTTTATGTTTCTGGGTACATAGCAGGTGTATATGTTTACGTGTTAATGAGATATTTTGATACAGGCATGCAGTTCATAATAATCACATCAGGATCAATGGGATGTCCCACAATGTGTCAGGTTTTGATATCAGTTATGCTCTGATATCAAAGTAGTTATATGTTTTAAACAGCATTTATTAACCATTCGTTTAACTTCTGTTCATATAAAGAGACACATTTAAGTATTATTTACTAAATAATATGTTGGAAGCAGAGGCTTTCTCTTGAGGCTGGCTCTTGTTTCTCACCAAGAACATATCTTAAATTCCCTGCGAAGTCAATGATCAGTAGTATATACAATAAAGAAGAAAGGGCAAAGAGCCAAAGACCAGCCTTCATTAGCATGCCTCTTTTCTGCTTCATTCCAGTTTCTTCTACCAGTTTCCTAAATCTTGTCACTTTACTGATGCTAAATAAACCGCTTTACACAACCTTACTAAATTTTACTTTCTATTCCAAGATGCTTTCCTGCTTAAAGATCCCAATCCAGTTACAAATCTTTCCCAAAGATAACTCCAGTTAAAATATATACTAATACTACTACTACTAATAATACAGTAATTTATACTGTACATGTGGCAAGGGAGAAGACTGCAGGCTGACTAGGAGAGAGAAAAAAGGGGACTTTTTACCATATACTTTTTAAAAATAGTTTTTGATTTTTGATCCATGTGGACTTACATATTTAAAAATGTAAACACTGTATTAAAAACAAAATTTTAAAACTTAAGAGTACAACTTACCAGTCATATTTTCATCCAGTGGTAGAGAGACTCCTACATCACAGATTTTAATTGTTTCAAAATCTCCTTTAATTACAACATTTGAAGACTTTATGTCTCCATGAAGCAGTTTCTTTTCTTGGTGCAGATACTAAAATAGTAAAAAATTTAACACATATGAGCAGAAACACAAATAATAAAAAAATGTGATAACCTCCAAATATAACTACTTGAACTCCCTTCCTAAACTCTAGGCTTACATTTGTCCAGCATTTCAACCTTATTTTTTTTTTTTTTTTGAGACAGAGTCTCACTCTGTTGCCCAGGCTGGAGTGCAGTGGCACGATCTTGGCTCACTGCAACCTCCACCTCCCGAGTTCAAGCGATTTTCCTGCCTCAGCCTCCCAAGTAGCTGGGACTACAGGTGGGTGCCACCATGCCCGGCTAATTTTTGTATTTTATTAAAGACAAGGTTTCACCATGTTGACCAGGCTGGTCTGTCTAGAACTCCTGGCTTCAAGTGATCCACCCGCCTCAGTCTCCCAAAGAGCTGGGATTACAGATGTGAGCCACTGTGCCCGGCCCAGCATTTCAGATTATTTGAAACAAGAGAAGGGAACATCCCATGTTATCTCAGTCTGCCATACTGACCAGAAGTCTAAAAGTTTCTTTAGAAATAGATAACTCAATACAAATTAAATATATTACATTTTTCAAAACAGTATATATATATATATATATATTTTTTTTTTTAATGGAGTCTTGCTCTTGTTGCCCAGGCTGGAGTGCAGTGACGTGACCTCAGCTCACTGCAACATCTGCCTCCCAAGTTCAGGCGATTCTCCTGCCTCAGCCTCTGGAGTAGCTGGGATTACAGGCGCCCGCCAACACGCCCGGCTCGTTTTTGTATTTTTAGTACAGATGGGGTTTCACTGTGTTGGCCAGGCTGGTCTCGAATTCCTGCCCTCGTGATCTGCCCGCCTTGGCCTCCCAAAGTGCTGGGATTACAGGCGTGAGCCACCACGCCCAGCCAAGTTAACTATTTATAAGTATGTATATATACTTGTAGTTTCTAAGTTTACTTATTAATTAGTTAACTTGGTAAGTTGTATCAGAAGATACAACTGCAGATTTCAAAAGATATCACAATTTTGGGGCTAGTAATTTTTAGAAACAATTTTGGAATCTTCAGTGAAGCATACATAAATTGTTGAGACCATGTGGGACAATGAATGACTAGGGACACATGTACGTATAAGGATGTTTTGGTTGATGATGGACAACATATACAACGGTGGTCCCATAAGATTATAATATCTTATTTTGATTTTGCCTTTTCTATGTTTTGATATGTTTAGTCACACAGTACTTACCACTGTGTTACAGTTGCCTACAGTATTCAGTAGCGTATCATTCTATACAGGTTTGCGGCCTAGGAGAACTGGGCTATATATACCACATAGCTCAGGTGTGTAACTGGCTCTACCATCTAGGTATGTGTAAGTATACTCTATGATGTCCGCATCACACAGTGATGAAACTGCCAAATGACACATTTCTCAGAACATATTAAGCTACACATGAATGTAATTTGGAAGCAGAAATGTAAGCCTCTATTTTGTTTTCCACTAACCCCTTTTTGGAACTGACAAGTAACAATATCCATCCACATTCAAAGATGTCCTGCGAAGTGATTATTTGTTCATTTAAAATATGAACAAAAACAGAAGTCATTTAAAATATAATGGCATAGTTACCTTTAATCCTCTTGCCATATTCAAAGCAACTTTTAAAATTATGGCTGCTGGAAAAGGATCTCGGCTGGCTTTATATCGTTCTTCTATTAAGTCATTTAAAGACTTTTCACCTCCATATTCCATAGCAAGACACAGACTGCCATCACTGGCTTCAGTAAAAGCACGATAACCTTAAAAGAAAACATGACATTTCTTCACTAATATAGAGAACAATAATATTTAAGTCCTTTATAGTAATGTGATTGAAAACATGGATCTGGACTAACACAAATATACAATTAAACAGCTACTATATACAAGACTAATTCAATAGATCTCATTTAAAATGCCTTCAGTGTTTGCCAGTAGTACCACAAATTAAAATACTTTTACTTTCCTTTGCTTCCCTAAATATAATGGTTTCGCCAGCCCTACTTGTATTAAAAATGAAAAACAAAATCCAAGAAATTACCTAAATGGATTTAAATTATCTAAATGAAGATCATTTTATATTCCTAAAATCTTCATAGAACTAGCAACATAATTTTATCTATTTCCATGAAGTTTAAATATATACTTAGGCATCAAAAAATATTATATGCAAATTTTTATTTTAGACCAATCACATTAATTTGATTCCCATTAAACATCCAGTCCCATCCTCTTCATTTCTATTAGTGAGACCAGTTAAGAGAGCATATAACCTTTTTCTGAATAAACAAAATAATATACCAGACATTACTACCAAATTTAAACTTACCAACAATGTTTGGATGATGAAGGCTTTTCAAAATCTTAGCTTCATCCATTAGTCTCTTTTGATACACACTTCGATAATGATCATTACATATAGGATTAATCTTTTTTACAGCCCAAGGAGAATAAGACAAACCTCTTGGAGATCTAAGAAAAAAATTCATTTAAAAAGGATAGAAAACAATACAACCACAATACTTTTTAAAATGACTTCCAAATTTTTGGGAAAAAACTTGAAAGAAATTTGTTTTAAAAAACAGTATTTAACATATTTGGACTATGAACACCTCTGCTACATTTCCATTTCAATTGGGAGATAAGGTCTAATAGACAAGTCTTACTATCTATATAGTGGAAGGGAGAGGATAAAAAGAACTTGAAGGGTAAAGATGGAATGTTACAAACTTTAAACCTGAAAATTGTTACTTTCCAATTTTTCCATTTGAGCATGTCGGACTACTACTTATTAAATATTTTAATTATATGTATCAGAGATGAGTTATAGGATGCTAAAGAAAAAAATTAGGAAATTTAAAGAAGAGATAATCAAGAACATTTTGCCCATATATCATCATCCAAAGAACAGCATGCTGTTCTTGCTCCACTACACACTGACCAATTCACCTTATACCTTTTACCACATGCTCAAAGGTAAGTGCTTAAGGAGATAATGATGAACATACAAATGAGAAAAATTTAAACTTTCTATTTTCTAGGAAGATTCAGCCATTTTAGAAATATCTAAGGTATAAATGTTTTAAGGCCTAAATAAACAGGTAAAATAAAGTCAGGGAAAGATTTACCTGAGGTGGTAGATATTTATGAGTACAGCAAATCACAAAATACTTAAGTATATGCAGCATAACAGCACAAAACCTACTGAAAGAACCTCAGAAGTTTAAGACAGAAAGTTTAATGGTAAGAACACAAGAGATTGAACCAAAGATCTATTTAGCTTTGCACTCTCTCACAGGCATAGCTCTATGACTGCAGAACCTTTTTTGTTTAATCAAAAAACCTATACTAAAAGGATCACAAGATTTCTTAATTCATGCACATCTATCATCCGTAAGTTGATCTAAACTATTCTTAAACCTCCAGTTTTAGATAACAGCAGCATTTGAGGATAATGATGAGCATCTGCATATCATTTTATTATGAAAAATATATTTTTCAAGTTTTAAGGGTTGAAAGTTTAGCTCTTGAAAGTTTAGAATTTAGTAAACAAGTCAATCTTCATCTTTTCCATAACATATTCTAATCTATAGAATAAGAATAGATTTATGAAATCTGAATACTCGACCATGCAAAAAGCTGGTTCATTAAAAAGTCTAATAGAAAAAAAGGCAAGTTTCTGATGAGATTACACAAGAAAAAGTAAAGATAATATCACAAATAAAAATGGAAACAAAACTACAGATACAAGAGAAAAAATATATAAGTAAATAATAAAAGCTTTATGCAATCATTTAAGACAAAATGGACAAAGACTTAGAGAAATCTAAGAAAACTGATGAATAAATGTAATCACCAGTTTAAAATGTTCCTACTAGAAATACAAAGTGTAGATGATTTTACAGGTGAGTTTACTAAGCTTTCAAAGAATTTACCATTCAGTCTTACATAAACTGTTTCCACAGGGAACAGAAAAGGGACTATGAGTCTCATATAACTTTAATTTCAAAAAATAAAAAGGGACAGTAGAAAAAGGAAAACCACAAGCCAACCTCACTTAGATATAAAAATTGAAACAAACTTTAATATTAGCAAACAATCCATCAGTTTATTTAAAAATACTACTACATCAAAACTATGTTGGATTTAACCAAGGAATGCAAACTTGATTTAACAAAAAAATACAGACTTCTGGGTTAAAATTGCAGCTTAAACATACACATTGTTTTTATCCTTTCCAAGCCCACTAAAATAATAGCAAATGGATATTTTAAGACATACCAGCCAGCAAGAATGGAAATAACAGCAGAGGAGACAACAGCAACAAAATTTCAGAAGCTGGAAAGCAGATGAAAGTAACTGACTTAGCCCCAATTAACTGCTTGCAAGTTATTTAAACATCAAGTAGGACTGGAAGGGGCAGCACACAACTGTAATCACAATACTTTGGGAGGCCAAGTCAGGAGGATGACTTGAGACCAGGAGTTTGAGACCAGCGTAGGCAATACAGTGAGACCCCTTCTCTACAAAAAACTTTTAACAACCACATGTGGTGGCCCACACCTGTAGTCCAGCTACTTGGGAGGCTGAGGAAGGAGGATTGCTCAAACCAAGGAGTTTGAGGCTGCAGTGAGCTATGATGGCACCACTGCACTCCAGCCTGGGCAACAAAATGAGACCCTGTCTCTAAATAATAATGGTAAAAAACAGGTGGACTCCTAGATACCCTCCTTAATTCTGCACTAGCTGCCCATCCCCCATCCCCAGCTTCTAAAGATGGTAGACTAGCTTTGGAAGGTATAAAACAAGTCTTCAGCCTGAGGTTTACTGTCAGTTGAGAACCTGTAATACAGAAGCAGGGTAATAATTAATCACCATATGCATACTAAGTGCTCAATGAACAGGTACATGTGCATATACCTGTGTTATCAACACCTAGATACTGAACATTTCTAGCACTCCAAAAGACTAAAGATGCTTTTTTCTAAAAAGGACAATTAATTTAAAACAAGATAAAAACTCAGTAGAAGTGTTGAAAGATAAAGCTGGGGAAATCTCAGAAAACTGAGAAGATAGCAAATAAGAAAACCAAGCAAAAGAGAGGTAGATGAGAAATCAGTAAGTTCAAAATTGAAATAATAGGATTCCAGATGGAGAACAGAGAAAAACAGGAGTGAAAATCAACAAAGTAATTTTTAAAATAATGTCTCAAAAATTGAAGAACAGGAACTATTCAGATTCCAAGAGCCCCATATCCACTAATGTCATTGTAAAATTTCAAAATGCTAGCAACACACAGAAGATCATACCAGGATCCAGGACAGTGGGAGGGACAGATAACATAAAACGGATTACATATGAAGAATCAGCAGTCAAAAAGGCTTCATAATTGTCAACAACAACAGTGTAAGCTAAAAAAAAAAAACTGTCAGTGACTAATATGCTCAAAATTCTGGAGGGAAATTGTTTCCAAATGAAAATCGTAACCCAGAAAAACCAAAAAGGGCCATTCGAGTATGAGTAAAATGAAAACATTTTTGGAAATGCAAATTCTCAAAAAATATATCTTCTGTGCACTGATTCATGGGGAGCTACAAGATGTCCTAAATGAAAACAGGATGTAAATCAAGAAATACTAAGACACAAGATAGAGAAAAACACAGGATCTAATTCAGCAGAGAAGCACAGGAAATTTGCAGGTTATGGATAAAAGACATCCCAGGTTGATAGGGCTGAATCATGAGGAGTGGTAGGGTCAGGCAGGCACTGCTGTTCTTCAAGATCAGCTATTTGAAGCTTTTTGACTAAACCACATACAGTGTAACTTTGTTAAAAACACTTTACATTTAAAAAGTTTTTTTAAAAGGGGGAAAAAAATGAAACTAGCCATAAATCTATGAGAATTTTTTCTTTCAAAATAGGAGTTAACACTAAAAAACAAATTAATACCACACAAACATACAAAAAAAGTGTTTAAACTGCAAAAATGCTTCAGGAATACCCATTGTATATAATTACTAAATTAGTCTTAATTAGCCTCTTATTAAAGAAAGCATTTCTATCTGGAAACAATGTAAACCTGGATGAAGCTAAGATACTGAGGGTTGGACTAGTCAGACTGATTTCAAGAATGCATTAAGGAATATATATTAACTTAGTTTTTTACCACTTAATAAACATGAAACTAGGTACAGAGTAATGATTAAAAGAAGTAATTTTGGGCTGGGCATGGTGGCTCACGCCTGTAATCCCAGCATTTTGGGAGGCCAAGGTGGGCAGATCGCTTGAGGCCAGGAGTTCGAGACCAGCCTGGCCAACATGGCAAAACCCTGTCTCTACTAAAAACACAAAAATTAGCTAGGTGTAATGGTGCACACCTGTAATCCCAGCTATTCAGGAGGCTGAGGCAGGAGAATCGCTTGAACCTGGGAGGTCGTGCCACTGCACTCCAGCCTGGGTAACAGAGACTGTTTCAAAAAAATATATGAATAATAAAAAAAAATTTTTAAAAACACTTTGTTGACAGCTATATTGGCACCATACTTGTTCAATTATTTCATTTTTCTTTTAACACAATATTCCTACTTTAAAATCATGTATTTACCCTTCTTAATAACAATGCTATAAACCTTTTACTTCTTTTAGAAGAGAATATCTTAGGAGGGCAATGCTGCAGAGGAGACAGCAGTTACTGACATCACCCAACACTGGCTTCCTCTTTGAGGTTTTCTCATGAAGAATCTGGTTTACCACAAAGGTACCCTTTCCCTTGCCACTTCCTCTTCTTATGGAAGCCAATGAAAAATTAAAAAGTAAATGACTTCCCCATTAATAACGCATCAGGAGGAATCTAGGAGAAAAGCAGAGGCAGAGCTACTGGCAAAGTTATGAAAGGGTCTAGGGACTGGAATACAGCCATCAGCCAGGATCAGGAACAGACACCGAATCTAAATACTGGAATTTTCATACTACTTTTTTGTCTCCAAGTACAGTAGAATTATAGTTACATGTAAAAAGGTTAATCTGAACTCTTATACTTACCTTTTCATAAGGTAAACATTTACCCCAGTACCAAAGCCAAGCTTCTGCATAAACGGAGAGGCCGGGATATTTATAGTTGGAGTTGAACATAATACTAAATGTCAGAGAAATAAAAAATAAAATTAATAAAAAATAAAAATAAAAAATAAACAAAACCTCTTAACATTCTCAATATACTACTGCCAAGAGTATTAATTGGCACAGTCTTTTTGGAGAGCAATTTGACAACATATATCCTAATTTTAAATGGGTATCCTTTGACCAAGTCTACTTTTAGAGTTTCATCCTAGAGTAACTCTGAAGCAGAGGTTGGGAAATGCCCTGTTTTTGTATGGTCTACAACCTACGAACTGTTTTCACATTTTTAAAACATTGTTAAAAGATAAAGGGATTGGATATGGTGGCTCATGCCTATAATCTCAACACTTTTGGAGTCCAGGCCAGGAGGATCACTTGAGTCCAGTAGTTTGAGACCAGCTTGGGCAACATAAAGAGACTCCATCTCTACAAAAAAAAATTTTTTTTTAATTAGCCTGGCATGATGGCACACACCTGTGGTCTCAGCTACTTGGGAGAAACACTTGAGCCCAGGAGGTTAAGGGTACAGTGAGCCATGTTCATGCCACTATATTCCAGCCTGGGTGACAGAGCAAGACACAGTCTCAAAAAAAAAAAAAAAAAGATGAAAAGATGGAGCTCTGCTTCTGCTCATGAAAAATAATTAACTACCCCCGACAATTAACTGTTCCTAGAGTTACCATCTCGCCATGAACTAGAAAACTAGACAAAATATAATTGTTTTCAGACACTTGACAATAGGTAGAGCAGCGCTGTGATTCCTGAGAGAAGAGAAACAAATGAGATGAGCCCTATCACTGCCCTAACTTACTGCTTGAAGGCAGTTTCCAGACTGCAGGACAGAGGTTACATAATCCAGCAGTCCTGTCACATTGAGAGAGAGATCAGAGGTCAAAAAGGACTAGGTGGCTAGAATTTGTGGAGCAGAGAACTCAAGAGAGCTCCAAAGAGAGCACTTCAAAGATCTGAACAGTCTCCCTTTGAGTGTTTGGCCAAGTACTTATCCGCACTTAACAATGTGTAGATGTCCCAAAGCTGGGAAAGCACCAGAGGAAAGCAATTGGCTCAACAATTACCAGAGATCATACAGGTCTAGGAACACTTCATGTCACCATGAGCCAGAGGATGGTAACCCTGTAACGCATAGTAAAGTCCTCTAAAGGGTCACAACTAGATAGTACAGCTAGATTTTAGCCCCAGATAAACATTCATAACAAAGCTTAAAAGCCAGTCTCAAAAGGAACAAGCTAATGTACAGGTAACTTAACCTCAGACCATAACTAAATCAAACCCTCTTTAAAGGAATAACAAAATCCAGTATTAGACAATGCAGAATATCTACCACCCAATCAAAAAGTACCAGGCATGAAAGCAGCAAGAAAATATGACCCATACAAGGAGAAAAATAAATCAATAGAGGCCCAGCGTGGTGGCTCATGCCTGTAATCCCAGCACTTTGGGAGGCCAAGGCAGGCAGATCACCAGGTCAGGAGTTCGAGACCAGCCTGGCCAACATTTCTCTTTAGTAGAGAAACCCCGTCTCTACTAAACATGCAAAAAATTAGCCGGGAGTGGTGGCGGGCACCTGTAATCCCAGCTACTCAGGAGGCTATGGCAGGAGAATGGCGTGAACCTGGGAGGTAGAGGTTGCAGTGAGCCGAGATCGTGCCATTGCACTCCAGCCTGGGCCACAGGGTAAGATTACATCTCAAAAAAAAAAAAAAAAAGATCGATAGAAACATACCATAAGATAACAGGAGGCCAAGCGTAGTGGCTCACGCCTGTAATCCCAGCACTTTGGGAGGCCGAGGCAGGCAGATCACTTGAGGCCAGGAGTTCAAGACCAGCCTGGTCAACATGGTAAAACCCTGTCTCTACTAAAAATACAAAAATTAGCTAGGCATGGTAGCACATTCTGGTAATCCCAGCTACTAGGGAGGCTGAGGCAGGAGAATCACTTGAACCCAGGAAGTGGAGGTTGCAGTGAGCTGAGATCGCACCATTGTACTCCAGCCTGGGTGACAGAGCAAGATTCTATCTCAAGAAAAAAAAAGAAAAAAAAAATGACAGGGATGGCAAAATTAGCAGATAAGAACCTTAAGACAAATATTAAAAATATGCTCAATGATATAAAGGAAAGTCTGAGCATAACAAGGAAGAAAAAGACAAAACAGAAGCTTAGGAATGAAAAATACAATGAATAAGAATTACATCATCTTAGAGCAGAAGGATAACTAAATCTTAAGACACAGCAACAAAAACTATCAAAAAATGAAGCAAAGAGAGAAAAAGATTTTAAAAAATCATCAATGAGCTATGGGACAATAGCAAAACAGCAGATTTACATCCAACAATAGACAATTACATTGAGTATAAATGGTCTAAACAGCTGTCCAATACATCATGCTGCTATGTAGAAATGTCTACATCTGTGCTGTCCAGTAAGGTAGTCAGTTGCTACTGGGCACTTAAAATGTGGCTAATACAACTGAGGAACTCAATTTGTAATTTTATTTAATTCTAATTAATATGTACCCAAATTTAAATAGCCACATGTAGCTAATGGCAAAACAGTCAAATTAAAGGAAATTAAAGTTGTCAGAATGGATAAAAACAACTCAAGACATGCCATGTATAATAAACTCAATTTAAATATAAAGACACAAATAGGGCAAGAGTAAAGGGTTGAAAAACATCATTAAAATACAAAATAAATCTGGAGTGGCTCCATTACTACCACATAAAGTGGACTTCAGAACAAAGAGTACCACTGAGGATTAAGAAGGGTATTTCATAATAGTTATTTAATAGTTATTTCATCAAAAGAAATAACCATCCTAGGCCAGACAAGATAATCCCAACACTTTGGGATCTGATTTATGGTTTATGTATCTTGGTGATCGTTGCATGCACTTGAAAGGGAGGCCACGGTGGGTGGATCAGCTGGGGCCAGGAGTTTGAGACCAGCCCGCCCAACATGGCGAAAACCTGTCTCTACTGAAAATACAAAAATTAGCCAGCCATGGTGGTGCACGCCTGTAATCCCAGCTACTTCAGAGGCCAAGGCACGAGAATCGCTTGAGCCCAGGAGGTAGAGGTTGCAGTGAGCCGAGATCACACTGTTGCACTCCAGTATGGGCGACAAAGGGAAACTCAAAAAAAAAAAAAGTAAAGAAATAACCATCCTAAATGTGTATGTACCTAATAACAAAGCACAAACCTTCAAAATACATGAAGCAACAACTGATAGAAATTGAGGGTGAGGGAAGCCGACAAATCCACATTGTAGTTGGAAACTTCAACTCTCTTCTCTCGTAATTAATATAAAAAGTACACAGAATATCAGTGGGGATATAGAAGACCTGAAGAAAATAACACAAACAGGTCAATCAGCTTGACCTATTGACATTGTAGAACACCGTGCCCAACAAGAGTAGAAAAAAATGCCCTTTTCAAGTGCACGCAACATTCACCAAGATACATAAACCGCAAGTCATACTGATTAAGGAAAAATATTAAGAAAATATAAAATACTAGTACCAGATATAAAAAAGGACACTAGAAGGTTAATAAAAGTATATCAAGAATAACTTTATACCAGTACATTTGACAATTTAGAAGTGATGGACAAATTCCTTGAAAAACACTAACAAAATTCACAAAGAAAATAAAAGATCACTTGAATAGCCCTATATCTATTAACTGTGAAATCACAGTTAAAATCTTCCTACTAAGAAAACTCCAGGCCCAGATAGCTTTACTAGTGAATTCCACCAGTTTAAGGAGGAATAAGAACAATTCCACATAAAGTTAAACAAAAAGATATTTCTATTAAAAAAATAGAAACATTTCTCACCTTACTTTATGAATACAGAATAACCTAATACTAAAACTAGACAGATATCCCAAAAAGACAACTGCAGTCCAATATCCCTTATGAATATAGAGCCTGAATGGTCAGTTTAACACTTGAAAATTAACGTAATTTACCACATTAAGAGATTTTAAAAGAAAATGTAATAAATTCAGAAAAAGCGCTCTACAAAGTTCAATACCCACTCATGATAATAACTAGAAATAGAAGAAAAATTCCTCAAACTAATAAAGGGCATTTGTGAAAAACCTACATCTAACATAATACACTGGGAACAAGGAAGTATATCCACTAACGTTTCTATTCAAAAACATACTGAAGGCAGTGCAATTAAAAAAAGTAAAAGAAACAAAGCCATACAGACTGGGAAACAAAGTAAAACTGTCTTTATTCATCGACAAATGACCAACCATATACAATATCCTAAGCAATCTATTAAAAAGCTAATGGAATAAGTGAGTTTAGGATGGTTGCGGGATACAAGGTCAATATGAAAAATCTGTCACTAGAAATGGACAACAGAATATTTTCTCATGTTATTTTCTAGAAATTTAATTTTAGCTATTTTTTATATAATGGGAGTTAAGGATCAAGGCTTATTTTTTGCATATCCAGGTGTTTGTTGAAAAGATTGTCCTTTGTCCTTGGAAAATATCTTTCCCTCACAAGAGCGATATATGGATGAGAGAGAGAAAGGTAAAGCAGTTCCTTAATGGGTCAAGCTAAGTTGATTATTGAGCAGGGAGAGCCTCCAAACCTGTTAGATTGTCAATAAAATTAGTCCAGATATGATCAAACCCTAGCCTATAAAATAAGTCTTATTTGTTAATATTAACATCATAAAGGGGATTTACACTAAAGTTTCTAAGTGACCGATAATAAAGAATCAAACTAAATATTACTAGGACATTTCTAAGCGAAACAACAATAGTAATAGTAAAAAAAAGTCTTACATCTGCTATCTTACCAGATTTCTTTTTTTCTGATAATTTGCATGGTGTCTTGAAATTACTGATCCCTTCCATTGTGACAACCACTCTCAGTCCTATGATGAAAACAAATTGCAAGTTACACAGCAGATACAAAGAATACAACTCTCATTCATGAAGAAAAATGCCAATAGCTGGGCACAGTGGCTCATGCCTGTAATCCCGGCACTTTGGGAGGCTGAGGTGAGTGGATCATCTGAGGTTGGGAGTTCAAGACCAGCCTGACCAATATGGAGAAACCCTGTCTCTACTAAAAATACAAAAGCAGCCAGGCGTGGTGGCGTATGCCTGTAATCCCAGCTGCTCGGGAGGCTGAGGCAGGAGAGAATCGCTTGAACCCGGGAGGCAGAGGCTGCGGTGAGCCGAGTTTGTGCCATTGCATTTCAGCCTGGGCAATAAGAGTGAAACTCTGTCTCACACACACACACACACAAAAAACGCCTATAACATTATCACTCATTTCATCACAAACAAAATTTGAGAACTAAAAAAGACCTCAACAAACATTTCATCCAATTTTACTTAAAATGAGGGAACTAAAACCAAAAAGTACAATTACTTACCCCCGTCATAATATTAGTGATTGGGTATTTTAATTATAAAGTCATATACGCACTTAGCTAAAAAAAAAAAAAAATCACCTAGTACAACAAGGTAATCAGTATGTCTCCCTCTCACACTTCCCAAGAGTAGCTGTTAACATGTCTCTTATATCCTTTAAGGAAACTGTGCAAGCAGCATTTTTCATAACAGCCAAAAGGCAGAAACAACAGAACTCTCCATCAGATGATGAATGGATAAACAAAATATGTGACATAGCTATACAATGGAATATTCAGTCATAAAAAGGAATAAAGTGCCAATATATACAAGAATGAACCTTGAAAACATTATACTAAATGAAAGAAACCAGACACATAAAGGCTACATATATGATGATACCATTTTTTTTTTTCTTGAGACCGAGTCTCGCTGTGTCACCCAGACTGTAGTGCAGTGGCGTGATCTCGACTCGCTGCAACCTCTGCCTCCCGGGTTCAAGCGATTCTCCTGCCTCAGCCTCCTGAGTATCTGGGACTACTGGCACCCACCACCACGCCTGGCTAATTTTTATATTTTTAGTAGAGATGGGGTTTCACCATATTGACCAGGTTGGTCTCGAACTCCTGACCTTGTGATCCACCCACCTGGGCCTCCCAAAGTGCTGGGATTACAGCATGAGCCACCGTGCCCATCCAATGATCCCATTTTTAGGAAATGTCCAGAAAAGGCAAATCATGGAGACAAAAAATAGCTGAATAGTTGCTAGGGGCTGGGAGACAAAGAATGTGGAATGACTGCCAGTGGGTATGGGGATTCTTTCTGGGGTGATGAAAAGGTTCTAAAACCAGATAATGGTTTAATATATTAATCTCTGAGTATACTAGAAACTACTGAATTTTACACTTTCAAAGGATGGATTTTTATGATACATTAATTATCTCAATAAATGGTTATAAAAATTGTCTATGAAAATAAAATGAGGCCGGGTATGGTGGCTCACACCTGTAATCCCAGCACTTTGGGAGGCCAAGGCAGGCGGATCAGTTGAGGTCAGGAGTTCGAAACCAGCCTAGCCAACATGGTGAAACCTCGTCTCTACTAAAAATACAAAAAAATTAGCCAAGCGTGGTGGCGTGTACCTGTCATCCCAGCTACTTGGGAGGCTGAGGCAGGAGAATAGCTTGAACCTGGAAGGTGGAGCTTGCAGTTTGCCAAGATTGCACCACTGCACTCCAGCCTGGGCAACAGAGCGAGATTCCATCTCAAAAAAAAAAAAAAAAAAAGAACAAAAGAAAATGTACATACCACATATATAAATGAAGCAACTCAATGTGTTTCTTTCTTCTGTAACATATTTAAAAATTTTTTTATTTTAAAAATTATATTTCTTTTTAAAAAATTAGGTTTCCTATTAGATTTATTTATTATAAAGCAAAACTGTTCCTACATGTCTATAAGCTCATTTGTCTATATAAAAAGTTGGGAAGAAGGGGGATTTGCTTAAATTTTTTATAGAGCCCTTAATACTAGCATCTTTAAAAACTGTGTAGTAAGGTGAAGAAAATCATCTCAAAGGCCCAGCTTTAAATGTCTATTAATGACAAGTTTGTTCATCTTGTTTAAAATGTAGCTACAATCACTATTGTCTTCAGATTTACCTGTACTGAAGAGCCCTTTTACATGTATTTGTCAAGAATATAATAATTTTATGAAGTGATGCATTTAACTTGAAGGCAGGAACTGCAGAATTTCTGAAACCAGTTTCAGAGCTTTGGGGAAGGATAAACAATTTAGCAGAGTGGTTGCAGGAGGTATTTCTACTTCGGAAATAATTTCCCCATGTCATTCTGACTCCCCTTCTTCCATCTGTGTTATCTTTCCCCACAGGACGCAGTGATGCGGCACCTCAAAGATCTTCTAAGACTTTTTTTTTTTTTTTTTTTTTGAGACAGTTTCACTCTTGTTGCCCAGGCTGGAGTGAAATGGTGCAATCTCGGCTCACTGCAACCTCCGCCTCCCAGGTTCAAGCAATTCTCCTGCCTTAGCCTCCCAAGTAGCTGGCATTACAGGCATGTGCCACCATGCCCAGCTAATTTTTTGTATTTAGTAGAGACGGGGTTTCACCATGTTGGTCAGGCTAGTCTCAAATGCCTGACCTTAGGTGATCCACCCGCCTCAGCCTCCCAAAGTGCTGGGATTACAGGCGTGAGCCACCGCACCCAGCTTTCTCTAAGATTTCCATCTACCTCTGTGAAGCTACTCTTCATTCACTCAATCAATATGCACACACTGAGCACATACCATGTGCTCTAACAGTGCACTGTTCTACACTCTGGAAATAGAGCAGCAAACTAGACCCAAACAAGTATGAAGATAAACGTACACTATTTCAGGGGAAATATATATCAGTGACGGGAGCAGAAGGCCTTGGGAAGGGGCTTAATATTTGAGTTTAAAGTGGTCAAGAAAGGTCTCCTTGAGAAACTCATTTGAAGGAAGTGAGGGAGCAGGGCCAAGCAAATATCTAGTGGAAGTCTTCCAGAGAGAGGACAAGAAATACAAAGACCCGAGGCAGAAATCTTCACGAAGAGGCGAGCTAGCAAGAGGGAGAAAGAGACAAAGTCAGGGAGGCTGGGGGTAGGAAGTGGCAAGTCAAGTACAGCATTGTAGCCACAGGATTCTGACTTCTACTCAACTGTAGTCACAGTCAAGATTTCAGCTTGTACTGAGAGACAGAAAGCTGTTGGAGAGTTTTGTGGAGGGGAGTCAAATAGGTGGGTGGATATGGGTCTAGAATGCAAGCTGAAGATTTAAGTTTGTGGGATGGCAGCACGCAGACGTTATTAAAGCCAAGAGACTAGGTAAGATCATCTAGGGAGTAAACTGTAGAGAGACGAGGGGTGAGCCCTAGGGCATCCAAGCATGAGAAGGGAAAAACAAAGCAACCAAGGAGGTGCCAATAAAGTAGGATGCAGAAAATCCGGGCGCATAGAGCGTCCTGGAAATCTTATAATGAGTCTTATAAGTCTCACTGCCTTTTCCTGCTCAGTCTACGGAGGATTTGATATTCAGAAGCAGCATGTTTTTAAAAAAGAAAACCTACGTCTAAAAACAACTAGGTTTAAACAGAAGTCTTAACATTTCATTATATTCTCTTAGGACTGAGTCCCACCTTCTACTCCAAGCTATTTGCACCTCAATATACCATGTCCTATCCATTTCACAGTTGTCTGACGGCCACTTTTTTCCCGACTGCACACTCAGGTTTAGGCATTAACTACTGACAGATGGCTTTTGGCCAGTTGCCCAAACTCTGCCTCAGATCATGTTATGTATTGTATATGCATTCTTAACATTAATTGTTAAATAACCATACTAATTCTAAATCACAAGGTTCTCATGAAGATGACAGCTAAAAAAACAGTGCATATTTAGATGAAGATACATTAGAAATGGCAGTAGGATGACCGTGAGCAGAATCTCATACTCTGTGGATTACTTAAGATATTTTTAACAATCAAGTACTGCTTAAGAAGCAGCATTAAGGTGAGCAGCACTCAAGCAAGCTAATCTGCAGATCTGCCAGGTCAAAATGTCAGTGACCTTTGGGCCCTAAGCCTGGGACCCTGGGACTCAACAAATACCTGGATACTACTGACAAAGCTAAGGCGCGGACGGGCAGCAGAAAAGGGGAAAATAAAAGAATGAGAGAAAAAAGTAAAGGAGAAAAGAGAAAGTAGATGTAGAACGTCCAAGGGAAAGCAAAGGGCAAGTGTGAACCGCATGACTCTCAGCTCCTCTGCATCTCACACGCTCAGCAGGGTTCGGGAGTGGAGGTCAGACTGTCTATCCCGATCCAGGGACTCAAAAGGGGCTGGCTGCCAAAATCCTTCTTCGGCTGTAACCATATCCTACCCTGTCACGAAAGCCCCTGCAGAGGCCTCGGCTCCGGGCTCGGCCCCCGCCGGGGCTCGCAAAAAAATTCCCCTTACCAGAGTCTCAGCCCCGGGAAGGAAAGGTCGGAGGTGAAGAGAAGTCGTGGCCAAGTACCTCTTCAAAATTGGTCCCGAGAGGCCCCCAGCGAGGCCCTGCATCTGCCTCTAGCACCAACACGTACGCCCGGCAGCAGCCGTTGCTATTCGAACTCTACAGGCTTTCAAAAGGTCGCGCGCTGCGCCAGCGTCAGCCCGGAGCTACGGGGCGGCGTGAAGGACACGCCCCGCCGATTCGCCATTCCTTCTGCCTCGCCCAGGCCTCCCAATGCCCGCAGGCGCCAAAGACAAAGGAAGGAAGGAAGGAAAGGCGCGGGGAGCACAAACATTTACAGGAACCATCAGCCCTTCCGAGGAGCACAGATCCCGTGAATAGAACACACGTGCCTGTGCTGAAGGCTGAAGCGCTCTCCAAACGCTCACATCTGTGCTGAGTGTGTCGTGATTATGATGTCAATTTTATTACAGGTTTATGAGGCCTTGAAACACTATCAGGACAAATGTGTGGCTTAAGGAACAATCATCTTTAGCCGAGAAAAAAAAAAAAGATATTTAGAAATGTTGCTAACTCATGTAATTGCCACACTGAGTTCAACATGCTTTATTCAACGATTAATTAGGAACATCTGCTCCCCAGAAGGGGATGGGCCATGGGGCAGACCAGGGGGCCCAGTGCTTGGGGCAGGGGGTACCCCTTGTGGGGCCGCTCATTTCTGTTTTAAGGTACACCAAGGGTTGGAAAAACCACACCAAGCAAAGAACTTGCATCAAGATCGAGACTGGAATCCATTAATGTAGGTGACAAAGCCCCGCAAGTCTGATCAGCGCCTGGTGAGAAGGCTTCTCCCCAAGACACGCGGAAGATGTGCCCTGAGGCATCCCCCGAGGATGGCGCAGGTCCTGAGGATCGTGGAGATCAAAGAATATGAGCCAAGAGGTACACATCACATGTTGGAGTTTGCCTTCCCCTATGTGACCACAGTTCTAGATGATGCGAAAATTTACTCAAGCCATGCTAAGAAAGCTACTGATGTGCAATTGCGATGCAGTGTGCGCCGACCAGCTTTTATACCTCTCTGCCCCAAGAGATTTTTATTAGATATTGCAAGGCAAAGAAATCAAACCCCTTCGCCATTGATCAAGCCCTATTCAAGTCCTAGATTGCCACCCAATAGATATTGCTTAACAGCTCCAAACTATATGTTGCAGGGAAAACCCCAAAACTAGGGTACAGCTACAGAGGCCACCTAGCTTGCAGCAGGAAGGAATTCGAGAGCAGGCCCTTAGAGTAAAATGAGAGCAAGTTTAATTAAGAAAGTAAAGGAGAGTCTCTCCTTGCGGCGCTACACAAGAGCAGAGTACGAGTCTGAGGCGGAGGGAGTCATGGCAGGACAAGCGTTTAGAAAGTTTCTTCCACTCTTTGACCGAGTATTGGTTGAAAGGAGTGCTGCTGAAACTGTAACCAAAGGAGGCATTATGCTTCCAGAAAAATCTCAAGGAAAAGTATTGCAAGCAACAGTAGTCGCTGTTGGATCGGGTTCTAAAGGAAAGGGTGGAGCGATTCAACCAGTTAGCGTGAAAGTTGGAGATAAAGTTCTTCTGCCAGAGTATGGAGGCACCAAAGTAGTTCTAGATGACAAGGATTATTTCCTATTTAGAGATGGTGACATTCTTGGAAAGTACGTAGACTGAAATAAGTCACTATTGAAATGGCATCAACATGAAGCTGCCCATTCCACTGAAGTTCTGAAATCTTTCATCATGTAAATAATTTCCATATTTCTCTTTTATAATAAACTAATGATAACTAATGACAAAAAAAAAAAAAAAGAAAGTAAAGGAATAAAGGAGTGGCTACTCCATAAGCAGAGCAGCCTGGAGTGTTGCAGGTTGGCTATTTTTATGGTTATTTCTTGATCATACGCTAAATAGAGGGTGGATTATTCATGAGTTTTACAAGAAGGCCCTGGGGATTTTCTGGAACTGAGGGTTCCTCCTCCTTTTAGACCAGAGAGGGCAATAACGTCCCCCGGTTGCCATAGCATTTGTAAACTGTCATGGCACTCAGGGGAGTGTCTTTCGGCAGCTAAATCATTATAATTATCCTATGATGAGAAGTGAGGATGACCAGAGGTCATCCACTAATGGATTTCAGTTGCAATCTTGATCCAGGTTATTTGCCTGGAGTGGTTTTTCCAACCCTGGTATACCAGGAAAGGAAACGCTGAGTGGCTCCCCATGGGGTGCCCTCTTGGTTTTGGTGGGTTTGGGCCGCCCTCTTTACTGCGTCTGTTTTATCAGTAGGGATCTTTGTGACCTCTATCTTGTGAAATCAGTCCTGTCAAACTCCTGTCTCATACATACAGGCTTAAGTCTTTACAGAAAAAGGTATCAACTTCTGAGGGAAGAATAACAGTCCCCATGATATCAGTGGGCCAGGGGAGGTCCTCAAATGCCGGTGGGCCCTGGACCCTGTTCTTGACACCATCTTGAGAATGAATTCAAGGATGAGTTGGAAAATGGTGAAAGTATGGAGATTTATTGCAAAGGGAAAAAGTACACACTTAAGAACAGGCATTGCGGGTGTACTCAAGATGTTCACACAGTGGGGTTTGCGGTTTCTCTGTAGGGGTTTCTTTAACCAAGGGATGGAATAGTTATGAAAATTCTTGGAAAAAGATGGAGATTTCTTGAACTGTGGTGCCACTCATTTTTACACCAATATGGGTGTTCCCAGAACTGTCACTGCGCTGGTGGGTGTGATTTAGTGTGTTAATGAGCATATAATGAGGTCCTAGGTGAAACCTAGGTCAAATCCGGTGCATTGGGTCTAGTTGGTCTTAGCCAGCTTGGTCCACACCCTGTTTTTCAGGAGTTCATCAGCCCATAGCCCCTACTCAAGGGAAACTTCTGTTTGGAGTTTTTATTCTCCTGTGAACACCCTGCATTATTTCTGTCTCACCCAGGTTAAATGTTGGTTCAGTTACTAGCCCACCAGGTACTCACACACTGGGCACACCACCCCCACAAACCATGTTTGTGGCAACTAGAGTAGGACTCAAATGTCCCTCACAAGGCAAAGGTTTACAGTGCAGATGTCTGCTTCACATTGCCCTGTGAAGCATTAATTCCTGTAACATCAGCAATTCAGAATGTTGTGGTTAATCCACCACGAATGGTCCAGAGACATTCTTATTACACTAATATGGTGTCATCACAAACTACCACCAATGAAAAGAAAACATGAAGATGATGATGATGATGATAATTTGTAATCTAGCTTTGATGTATGTAACATGTATACTTGATTTTGAATTCACTGTACTGAAATTAATCATGCATGCTAGATGCTTTCAAGTTGTGTTTTAGACAACTTAATATTTTATGAGTATAGTTACTATATTTTCAACTGAAATGTTAGATTTTCTTTAACAGGATAAGTAATGGTTTTTCATCAGCCTTTAAGTGTAAATAATAAAGTTGTCCTTCATCAATTTAAAAAAAACACATTTATAGAGCACCTACTTCTACCCTTCAAAGTCCAATCTTTCAGCATCCCTAAGCTTCCTTAGCCCATCTCAGGAGGAGGCAGGGGATGGGGGCTAAGGAAACTTAACCAAATCACTCCTCCTCTCCTAAGTCTTTACTTTCACTCCCCTCTAATAGTCATTTTTCTTCAACATCAAACAATAAGAATAATAGCAAACACTTATTATTTATTGTATGTCAGGTCTTGTTTCATGTATTAGCTCATTTAATCTTCAGAACTCTATGATGTAGGTTACTATGATTGTAAACTCCATTTTTCAAATGAGAAAACTGAGGCACAGAAAGGTTAAGTAATTTGCCTAAAGTCACAGGCTTTAGCAATTGGTAGAGCCTCAATTCGAAACCATGTTGCCCTTCGACTTCCTCTTTAACAAATGTGCTTAAAATCTCTTCCACATTACACATGTGTGCACACACACATATACCCCTCCACCTCTGGGGCCTTTCCATTTTTGGTCACCCTCTTTCAAGCATAGAAGCACAGTGTCTCAGCTCTCCTTCTCTCAACTCTTATTCTAATTTTCTTGTGCAGGCATTATATTATAGACCTCATCATCTTTTCTTTAAGGATCTATAGTGTTCTATACTTTTTATGAAGTCCTACATTTTTACAAGCCTATTTTCTACTCTTACTGGCTAATAAAATCCTGCCTAAAGCCAGAGCCTGAAAGCTTCATAATTAACCATTGCTAGTGAAAAGAAACTCCAGGGAGATCCACGCAGATGTAAAATGAGGCCAAAAGCATGCACGAGAGCAAAGGCCCTGGTGTAAAGCCTTACTCATAACCATCCTGTTCCCCATCTTGCAACCATAAAACTACCTCCAGAGATGAGCCGTAGAAACATCTGAACTTCACAAGTGCAGTGTTATCATTTGTGAAATGCAACCATGAACTCAAAATCTTGTATACTAGTCAGTTGTCATGGAAAACAGCTTGCAACCCAGATCATTATTTATTTCAGTGCATAAATGGCCTGGTTTCCTTGGTTTAGCAAAAGAGCCCACAACTCTGACATTTGGCTGCCTGAGCCCAAAGAAACATGGGCACTGTCATCTTTTTACGGCATAAACTCTAACTTCTGGTCTATGCAGGACCTCACCTTTTGATTTTCAAGGGCCTAGTTTGAAAATGAAAGAGAAAGTTAACTTTTTTTTCTCTCTTTTTTACTGCTATTGCATTCTAATTACTTCAAAGCTAAGTAAATTGCTGCCGATTGTGATATAGGAATTAAGAAGAAATTAAGCAGATAGTGAGGGTAAGGAAGTCTTCAGTAAGGTTTCCTTTTAATGAAAAGCAGCCCCCAAATCATCTTCTTTTCTAACAAAGAGCAGCCTGTAAAATCGATGTGCGGATATAGACATGCAAGCTTCCAGCCGTGAATGCCGTCAGCTGTGCCAGTAGGAAAAGGCTGCCTGGGGCGAGGCATGTCCAACATGGCGGTTCCATCTATCCCTTTCCCTGTCAACCATGTGCACAGTAAGGAGCAGGCAACCATCACTGGCCAAGTAGAAACCCCATTTGCATAATAAAAGATTAGGGTGGGTGGCCAGCTATGTAAATGTCCCACCTGGTCCAACCAATCTTGGGCCGTATGTAAATCAGACACTGCCTCAAGCCTGTCTATAAAACCCTGTGCACTCCACCATGGGACAGAAGTCCCACTGGGGTGCCCCTCTTTCTTGCAGGAGAGAGAGCTGTTCTCCTTTCTCTTTCTTTTGCCTATTAACTCTCTACTCCTAAAGCCACTTCTTGTGTGTCCACATGCTCGATTTCCTTGCGTAAAATGAGGAACCTCTGGTATTTACCCCAGACAACGACACCACTTCAATTGGTTAGGTGTGAACTTTTAGGAAAGAAGAGGAAAAATATGAAAACGTTAAGGTTTTATCTTGTTACATCTGTATATCCAACTAATCAACTTGACACATCCCTAGGGTGCTTCTCAGGTGTCCCAAAGCCATTAGATCCTCAGATGAGGCCATCGAGCAACAGACTTGGATTAACCTCGAAATGTTCAGCAAAGAAGCTAAATGCAAAAGAATACACTATTGCATAATGCTATTCATATAAAGCTCAAAACAGGCAAAACAAAGCCATAGTATTTAGGAGTGCATGCTTGACTGACAAAAACATTACAAGGTAACACCACCAAAGTGACTACCATCAAAATCAGGTTCATGATCACTTTGGAGGAAGAAAGTAGGAAGGATCAGGAGGAGAAAGAGAGGGGCTCCTGGGGTGTTGACATTCTAGCTCCCCACCTGGGTGATGCGACACAATAAATCATTGTGCTAGACATTTTGTTTTGGGTACTTTTCTGTAGTGTTAAGTCCACAGGGAAAGAGCTTTTTAAAAGCAAAGGGACATGTACTCCATAAATATATACACCTACTGTGTACCCCTAAAAAGTTAAAATTTTAAATTAAAAAAAAAGCAAAGGGAGAAGAAAAAAAATGTGATGGAAGGTGAGCCCAGGAAGGTCTGTCACCCACATACGGACACAGCAAAAGGGTTCTGTTTATGAATTTGATCTTGTCAATAAGATGTACCCAGTGCAATCTGGAAGGCAGAAATGAGATAGAATCCCCTTCCTGCCCCTTCTCCTGTTTCCCCTGGCAAGTACAGCTCGGTGGGGGCAGAGGGGGATTGCAGGGGTGGTTTGAGGGTTTCAGCAACCACATTCCAGTATCTAGTCACTTACTTCGTGGGTCTTGAAAGACACCTGCAGTGGCGGTGGTGGTCTCCCAATCCATAGATAACAGCTACGATGGGTGTCCTTGAATCTAACATGAACCCAGCACCCCCAGTCCCAGTCTCCTGCCTGGCAATGGGCAGGTGCATAGTGGAAAAACAGTTTTTCTCTATACTCACACTCAACACTTCTGTGGCCAGATGTGCACACTTTTTCCCATGCCAGCCACTTCTCCCACACCAGCTGGGTGTCATACAATTCAATTCAATTCTGACACAGAGCAGAATTACCACAGACCTCATAGGTTAAGGGCTCAGTCCCAAACACCAGCCCCCACTTCAGATGCCAATCACAAGTAGTAAGTCCCCAGGTCACCCACAACTTCTGTCTGATTTGGCTACAAACTGGAGCTTCCCATGAACCCCACCTGGGGTTCAACGGTTTGCTAGAGCAGCAAGCAGAACCCAGGAAGATAGTTTACTTACTATTGTCAGTTTATTACTGAGGATATTTCAGTCAGATGAAGAGGTACAGCATAGGGCAAGGTCTAGAAGGGTCCCCGCAGCATAGGTCCTCATAGAGTTAGAGTGTACTACCGTCCTGGCACGTGGATGCATTCACCAACCTGGAATCTCTCTGAACTCTATCTTTTAGGGATGTTAATGGAGGCTTCATCACAAAGGCATGACTGATTATTAACTCAATCGCTAGACCCTCTCCCCTCCCTGGAGAATGAGGGGTAGGGGTGAAAGTTCCAGGCTTCTGATCATGGCTTGGTCGTTCTGGTGACAAGCTCCCATTCAGCAGCCCAGCAAAAGTCACCTACAGATAGTATAACAGATGCTCCTATCACCCAGGTCATTCCAAGGGATGAGGAGCTCCGAGTCCAGACCCTGGCATCTGGGAGAGGTGCAGCTGCAGCTGTGGAGCAAGGTGGGTGCTTGTGGGGAAGAACCCTTTGCACAGCCACTTTGGGAGGGCTGGTCTCCACCAGCTTTGTTCATCCTCAATGGCTAAAGGTTTCTATTTGCAGTTTTCTGACTTTTCCTACCTCCCAATAAGAAGTGAAATTAGCTGGTTCTGGGAACATGGGCCTTGAAAAACAAGAAGTGCTTTGGAAAATGTGCTGGGATCCGAGTCGCCTGTAATTGATGAGTTCCTGCCTCCATTGTGGTCCAGTGAACTGGGAAGATGTGGCAGGGAACTCAAACCCTCCCTAAGGGAAGACGCCTACTTAATGCCTAAGGAAGATGAGTTTTCCATCCTCTGTGATTGTGTAAGATTTCTGGGCTGACCCTGACATCTGGCCACAATCTCAGTACCCAGTCATTGTTTTTGTTCCACAATATTCTTTGCTTCTTAATTCCATCAGAAAAAAAAATTGTCTTGATTCTCAACATGTTAGGGTGAATCAATACGGTGATTAATAGGAAATAATTTTTGGTGGTTTATATTTTAAGTACTAAGTATCCACCTAGAATATAAAGGGTGGCCAGGAACTTAGAGGGAATGTAAATCCTCCTGCACACTGGATGCTGTTTGAAATTATCCTGCCACTAAGGCAACAGCAGCATAAACATACTGGGTGAAGAAAAATAAGCCGGATGTTCTCAGGACATCTGAAAATCATTGGTTCAGACCCTTTCCTTAAGGAAGATAGTTAAATGGAGAAGTTGGTCACTTTAGAACCCATGAAGCTGAGGCATGAGAACAAGCCCAGAGCTTTTTCGGCAACATGACACACTGTTTGTTTTTTGTTTGTTTTTAATTAAAAAAAATAATTGGCCAGGCAGAGTGGCTCATGCCTGTAATCCCAGCAGTTTGGGAGGGTGGCTGGGAGGATTACTTAAGGCCAGGAATTAGAGATGAGCCTAGGCAACACAGCCAGACCCTGTCTCTCCAAAAAAAAAAAAAAAAAAAGGAGAAAAATTAGAAAAAACAATTAGCTGAGCATGGTGACTCATGCCTGCAGTCCCAGAGCCTTGGTAGGCCAAGGCAGGAGGATTGCTTGAGGCCAGGAGTTCAAGATCAGCCTGGGCAACATGGTGAGACCCTGTCTCTACAAAAAAATAAAATAGCCAGGCATGATGGCGTATGCCTGTAGCCCCAGCTGCTTGGAAGGCTGAGGTGGGAGGACTGTTTGAGCCAGGGAGTTTGAGGCTACCGTGAGCTATGACTGTACCATTGCACTTCAGCTTGGGTGATAGAATGAGACCCTGTGAAAAACAAAAAAGCAAACCAAAAGAAACCTGTTCCTCAGGCACAACGAAGGGGTAGGTGGATATCAGAAGGGAAAGGCCTCCTAAGGCCTTAATACCTATGCCCCTTCATGCACCTACTAATATTCTCAGCATACATTTAGCAGCCCTCAATCAGAGAACAATCCCAAGCTAGGCATATAGCTCATTAAATGACTGCTATGGTGAATGAGACTTCATGTTTGTTTTTTTAAATTGTAAGCCTGAACTAGGAGGACTTTGATGAGTCTCTTCCCTGTGTGTGGGAAGAGAGATTGCATTTTAAGGGATGCTCATGAAAACTTCAAAAGTGGGAAAACTCATTCAATTCCCTCCCTCATTATCTTATTTATTTCTTGAAAAAATGAACCTGGGCCAAGTGCTGGATGTTAAAAAAAAATGAAAAGATTAAGAAAAAATAAAAACACAACCCTGCTTTCAGGGAGCATTCAGACTACTTAGCAAATAGAGGTAATACAATGTGTCAAAGAGATAATGGATGATAGTGAGCCTGACTGTGCTGGGGGTGTCCTGCAAGATTTCATTGACTTGGGTCTTGAAGTATGACAAGTTTGCATGATGATCCTGATTCATGGGCACAAGGGTAGGGCAGGGCTCACCAGGCAAGAGGATAGGATGGGTAGAGACATAACAAAAGATGCATAATCTTTGAACAATAAAGAGCAAGGAAAGCTGGGTGTGGTGGCTCACTGCTGTAATCTGAGCCCTTTGAGAAGCTGAAAGGGGAGGATCACTTGAGCTCAGAAGTTCAAGATCAGCCTGGCCAACATGGGGAGACCCCATCTCTATAAAAAATATTTAAGAAATTAGGTGGGTACGGGGGCACATACCCTTAGTCCCAGCTACTCCTCAGGAGGCTGAGGTAGGAGAATCACTTGGGCTGAGGAGGTTGAGGCTGCAGAGAGCCGTGACCATGCCACTGCACTCCAGCCTGGGTTGCAGAGCAAGATCCTCTCTCAAGGAAAACAATAATAATAATAAGGCAAGAAAAAGTAATTGGGGAAATAGAAAGAGGCCAGACTGTGGCCTTTTCTGGTGTAGAAATTTGAACTTTGTTTTGTAGGTCTTAGGGAGTCACAGTAGGATTTAAAGCAGGACAGTGACGTGATCAGAATCATGTGTTAGATGGAGAAATCTCCCTGTAATTATTGGAGGGAGCAGGTAATGGGAAATAGTGATAATCCAGGTGACAGATCAAGAAGGATGACACTGGCCAGTCACAGTGGACTGTAAAGAACAAAACCAATTCTACCCCAGCATTTATGGGGTAAAATCAATTGCAGAGCTTGTGAAGTCGTTAGAAGCCTCTTGCCAAAACAAAAGTTTGGTCCCTCAAGAAGAGTACTGCAACACGGTCAAAAGAGAAAGGCCAAAGAGGCTTTCCTAGATATTGCTCCTCTGTGTCAGAAATAGGCAGAGAACCAAAAAGAGAGGAAGCTAGGAAGAGTATTTACCAACCTATACCGTGCCTCTGAGTTCACATTGTGGTTAGGCTAAAACTCTAAGAGAATAATAGAATATAGTTGAAAATTCCAGGTTGGATCAAGACTTAAGGCATATCCTTTTGCAAAAAAAAAAATAGCATTAAAAAATACTATTTTGGGCCAGGTGCAGTGGCTCACACCTGTAATCCCAGCACTTTGGGAGGCCGAGGCGGGCAGATCATGTGGTCAGGAGATGGAGACCATCCTGGCTAACATGGTGAAACCCCATCTCTACTAAAAATACAAAAAATTAGCTGGGCGTAGTGGCATGTGCCTATAGTCCCAGCTACTCAGGAGGCTGAGGCAGGAGAATTGTTTGAACCTGGGAGGCGGAGGTTGCAGTGAGCCAAGATCACGACATTGCACTCCAGCCTGGGCAACAAGAGCAAGACTCCATTAAAAAAAAAAAAAAAAAAAAAAAATATATATATATATATATATATATATATATATACTTTGAAAAATGTAATATATTTAATTTGTATTGAGTCAAAATTCACATGCAATGAAATGCATAGATTTTACGTGTATAATTGATAAGTACACACACAATACATTACTGTGTACACTACTCTTTTGTATGTGATTGGAAATAGTTTCTCCCAGTCTGTAGCTTGCCTTTTGATTTTCTTGACATCTTTTGATGAACAGAAGACTTTTTTTTTTTGAGACAGAGTCTCGCTCTGTCACCCAGGCTGGAGTCTGGAGTGCAGTGGCACGATCTCAGCTCACTCCAACCTCCTGGGTTCATGCGATTCTCTTGCCTCAGCCTCCTGAGTAGCCGGGATTACAGGCATGTGCCACCACGCCTGGCTAATTTTTATAATTTTAGTAGAGACGGGGTTTTGCTATGTTGGCTAGGCTGATCTTGAACTCCTGACCTCAGGTGATCCACCTGCCTTGCCCTCCCAAAGTGCTGGGCCACTGCGCTAAAAGAATATTTAATTTTAATGAAATCCAACTTAACATTTTTAATGGTTAGTTTCTTTTTTTAACACTTTATTTTCTTAGAGCAGTTTTAAGTTTACAGCAAGATTGAGCAGAAAAGATGGTATTTCCATACACTTTCTGCCCTCCACATGCACAGCCTTCCCCATTATCAACATCCCCCACCAGAGTGGTGCATTTGTTATAACTGATAAACCTACATTGATATATTAGTATTACCCAAAGTCTATAGTTTACCTTAGGGTTCACTCTTGGTGTTGTACATTGCGTGCATTTGGATAAATGTATAATAGCATGTATTCCACATTATGGTATCACCCAGAGTAGTTTCACTGCTCTAAAAATCCTCTGTGCTCCACCCATTCATCTCTCTCTCCCCAGCCTGGCAACTACTGACCTTTTTACTGTCTCCATAGTTTTCCCTTTTCCAGAGTGTCATATAGTTGCAGTCATATAGTACATAGCCTTTTCAGATTGGCCTTTTTCACTTAGTGCTATATATTTAAGGTTCTTCCATGTCTTTCCAAGGCTCAATAACGAATTTCTTTTTAGCACTGGGTTATAGTCCATTGTCTGGATGTAACATTCACCTACTGAAGGACATCTTAGTTGCTTTCAAGTTTTGGTAGTTATGAATGAATAAAGCTGCTATAAACATTCATGTGTAGATTTGTGTGTTGACATAAGTTTTCAACTCTTTCGGGTAAATACCAAGGATCTAAAAGGTTAGTGTTATACCCAATGTTATCTAAGTTTTCTCCTGAGTTATCTTCTATGAGTTTCAGTTTTACATCTTACATTTAGGTTTGTGATCCATTTTGAGATAATTTTTGTGAAGGATGTAAGGCCTGTGTCTAGATTCATATTTTTTTGCATATGAGTGTCCAGTTATTCCAGCACCACTTACTGAAAAGACTGTCCTTACTCCATTGTATCACCTTTGCTCCTTTGGAAAAAATCAGTTGACTATATCTGTGTGGTTCTACATCTGGGCTCTCTATTTTGTTCCATTGATCAATTTGTCTAATATTTCACCAGTATCACACTGTCTTGATTATTGTAGCTTTATAGTAAGTATCAAAGTTAGGTGGTGTTGGCCAGGCATGCTGGCTCACTCCTGTAATCCCAGCACTTTGGGAGGCTGAGGCAGGCAGATCACCTGAGGTCAGGAGTTCAAGACCAGGCTGGCCAACATGGCGAAACCCCCTCTCTACTAAAAATATAAAAATTAGCTGGGTGTGGTGGCACGTGCCAGTAGTTCCAGCTACTCAGGAGGCTGAGGCAGGAGAATTGCTTGAACCCAGGAGTTGATGGTTGCAGTGAGCCGAAATTGCGCCACTGCATGTCAGCCTGGGTGACAGAGTGAGACTCTGTCTCAAAAAAAAAAAAAAAAAGTTAGGTATTGTCAGTCCTCCAACTTTGTTCTTTTCATCTATTGTGTTGACTGTTCTGGTTTTTTGCCTCTCCATGTAAATTTTAGAATAAGTTTGTCGAGATCTACAATATAACTTGCTAAAATTGTGATTGAGATTGTACTTAATTTATAATTGGGAAGAACTGACATCTTGACAATATTGAGTCTTCCTTTCCATGAACATGGAATATCTCTCCATTTATTTAGTTCTTTGATTTATTTCATCTGTGTTGTAGTTTTCCCCGTATAGATTTTGTATATATTTTTTATACTTACACAGAATTTATTTCATTTGGGAGAGTGCTACTGTAAACGATACTGTGTTTTTAACTTCAAATTCCACTTGTTCATTGTTGGTATATATGAAAGCAATTGATTTTTGTATATTAACTTGATTTTAAATTGTAATTTTTTTGTATATTAACTTGATTGTAAATCGATTTTGTATATTAACTTTGTATCTTGCAAATCTTACTATTTCTGGTTCCAGGAGTTTGGTTTTTTTTTTTCTTTTGAGACGCAGTTTCACTCTTTTTGCCCAGGCTGGAGTGCAATCTCAGCTCACTGCAACTGCCACCTCCCGGGTTCAAGTAATTCTCCTGCCTCAGCCTCCCGCCACCATGCCTGGCTAATTTTGTATTTTTAGTAGAGACAGAGTTTCTCCATGTTGGCCAGGCTGGTCTTGAACTCCTGACCTCAGGCAATCCACCCACCTCGGCCTCCCAAAGTGCTGGGATTACAGGTGTGAGCCACCATGCCCAGCATTTTTTTTTTTTTTTAAGATTTTTACAGATTTTCTACATAGACAACTATGTCATCTGTGACCAAAGATAGTTTTATCCTTATTATTTTCTTCCTTCTATTTGTTTTGGATTTAATTTGCTTCCCCTCCCTCTGCCATCAGCTTCTTACAGTGGAGATTTGGAAAATTGATTTAAACCTCTTTTCTTTTATAATATGAGCATTTAAAGCGATAGATTCCTTTGAAGTATTGCTTTAGCGGCAGTACACAAATTTTGGCATATTGCATTTTCATCTAGTTCAAATTATTTTCTAATTTCTCGTGATTTTTTGATGCAGTTACTTATAAATATAATTTTAAAATTAATATTTTTAATTGACATCATAATTGTATACATTTATGGAATACAAAGTGATGTTTTGATATATGTATGTATACAACATGGAATATATTAATAAACATACGCAGCACCTCATTTACTTATCGTTTTTTGTGACGAAACATCTGAAGTTTACTCTTTTAAAGGGTACTATACATTAATATTGACTACAGTCACCCTGCTGTGCAATATATCTCAAAATGTATTTCTCTTGTCTAACTGAAACTTTATACCTTTTGGCCAACAACTTCCCATTCCTTCTCTCCCACCCCCACCCTCTCAGCCTCTCATAACCATCATTCTACTCTCTATTTCTAGGAGTTCAACTTTTTTAGCTTCAATATGTAAGTGACATCATGCAGTATTAGTCTTTTTTCACCTGGCTTATCTCATTTAGCATAACCTCTTCCAGGTTCATCCATATTGCTGCAAATGACAGGATTTCCTTCTTTTCTATGGCTGAATGGTATTCAATTGTGTATATATTTCCACCTTTTCTTTATCCGTTCATTCATCAGTGGACACTTAGGTTGATTCCATATCTTGGCTATTATGAATAATGCTGCAATCAACATTGGAGTGCAGATATCGCCTCATTGACTTTAATTCCTTTGGATACATACTCAAAGTAGGTTTGTTAGAACGTAAGTATAATTTTTAATTTCCAAATGTTTGAGGGCATTTTTTCAGTATCTTAGAATTAATGATTTATAATTTAATCTCATTTGGCCAGAGTTCATACTATCAGGCTTGGAGTCATGCTTTGCTAGGGCAGGCCTGTTTGGTTCTGAGCATTGCCCCTATTCTTGGTCATTGCTATTTTCCTAAAAATATCTGGAAAATGGAGTTCAGGAAGGGTGCATATGTATATTAGGGTGATAGAGGAAAGCAATAACTCCTTCTCTTCCTTGTGGGAAGTTTCAATAGATAATACCTAAAACTAAAAAATCAGTATATAACCATAGGAGATGAAATAGATAAGGTACTTGATGTATCTGAATGCTTGAATGAAGATTTAGATAATGGTAAAGCATTTCGGGTTGAATTAAGTAAGTCTGCAGAAAATGAAACAAAATTTGACAACTATTAACTCAATGGTGAGTAAAAGAATGTGCAAGAAATGAAAAGTAATTATATTCACTACATAGTTCACCTGTGAATAGTATTGACAATATAAAGAAGTTGAACAAATATACAGTGAATACTTTTTTAATATATTTCACCTGGATTCATGAACTAAACAATAGATGGTAGTACACTTTTTATCATCAAGGTGTACAGAATGTCTGGTTATCTGTCTTTTTATATTAGTAGTTATTGATGCTTAAATTCTAGATCCATTAATTTATTGAAGGCTACAAAATGATGATATGTTAATTCTGTCAATTCCATTTTGTTGATTTGTTTCCTTTCCACTACTATTTTGTGACACAGTTATACCATTTATATACTTTTATTTTTTTGAGACAGGGTCTCACTCTGTCACTTAGGCTAGAGTGCAGTGGCATGATCCTGGCTCACTGCAGCCTCCATCTCCTGGGTTCAAGCGATCCTTGTGCCTCAGCATCTGGAGTATCTGTGATTACAGGCTCCCGCCACCACACTTACCTAACGCTTCAATTTTTTTCCTTGTATTTACTAGTTTTCAAAATAATGAATTAGTTCCAAATCATCCCCTAACGGAGATCACTTAGATTTTAAAAACTACATCATTTTGAATATATGGATTTCAATAGATTTACTGGATTTTAATTCATTGCAATTCTTATCCTCACTGACATTCACTGTAACATCTTTGGCCATGGGAACCTTTCCAAGCTGGCCCCTGATCTTGTTCACATGGCCTTCATAGTTTTTCATAGCTTCTTTTTTAACTCATATGACAACATGTTCCAGGCTCATCACTGCAGACTTTTTCACTGCAGACTTGGTATCAGCCATTTCTTCAAGAAGCCCTCATGTCTTTCTTTTGAAAGTAGAAAGTAGTATTTCAAGAACATAATCTGAGTGCTAGGGATAATCATTTCTTCAGGTGTTGTCACTGTTTCTAGGCCTGTTTCTTCAATTGAATTTTAACCAACTGCCTAGTTTTAACCACATGTTCATCTCCACTTCCAAAAGTAGCTCCTGCCACTGAGTCCTAAGCTTTTTGGGAATCCTGTGGCCTTCCTGCTTCCTGCTTAACACTCAGCCTTTTCGTGTCTGCTAAGTCATTCACTGTTGTGCGTCAGCTTTCCAGTTTCAAAAAAGCTGTTGGGCCGGGCACGGTGGCTCATGCCTGTGATCCCAGCACTTTGAGAGGCTGAGGCGAGAAACTCAGTTGAGCCCAGAAGTTTGAAACAAGCCTGGGTAACATAACACGACTCCCTCTCTACAAAAAATTTAAAAATCAGCCAGGACTGGAGTTACATGCCTGTAGTCCCAGCTACTCAAGAGGCTGAGGTGGGAGGATTGCTTGAGTCTGGGAGGTTGAGTTGGCAGTGAGCTATGATCGCACCACTGCACTCCAGCCTGGGCAGCAGAACGAGACCTGGTCTCTAAAAAGAAAAAAAAAGAAGTTTACTTTTATTTATACTTCTGATAGCCCATTGTTGTAGGTTTATGTCCAAAAGAGACAAAATGGTTTTATTCTTGTTTTACTAAGAATGTCTTAGAAGGGAGTGAAAGAAGGTATTTATGTCCAATCTACCATTTTTAGCTTTGAAAGTCTCTCATTTATCTTTGTATTCTTGGTATACTTACAGGTTTTGTTAGTCCATAGTAAATATTTTTGAAATATAAAGAGAGAATATATCAAGAGTTACCCTCTCTTGGCCTTGCTTGTGACAAGATGGATCAGACCAGGAGATGCTGGGATAAGTTGTTCTAAGACACGTTTCTTTTCACTTCTGACTTCGCCTTGCATATTCCCTGGCAATCACTTTGTCACTTAGGTCTGAGATTCCAAGGCTATGCTCCCATGAAGATCTCTAGATTCAGCAGATGTCTGGCTTATCTGGGCTTTCTGACTCCGTTCTTGGTTATTAACCTTGCTACGGACTGACTAGTTGCCAAAACTACACCCAGAGTTCTGGTTCCCAGGTGAAGTTACCAGTCAGGTGTCAGCTGCAACTGAAACCCTCACAGCTGATCCAGCTCTGAACGTGCTGACTGCTGAGGCCAGTGGGTCTTCTCAAACAGGAAGAAAATCTTAGGAAATGACCATTTCCATCCGTCTGTGAATATCAGACACAGAATATCAACAACACGGATCTCCTTTTGGCTTGACGGAATCTGACCTCTACTCCCCACTCTAAAGTCCAGGGGAGAAGACTTTGCCAGAATTATAATGTATCAAAACATGTTCTATTCTAAAGGGAAAAGGGATGTTGACAGTATTTGTTTGGAAAACATTTTGCTTTGCATCACTGATTCTTCATATTCCAAATAATTCATGAGGTGAGTGAGTTACTTGATTTTTCTTGTAAAGGGAGAAAAATAAAAACTCTTATAGTTCTCTAGAGGAGCAGCGTAAATTAAAAATGGAAAACGAGGCAGTAGTGATACATTCCATTTACCTTCAGCAAACACTGCACAGGGGACGCCCTGGCTGCAGAATCCGCAATGCCAGAAATCAGTGCTGACTCTTTTTTCAGATGTGACATATTTTCCACAGAACTTGATTCTCATCTTTGCTATGACTGCCTGTGGCCACTCAGTTACTGGAAACCTACCATGCCAGTTCTTTGCTAAGTGGCTTTGGCAAGGTCTTTGCTAGCATTTAATCACAGTGAGAAAACTCCAGAGACTTTATTAGCCGTATAAAGAATTATAGAGATATTAGCTTAAGTTGGATGAAGTCCAGAGCAGCTGTACTGCTCTTCAAGTGCCCGAGAACTTCTAAGAGATATATTATGCTAACAGAAAAGTATCCTGGGATTTTAACCCTAAATTATGTTAATACTGAACATAGGTATTCCTTATTTTACAAAGTAGCTATATTCCTGAAAACTGTTGTGTAAATCCGACTTCTAATACCCAATCCTACTTCCCCGTTCATATATTTTGAAAGTGCTTAATCTTCATTTATGGCTAAATATCAATGTATGTGTATATATATACTTTTTTGTTTTTAAAATTTTTTTAGAGATAATTTCTTGCTCTGTCACCCAGTCTGAAGTGCAGTGGTATGATTGTAGCTCCCTGCAGCCTTGAACTCCTGGGCTCAAGCAATCTTCCCACCTCAGCTTCTCAAGTAGCTAGGACTACAAGTATGTACCACCATGCCCAGCTTGCCCAGCTAATTTTTAAAATTTTTTTGTAGAGACAGGGTCTCCCTATGTTGCCCAGGCTGGTCTCAAACTCCCAGGCTTAAGTGATCCTCCCACTTTGACCTCCCAAAGTGCTGGGATTATAGGTGTGAGCCATTGCACCCAACCTCAATGTATGTACTTTTTTTTTTTTTTGAGACAGGGTCTGTCTCACTTCCCTAGGTTGGAGTGCAGTGACAATGATTACGGCTCACTGCGGCCTTAACCACCCAGGCTCAAACAATTCTTCTTCCTCAGCCTCCAAAGCGGCTAGGGCTTCAGGCACACAACACCATGCCAGGCATATATGTTGTAGAGACAGGGTTTCGCCATGTTGCCCAGACTGATCTCAGACTCCTCGGCCCAAGTTATCTGCCCTCGTCAGCCTCCCAAAGTGTTGAGATTACAGGAATGAGCCACCACACCCGGCTAATTCAATGTACATACCTTTACTTCTCCAAGTTTCTTTGACAAGTACTTAAATATAAAAAGAGTAAATATACTAGTATAGCTATCTATTTAAAGGAACGTTTATTAAATATTTTGGTAATAAGTATTTGCTTATTATTTTTATTTTTATATATTGATAGAAATTAAGTCTCAGCTTCATCCAAAATGTGCAGTCTGGCTCACTTAACCTGGCTTAATCTTCCAAAATATATTTGCTTGTAATTCATAGATGCTGCCACTAGGTGGTGGTGGTGCTTTGGCCACGGGATGAGATTCATATGCTCTTTCAAAATAATGTATAGGGCCTGGTGTGGCGGCTCATGCATGTAATCCCAGCACTTTGGGAGGCCGAGGTGGGTGGATCACCTGAGATCAGGAGTTCAAGACCAGCCTGGCCAACATGGTGAAACCCTGTCTCTATTAAAAATACAAAATTAGCCGGGCGTGGTGGGTGCGTGCCTGTAATCCCAGCTACTCGAGAGGCTGAGGCAGGAGAATTGCTTGAACGTGGGAGGTGGAGGTTGCAGTGAGCCAAGGGTGCCACTGCACTCCAGCCTGGGCGACAAGAGTGAAAACTCCGTCTAAAAAAAAAATCATATCTAAAAATACTTCACTGTTGAAATAAGTACAATCAGTATATTTTCCATTAATCATTCAATATGATCATTTTAAATTAATTTAATTCTCAACTTATTTCAGTGCTTAATTAGCTTATATCAGTGTTTCTTAAAGTAAATTTTGTGGAGCACTAGTTCCCCACACAATACTTTTCTATGCCACATAAGAAATTACCACAATCTTAGCATCTTAAAACAACAAACATTTACATTTCCACTTCCAGAATGGCCGCACGAGGTGCTCCACAGTCTCCAGCAAAACCAGCATAACTGGTGAAAAATATATTTCAAACCTCAGTATTTAAAGTCTCTGGAAATTGTCCTAAGAGTATATAGCAAATAAATAAACATTTATTCAAGAAAATGGAGTAAAATTTGTTGAGAACAGTGAGAGTCCATGGCATTTGAACCATAACTCCTTCCTTACCCAGAGTTGACTGTGGCAGAAACTCCAGTCTAGGCAGGTGAAGCCAAGAACACAAGGCTCCCTCTCCCCTTGGCTCCCACTTTTGGGTATGGTACGTTCCTGGGAGGGGCAAGCCACAGAATTTTTCATCAGCTGTGTGTTGTAAATTCCAGGGCTAAATTCCAGGTGAGTCCAGCCAAGAGGTCTGATGTTCTCTTCTTCCACCCAGCCCCCACTGGCAGGTGAAGGTTCTCCACCAGGCGCATCACACTGAGAACACGGAGGCTGTGCTCATCCTTGTTTGCAGGGTGGAGACTCCACGCTGAGAGGGATGGATGATGCCATCCTTTACTATCACAAAGTGTGGAGTAGGGGATAACAAAATGGGTTAATGTGGGAGGTGAAAAGGTTTTACATTTCTGCTAAAAGGAGGTCAGTTCTAAATTACTTTTATTGCACACTGGTATAATATCCATAAAGCCGACTTCTACAGTAATGATTGCTTACACATGTTGAAAGCTTGGTGCAACAGATAGAGTGCTAGACTAGAGGCTGGATATCTTTTACCTTAATTTTGTCATTTGCCAGCTGTGTGACTTGAGAAAATTTACCTAACCTCCTGAATGTCAGTTTTTTCACTACATAATGGGGATAATAATGACTGCCTTAATGATCTCACAGAGCAAATATGCAAACCAAATCAGGTAACTTGTAAAGCTGCCTTAAATTGATTACCCTATATGAATGTAAGTATTTATTTTTATTGTTGATGATGACAATGTAAATGGTTAATCACTAATTGACTGAAAATAATTGGCTCAAAGAAGCATAGTTATTCAATTAAGTTATCCTTGATTGATTAAACAGGTTTAAACCCAGTTCTTGTGGTTGTTCATTACCAAGGACATAGAACGATCAGTTATATACTAGGATGGTTGTTCTTCACCACTTTGAGAGTGTTTTAGAATCACCTAAAGAGCTTGTTGAAATGCAGACTTCAGGAACCCCTCCCCGCCGTTTCTGATTCAGAAAGTTTGGATCAGGGTCTGAAATTGTGCATTTCTAACAAGTTCCCAGGAGACACTGATGCTGTTAGTCTAGAGACCACAATTTGAGAACTACTGTCTTAGATGAACAGGACATTTTCAGTCTTGTTACAAATTGCTATAAGGGCCCTGAAAAAAAATTCCAGGTAATATGAAAACATTTTTTTTTTAAAAGGCACCTGCCCTAGCCTGGGAACTGCTAGAAATCGCAAGAAGGAAAGAACACTAGAGCTGAAATGTGGCAGAAAAGTGGTAGTTAATCAACATAGCAGGGTGGCAGAAGAGAAGAACTGCTAGACCAAAAAAGGTACATGTCAAAGGCTCTGGGGCTGGATGGAGCGTGACACTTGATGCTTCTGAGGAAATGAAAGACCAGCATGCTAGGGTGAAGATGAGTGCAGTGGAGGCACCGGAGAGGCCAGAGTGAGAAGCAGGAGACAGGCCCTAAAGACTCTGAATTTCATCCTGAGAGCAATGGGAATTTGCTGAAAAGTTTTCAGCAAAAGAATGCAATGACCTAATTTGTGTTTTTAAAAGTCCTCTCTGGCTGCTACATGGAACACTGGCTGAAAGCAGGCAAGGGTAGAAATGATGAGACTAGCTAGGAAGGTACAGAAGTCCAAGAGAACTGGTATCAAGGGCTGGCTGAGAAAGTGTAAGTGAGGTGGGGAGCTGCAAATGGGAAGATTGAGGCACTTCCGGGAGTGGCGAGAGAGGGAGCTGTCACCTCCCAGCTGGGTGAGGTGCGAGGTGAGCTGGAGGGTGGAGGACCACAGTGTGATGGTGGGGATGGGTGGAGGGACATCCTGATTTCACTGAGGACTTACTGTATTTTAATTTTTTAACTCACAGTAGAATTCAGGTTTTTTTGTTTTTGTTTTTGTTTTTGTTTTTTTTTGAGACAGAGTCTTGCTCTGTCACCCAGGCTGGAGTGCAGTGGCGAGATCTCAGCTCACTGCAAGCTCCGCCTCCTGGGTTCACGCCATTCTCCTGCCTCTGCCTCTTGAGTGGCTGGGACTACAGGCGCCCACTACCACAGCCGGCTAATTTTTTATATTTTTAGTAGAGACAGGGTTTCACTGTATCAATCAAGATGGTCTTGATCTCCTGACCTGTGATCCGCCCGCCTTGGCCTCCCAAAGTGCTGAGTTTACAGGCGTGAGCCACTGTACCTGGCTTTTTTTTTTTTTTTTTGAGAGAGACTCTTGCTGTATCGCCCAGGCTGGAGTATGGTGGTGGGATCTTGGCTCACTGCAACCTCTGCCTCCCAGGTGCAAACAATTCTTTTGCCTCAGTGATCCAAGCAGCTAGGAGTACAGGTGTGAGCCTGCCCAGCTAATTTTTGTATTTTCAGTAGAGATGAGGTTTTTCCATGCTGGCCAGGCTGGTCTTGAACTCCTGACCTCAGGTGATCCACCCGCCTCGGCCTCCCAAAGTGCTGGGATTACAGGCATAAGCCACTGTGCCCGGCCAGAACTCAGAATTTTTTTTTTTTTTTTATTTGGAGAATATACATTTCTAATAATTTTGAACAATACATAGATCCACATCATCACTACTACTATTAGGACACATGATAATTTCATCTTCCAAAAACTTCCCCAGGTTGTCCTTGGTAGTCAGATCTTCTCCTTACTCCTAAAACTTGGCAACACTGGTGTCATCTTGGCCTCTATACTCTTACCTTTTCAAGAATGTCCCAATGTGGAATCATACAGTGGGTAATCCTTGGGGCCTGGCTTCTTTCACTTAGCACAGCGTATTTGAGATTCATCTGTGCTCTTGTGTGTGTCAATAGTTCATTTCTTTTCATTCCTAAGCAGTAGGGTGTTGTTTGGGTGTACCCCCTTTGTTGTGGCGTTTATGAATAACACTGCTGTAAAGTTTCATGGACAGGCTTTTATGTGAGCTGAGATTTTCATTCCTCTAGGGTAAATGCCTAGAGTTGGGGTGCTGGCTCATAGAAGCTTATGTTTAACTATATTTTTTTATTTTATCTTATTTATTTATTTTATATATTTTTTAACTTTTTATTTATTTATTTATTTTGAGACAGTCTTGCTGTGTCACCCAGGCTGGAGTACAGTGGCTCGATCTCAGCTCACTGCAACCTCTGCCTCCTGGGTTCAAGCAATTCTCATGTCTCAGCCTCCTGAGTAGCTTGGAATACAGGCACACGCCACCACACTTGGCTAATTTTGGTATTTTCAGTAGAGATGGGTTTCGCCATGTTGATCAGGCTGGTCTCGAACTCCTGGTCTCAAGTAATTTACCTGCCTCGGCCTTCCAAAATGCTGGAATTACAGGTGTGAGCCACCATGCCAGGCCTATCTTATTTTTTTTAGAGACGGTGTCTCGGTCATTTCACCCAGGTTGGAGTGTGGTGGTGCAGTCATAGCTCACTGCAGCCTTGAACTCCTAGGCTCAAAGGATCCACCCAACTCAGCCTCCCAAGTAGCTGGAGTCCTAGGCGCATGCCACCATGCGTGGCTAATTTTTATTCTAATTTTTTTGTAGAGGTAGAGTTTCACTCTGTTGCCCAGTCTGGTCTCAAACTCCTGGCTTCAAGTGATGCTCCTGCCTTGGCCTTCCAAAGTGCTAGGATTGGGATATGAGCTACCTCACCTGGCCTTTTTATAAAAAGCAGCTCAACTATTTTCCAAAATGGCTAAGCCATTTCACATTCCCCCCAGCAGAGTATGAGAGTTCCAGTTGCTCTGTACCTGCATCATAGTTGGTATTGCCAGGTTTTGTTTTTGTGTGTGTGTATGGAAATTTTGACCATCCTATTGGGTGTGTAGTGGTGTGGTTTGACAGTGTGGAGTATCTTTTCATGCACTTATTTGATATAAGTATATCTCCTTTGCTGAACTGTCTTCGCAAATGTTTTGCCTAGTTTTTCACTGGGTTGTTTGTTTCCTTATCAGTGAGCCGGCCAGATTGCATTTGAGAGGCCTCTGTGATATCTGGGTGATAATGGAGGCCTTTGGAGACACATGCTTGGTGTTCAGAGATGTCTCATCTGGAGATGTTCATTTGCAAGTCAGTGGCACATAGATGCATGAAATAGTCCAAGGAGTCCTTGTAGAACAGAGCTTTGAGGCATTCCAGCAGTCGGTGGCCAGAGAGGAAGGTGAGCCTGCGAAGGATGCTGAGGACGGGCAGTAACAGAGGTTAGAGGGAAACCTTAAACATGTGGTTTCAGCAAAGCCACAGATGAGGCTTTGCTTCTTCTTCTTTTTTTTTTTTTTTTCTGAGATAGAGTTTCACTCTTGTCTCCCAGGCTAGAGTGCAATGGCATGATCCCTGCTCACTGCAACCTCTGCCTCCCGGGTTCAAGAGATCCTTCTGCCTCAGCCTCCCGAGTAGCTGGGGTTAGAGGTGCCTGCCACCACACCTGGCTAATTTTTTTATTTTTAGTAGAGATGGGGTTTCGCCATGTTTGGCCAGGCTAGTCTCAAACTCCTGAACTCAGGTGATCTGCCTGCCTTGGCCTCCTAAAGTGCTGGGATTTTTTCCTCAGCAAGGAGCATAGTACTTGGCACATAGTGGGACCTCAAATGTTGAGTTTATGAGTAAAAAAGGCATGAGCTGCTGCACTTGGCCAAGGCTTTGCCTCTTCTACAAACAGAAGAAGGCAGACAACAGAGTTGAATGCTGATCAGATATGATAAAGGCTATTAAAGACGTGTTTGGTGTACCAAGGAAGATGTCATTGGTAAGCCTAGGACTGTTTCAGTGGCTCTAAATAGGGGGATGGATTGGATCATGCTGAGGAGGGAGTGGAAGTGAGGAAATGGAGTCAGCAGGTCAACTCTTTTTATTTTCTAATTTTTAAAATTAATTTATTTTTTAGAGACAGGGCATTGCTCTATGGCCCATGCTGGAGGGCAGTGGTGTGATCATAGTTCACTGCAGCCTCGAACTCCTGGACTCAAGTGATCCTCCCATCTCAGCCTCCTGAGTAGCTGGGACTGCAGGTGCGCTCCACTATGCTCAGCTAATTTTTTAAATATTTTTTTTTGTAGAGACGGGGTTGTGCTATGTTGCCCAGGCTCAAGTGATGCTCCTGCCTCAGTCTCCCAAAGTGCTGGGATTACAGGCCTGAGCCACAGTGCCTGATCCAGATAATCTCCTTTGAGATGTGGCTTTAAAGAGGAGACAGATAGATTAGTAAATGGAAGCAGGATCAAGGAAATCGCATTCTTAGGCTTTGCCAAAATTTGAGAATTTCTGCATTAAGACATGACTCTTCATTTACTCATAAACTCAACATTGAGGTCCCACTATGTGCCAAGTACTATGCTCCTTGCTGAGGAAAAAAGCTGAATACAATGAAGGCCCCAGATGACAGACCACTAACTATGTAGACGGCACCCCCGTCTATCAACTCGAGCAGAACAGACAGTTCTGTTTATGGCATTAAGATGCAAGAGCGTTCTTACTGGTAACATCTTTCTGTAGAAATTGTGAGTTTTGTCTCAGGCTACATAGGTTTTGAGGTTATAAGATACCAGATCTGGGAGGGAACGGAGAGATCATCTAATTCAAAGGTAGGAATTTGAGTCCCAGAGAGGCTAAGCAACTTGCCCAAGGACGTACATCTTCTAAGTGGCAGATTTAGTGACAGAGCCCTTATCTTCTGCTTCCCAGTTTAGGGAATTTTCCACTACTCCATGCCAGATGACACACATAAGTGTCACTTTCTGCATTTCCAAATTCGTATAGCTTAACCATTCCTTTAAGTGGTAATGTTAATGAATTCCATGAGTTAGTGCTTATTTTCCATATTCTGCCAATTAGTTGTGGGTTGGGGGTGATCCATTCCAAGGCCCTGGATTATTAAGTGCAGTGTCAGCTGTTTTTTGAAGGTAATTCATTCCAAAGCTTGGATCAATTACACCTAACAGAATTGAGAGTTGGTTGAATTTGCCTCTAAATGTCTTTGAATTGAAAATCAATAGTCCTGTCTGCTCCCCCAATAGCATGGCTACAGGGAGCAACTGGGGCATGGGGGACGTGGTGTCTCCATACACTGGGGAGGTGGGTATCCTGAGGGGGCATAGGGGTCAGGCTCAAAGCAACCCCCCTCTTACCTGGTGGATAACAGGCTGGAGCGGTCGGTTTTGGGAGTTGGCCTTTTTATGCTATTCCATCTAGAAACAATAGTAAGAAGAATTTATGATTATTTCTAACCTTCCCTCCCTCTGTCATTCTCCCAGCCCCTGAGCAATCTGGATTGGACTCCTACCATCTGGGAAATATCAATTTCACTTGGAAACCAGGAGCATCTCCTACCTCATCTAGAACTAGTTACTTCCCCAGCCAGCAGCACGTCAAGGAGAAACAGAAAAAGTGTATATTATCTATCATGCAAAACAGCCATTTTCATGCCCATGGCTTCTGGTGATCAGATTAATCTTTGGTGGCCTCTGCCATCAACCTAATCATTTGAGGAGGCAAAGGCTTGTCCTGCACTGATCTGTCTAGCAGTGTGGCTCTGGGCAAGTGATGGCATCATTAAATATTACAGCTGGAAACTGTAGGGGAGGAAAAAATAATTTCCCCTCTCTATTCTTCTAAGTTGATGGCTGGAACCCCTGTAACAAAAGACAGATTAGTAAGAGAAAAATGAAGAGAAGTTTATTAACACACATATCTCATATGTGCATGGGAGAAAACTCAGGGAAAGAGTAACTCTCAAAGAGGTAGCTTAGAACTCCTGCTTATATGGCATCTTTAACAAAGAACAATACATTTTTAGAAAAGTGAAAAGGGCCAGGCGCAGTGCCTCACGCCTGTAATCCCAGCAGTTTGGGAAGCTGATGCAGGCAGATCATCTGAGTCAGGAGTTCAAGACCAGCCTGGCCAATATGGTGAAACCCCGTCTCTACTGAAAATACAAAAATTAGTTGGGTGTGGTGGTGCGTGCCTGTAATCCCAGCTACTTGGGAGGCTGAGGCAGGAGGATTGCTTGAACCCAGGACATGGGGATTGCAGTGAGCTAAGATCCCGCCATCCCACTCCAGCCTAGGTAACAGTGAAACTTCATCTAAAAAAAAATGTGACAAGACAAAGGAGAAGGATCCTGAGTGTCTAGGGGTGGCAAATTGTGGCAAATCAAATATAGATGCAGGCTAGTTAATAGAGCTTGTTATGTGGATTCCCCTTGTGTGGTCTTCAGGCTGTTAAGAGTCAAAAGTCATCTCTAGGGATCAACTTAGTCTTTCCTGGTGGAGCAGGGAGGAGGGGCACCTTTGCAAATTTACGTCCTGCTTTTAGGCATAGCAGGGAGGGCAGAGAGCTTTCCTTGTATTTGCTTCCTCTCAATTGCCTTCAGCTCAAAATAATTCTTATGTTAAAGTGGTATATTTTGAAGTGCTATATTCTGCTACCCTTTGAAAGACTTTCCAAGCTCACATATTTAAATATTACCAACAAGGAAACCAGGCTTAGGAAAATGAAATTTCTCATGTTCTATACATTTGTGGTGGTGCCTGCCTGCTCTCTCTGCTCTGTTTCTTCACCTGCAAAAAGGGAGATTGAGCACTTCTAACGCCCTTTCCACCTCTGGCATTCAATGCCCTGAAAGTCCCTTTGAGCCTTGCTACTCAGCCTGTGGGTATGGACAGCAGCCTTGCAGCATCACTGAGAGTTTATTAGGAATGCAGAATCTTGGGCCCCACCCCAGACCTGCTGAATGAGGATCTGCATTTCAACAATGTGCATATAAGATTTAGAAGACTCATATAAGCACAATTCATCTAAGTTGGCTTTAGAAATCCAGTTGCCCTTGGCCCTAAACATCCTGCATTTTTTCCCTAAAGCTTACTGTTGTCTTTCTCTCATCAACCTGCAGAGGTCAGGAGAGAGCCGATGGCGGTCTTAATGAAGAGGAAGGAGGGAAGGACACAGCTTTTTTTCCCTCCACCCCCACCCCCGACTTAATTTACTCCGTATTCGGCTTAACTTACTCCCTATCCTACCCTCCAGTCTTCAAGTTCCCTTAAGCTCGTTGGCCTGTTACCCAGTAAAATTACAAGGAAACGGACTATGTGGTGTATTTTGAAGCTGTCCACGGTACAGATACTCCAGTGTCTGCCCCTCCAGAAAAGAGCTGGACCCAAGGGGTCCTCCTGTCCCACGTGCAGACTCCCAAAGTGGGATTAAAAGTGCAAAAATCCCATGTTTTCTTGCAAATCTATGTAAATCTGTGGCTGATCTATGTGATGTAATGAAGCATAATTTATTTTGATTCTATAATGTATTTATTTATCAAGGCATTTGTATTCTATGTTATTGTTGATCAGTTCCCTATAATTTAAAATTCTAATGACCACCTCTCCAATAAACCAAAGGCCAATGTATTCCCTGTTGTTATACAAGTAATATTCTTTGTATAATGCTTTAGAATTTGTAAAACACTGTTTCACTTTTTAAAAAATCTTCATAACACAAGATACATTGAATACCTCCATTTATAATGATGATGCTGCAACCCAAGGTTTATCCAGTAGGCTGTGGAACTAAGACTTGAATCCAGGTCTTCTAATTCTATATTCCATAAATCTTTCTATTTTACTAAATGGCCTCCACTAATTGTAATAAAGTTTCAGCTCAATGAATGACATCAAGGTGTAGTTACCCACTGCTGAGATGTTTTATTTGGGGATTTAACATTTTTATCTGATAATATTTTTTCCAGCAGTGCAATTTACCAGCAATAACTGATCAGATGTTATAATTTCCAAAGAAGATTTCCCTCTGTGATTAGAAAGAGGCTACTGGGGAAAAAAATGAACTTTAAAAGTAATAATTCAAAATACCACAGGATAGGGATATTTCCTCAGAATGCAAAGTCAACACCCCCTTCCCTCTGTCCATCCCTGTAATGCCTAGCCCCCTTCCCACCATATAAATTCTCTTTTCTGTCTCTCTAGTACAGAAAGGAGAGGATGTTTCTTTCTCCTTTTGGATCTTCCTTCTTTTCTCAAACATTAAATATCTAGTGTCTCAGTCGTTTGGCGCTGCCATAACAAGCTACCAGAGACTAGGTGGTTTATCAACAATGGAAATTTATTTCTCACAGGTCTGGGGGCTGGGAAGTCCAAGATCAAGGTGCTGGCAGATTCATTGTCTGGTGAGGGCCACTTCCTGGCTCATAAATGATGCCTGCTTACTGTGCCCTCACATGGCAGAAGAGGGGAGGGCAATCTCCTGGATCTCAAGATTTAGATGTTCTATTTATTGAATGTATGCTAGAGCTTACCTTTTAAAGCATCTGATCCTAGTGTTTTCTTTTTGGGAAGATTTTTAATTACAGAGTCTATTTCCTTACGTGTTATTACACTATTCAAGTTTTTTTTCTGGATTCTGTTTTGGTATTTAAAATATATTTGTAGTTTAAATTGTCCCAACAAATACATTGGCATCAAGTTTTATATATATATATATATATATATATATATTTTTTTTTTTTAGATGGATTTTCACTCTTTTCCCCCAGGCTGGAGTGCAGTGGCATGATCTCGACTCACTGCAACCTCTGCCCCCTGGGTTCAAGCAATTCTTCTGCCTCAGCCTCCCAAATAGCTGGGATTACAGGCACGCACCACCACGCCTGGCTAATTTTTATAGTTTTAGTAGAGACAGGGTTTCACCATATTGGCCAGGCTGGCCTCGAACTACTTTGGCTTGGGCCAATTTATTATTTTTCGAAGAGATTTAAATGCCAGAAAAATATTGGTTCTATTTACCCATGTAGTGACCACTTCCAGTGCTGTTGATCTTGGTGTAGTTCCATATTCCCATCTAGTATCATTATGCTTCTGCATGAAGGATTTCCTTTAATATTTTTTGTAGTGCATCTGAGCTTTGTCAGTGACAAATTAAACAAACAACATGTTTCTTGTAGTGCCTGCAGGTGTGCTGGTAATGAATTCTTTCAGCTCTTATACGTCTGAAAAAACTATATTTCACCTTTGTGTTTGAAAGATATATTTACTAGGTTAAGAATTCTAGGTTGACAGTTTTTTTCTCTCTCTCTGTGATTTAAAGATGTCACAACTGTCTTTTAGCTTGTATTTTTTCCCCAAAGAGACATCTGTTGTTATTGTTATCTCTGCACCCCTCTACGTAATGTTTTCCCCAACTCTGGTTGTTTTTAAGATTTTTTTTATCAGTGGTTTCAAGCAATTTAGTTATAATGTCACTTCATGTAGAATTTCATCATTTTTCTTGTGCTCAGGGTTGAGTTCTGTGGATCTATGGGTCTATGGATTTCACCAAATTTAAGAAAAGTTCGGCCATTACTTAAAATATTTTTTTCTGATCTCCTCTGTTTCATGGGCTCCAATTATACATATACTTGCCACTTGAGGTTTTTCCACAATTCACTGATGTTCTACTAAGTTTTTTCCAGTTTTTTTCCTGTGTGTTTCATTTTGAACTATTGTTTCTTCAAGCTCACTAATCCTTTCTTCTGTGGCCTCGAATCTGCTGTTAATACCAACCAGTATATTTTTCAACCCAGACATCATAGTTTCACCTTGAGATGTTTGATATAGGTCTTTTTACACCTTTCAAACACTTAACATTATTTTTATTTGATGTAAAACAAGACTTCTGTTTTCTCAAATGAAAAGACCAAAAGAAGAGATATCATGGGATATCATACCTTTCATATGTCTATTTAACATCTTATCTCTAGTGTCCTTGGATACATTTCACATACCTGTTTCCACGTCCAGGCCATTCCTTTATGATTCTCTTCAACCAGAAAATACCCACAGGGAAGACTTCAGCTTTTGGCCATGAAAGGGTACTCATTACCAGAATTGCCCTCCTTCTGTCATAATCAGAAAACAGCATGAAATACTTGCAACTGATCATTTCAGACAAGGGATAATGGGTGGCACAGGGAGGGGAGTCCAGAGCCAGGCAATCTTGCTGAGGTGAGGGGACAAGACTGGTGACAGGAGGCCATGGCAGCTAGAATTTGCAGGGCACAGCCCTGAGAGAAGGAAACTACACAGAGAAAGTTCCAGAAAAGTGCATACATTTCTCTTGAGTCTTCGGCCTGAAACCAATCCGAACATGTAGAAACCCTGGGGGCACGAGGACAACTTCTGAGGGAAGAACCACGACCAGAGCTCACACAACCCCTCTCCAGGGAGCCACTCAAGTTCCCTCAGTCAGAGAGGAAAAATTACCCAGGGTACAGAAAGTCCTTCTTCCTGAGAGCTCTTTAGCCTGTTCTAGTTGGGGAAGATGGTGGGGAGGAATAAATAACAAAGCCCCAGTCAGTCAGGAACCCCCTCAGCCCTAAAAAGCTACAGGTTGGGGTAAGGAGAGGAAAGGGGTGAAGGCAAGGCGTGCTCTCCAGAGGGCTAAAGAAGAGCTATTCTAAGAAGACAAGTGACTTACACATTTGACATTTTATAGAAATGTTAGATTAACTGTTGGGCCAGGTACAGTGGCTCACTCCTGTAATTCCAGCTCTTTGGAAGGCCAAGGTGGGTAGGTCACTTGAGGTAAGGCGTTCAAGACCAGTGTGGCCAACATGGCAAAACACCGGCTCCACTAAAAATACAAAAATTAGCTGGGCATGGTGGCTCACGCCTATAATCCCAACTATTTGGGAAGCTGAGGCACATGAATTACTTGAACCCAGGAGGCAGAGGTTGCAGTGAGCCAAGATCACGCCACTGCACTCTAGCTTGGGAGACAGAGGGAGCCCTGTCTCAAAAAAAGAAAAAAAAAAAGCCAGGCGCAGTGGCTCACGCCTGTAATCCCAGCAGTTTGGGAGGCTGAGGCGGGCAGATCACCTGAGGCCAGGAGTTCAAGACCAGCCTGGCCAACATGGTGAAACCCCATCTCTACTAAAAATACAAAAATAAGCTGGGTGTGGTGGCGTATGCCTGTAATCCCAACTGCTCAGGAGGGTGAGGCATGTGAATCGCTTGAATCCAGGAGGCGGAGGTTGCAGTGAGCTGAGATTCAGCCACTGCACTCCAGCCTGGGCAACAGGTCAAGACTCTGTCTCAAAAATAAAATAAAATAAAATAAAATAAAATAAAATAAAATAAAATAAAATAAAATAAAATAAAATAAAATAAAGAATGACTATCATCACACAATGTTGCTGAAGAGACTCTAGGGTTCCTACGGGTGACAAAGTGGTATCTCCTTAGAGACGTGTCCAGGGCACAAGAGTGGGTGCATTTAACTATGACACACGTAAGCCCCAAATCAGGCACTCAAGACAGTCAGTCATCGTGTCTTTTAGATATTAAAGAGGGCGGAAAAAGGTATCACTGCTCTTTTCCATGTAACCTGTTTACAGAATGGGAAACGTCAGGCCTCTGAGCCCAAACCAAGCCATCACATCCCCTGTGGCTTGCACCTATCCCAGATGGCCTGAAGTAACTGAAGAATCACAAGAGATGAAAATGCCCTGCCCCCGCCTTAACTGATGACATTCCACCACAAAAGAAGTGAAAATGGCCGGTCCTTGCCTTAAGTGATGACATTACCTTGTGAAATTCCTTTTCCTGGCTCATCCTGGCTCAAAAAGCTCCCCCGCTGAGCACCTTGTGACCCCCACTCCCGCCCACCAGAGAACAACCCCCGTTTGACTGTAATTTTCCTTTACCTACCCAAATCCTATAAAACGGCCCCACCTTCATCTCCCTTCACTGACTCTCTTTTTGGACTCAGTCTGCCTACACCCAGGTGATTAAAAAGCTTTATTGCTCACACGAAGTCTGTTTGGTGGTCTCTTCACACGGACACGCATGACAGGAACCGCAAAGATTTGGGAGGGTGGGGGCACCACCAGGACTTTTAGAGGAGAAAGAAAAGGGTATTTCCTTTGTGGATTTCCAGAAAGTCAACTTTTCTCTGTTGACTTAGCAAATTATCATGTAGCAATCTCAGCACATTATTCCCAGAGGTGCCAGTTTAAGCATATGACCAGGACTATGCAGTGACCTGGGCCATCCCCACACACTGTTCAGGTCCTGTACCTGGAATTCCTGCCTGTCCTTAGACGATGGGGCCAGTGACTTCACAGAGCCAGTACCTAACTCTGGAGGATCTTCTTACACTGAACGGAACTCCGGAGGGAAGCACACCCCCAACTGAGGACTCTGGAGATGTGAGAAGGAAACAGACAGGTGTTCTTTTCTCTGTTGAATGCAAAAGCAGTTTTCTTGTAAGATGAGCCTTAGTGATGGTTCTGTTGCTTGGGACCCACTTCCTTTGGTTACCAAATAAGGCTTAAGCCATCATGTTCCTCGTTGTTCTTGGACAAGACCGTGTTATCGTCCAGAAGTATTAGGGTGACTTTTCCTATAAGCTGCTGACACTACCAATCCCCACTGAAAAATGATCACATCACCCAATTTCACCAGCCCTCCCCACACTCACCAGGTTTTCAGGAGAAGGAATGTATGTCGTGGAAAGCTTGTTAGTGACATGTTTTTGCTTTATTGAAATTCTTTCTTACAAAAGGTCTGATGTATTTTAGGCCAGGCCTAATTTCCTTTAGTCCCTGAAATGCAGGCCCATGGTCATTTCCATGTTCTCTGAAGTAGGTATGTAAACTAGTAGACTTCCATTTTTAAGGTTCACACACTTTTTAACATTGTTTTCATTTGATGTAAAATAAGACTTACATTTTTCCCTAATGAAAAGACCAAGTAAGAGAGTATGTGCGTCTTCATGGAAGCGATAACTGGATTCTTTGCCAGAACCGGGTTGGGAATTTAGTTTGTTCAGTGTGGCATCTTTTATCTTTAGTTTTTTTTTTTTTTGTTTTTTTGTTTTTAATTTAAATGCAAACCTTGCAATGTGCTGAACTATGTAGTAAAAAGTGCTATGTTTATATATGCATACATATATTGGCTCTGGCAAGGGATGCATGACTACATGCGTGTTATGTAAACATAGCAATTGGTCAGAAGGAGAGTTTCTCATCATTAGGACATTTAAGGAGTAGCAAGCATATTGGAAGCAAGAATGACCTAGGGCCACATTGACTTAGTTGTCAGCCAGGAGTGTTGCTGATCCTACACCTGGAGGGGCCCAGGTCTCTCCCCAAGCAGGCCGGTGCTCACCTGATATGACAGGTGATCGTGTATCTGAGGCCTATAAGTTTGAGATTCCCCCAAGGTGAGGTGGGTCTATACTCACTTGCTACCAGGTAGCTCCCCTAGTTCTCGAACACGTGTATGGCCCAGTTCTGCTCCTCATGTAAAAAGCAGAACATGATCTCCCTATCTCTAGGAGGAGGCTGCAGATTGCAGATTTGTGGAGGCCCAAGGCCCCTTATTCCTACTCCCCACCCCCAGAGGTTATAGGGAATCTTCATTTCCTTCCACCCCCAGGGGTTCCATTAGGACTTGTGTTTCCCTGACCACAGATTCACACCTGAAGAGGCTTGGAAGATGCAAAATCATCACCTTCAAACAGCTGAGACACACATGACTTGGCTTTAACCGTGACTGCCCAATGCCGGAGCACTGGACTCAGGTTTAACATGGGCAGCCCCCATGTCACCCTCCACATCAGCTTTCCTCCTACACTAACGGTCGGCCTGGAAGCCAATCATGTTTGACCTTGCCCTCACACCCTGGAGGTTCTGAAGTGTGCAACTTTCTAGTTACACGCCACACTTTCTAGTTACTGTACACAAGCTTTTTGCTCAGGCCAAGTAAAGACCATAAGTTCAGGTGGGAACATGGTCTCAGTCATTCTGTCTTCTGACTTGCAGGCTAGGTGAATGGACCAGTTAAGTGCTACCTGGAGGTAAGGGCGTATCCAGACTCACATGCCCTGGACCAATGCAGCTAAGTGGATACATAAATTTAGCACCCAAGATACTATTTAGCCTGCCATGGTAGTCATTCAATGTTAGTCTCATTCCCTTCTCCAAATCTAGCTGGATTTCTGCAGGTGACTTGCATTTCCCTCTTACCCTACAGCTGGCTTCTCCTCTATGTCACTTCCTCAAACTACCAAATGGGGAGCAGAGGCAGAGTAAAGGGGGGAAATTCATCACTTGACGTTGCCTCTTGCTGGAGAGGAAGATGTTGAAACTCTTGGACTAACGGAGGTTTGGGAATTGTCTGAAGAGTAAATGATCTGTACTACCACCCATCCCTGCTGCTGCACTTGTCTCTGACACATTCTCAGCATTCACCTGTAACTAAAAGGCCAAAGGGAACTGGGATATTGAGGCCTGGTGCATGGTGTTCAGAGGCTGGGCAAAGTGGTGATCCAGTTGACCAGGGCTCCTCATGCAGGAACCTGGTGGAAGACAGAGATGGGCAGTAGGTCCCAGAGTTACACTTTGGAGCACATGTTCAAGAGGAAAATGACGACTGGCCCCCGCGGTCCTGGGATGCAGGTGTGAGGACTGGAAGTGCTGGTTGGGGTGTGGCCGAGGCATGGTCAGGGCGGCCCTGAGCCATGCCCCACCCCAGGGATGCAGGAAGGATGCTCTGTGGGGGACCCCGAGCTTGGGCTCTGCCCACTTTCAGTGTCTGTTGCATGTCACACTGGCATCTTCAGCATGCCCACAGTTTGTTACCCCCCATTTGGAGAAGCTGCAGCGGAAGATAGTTTCCTCTGTGCCCTTGCAGGCGACATCATCCATCCAGATCCTCCCAGTGCCTGTGGAGACAGGGAAACACAGCTTCTAAGCAGATACACAGGAGGCAAGAAGGAGAAGAGAGAGCATGACTGCGTCTGCCCTTGACTTGGCTCTGCTGCACACTCAAATCTAGGGGCTTCCAGCTGCCCTCTCCACCTCCCCACAAGACCTCATACTTATTTTCTGGGATTAGTTTCTTGAGGGCAGAATCACAATAATTAATGGTGATGATGGTAGTAGCTATGAATATCGGCTATGTGTCAGGAGCTGGACAACCTCTCCTTTTTAGTGGAAGTGTCAGGACTGACTATTAAAGTCTTAAATTCTGTCATTCACTCTTGAAGTACATGGGTAAAATCCCTTTACAAAGAATGTCAAGAGAACATTTAAACCACTCCCCTGTTGTTTGGTTCTAACACATGAACTAAATGGCTTGAACATATTTTTGTTATGTAGACATTTTCAGCCCCTGTTGTCAAGGGATTGCCATGCAGTGAATCCGGGGATGGAGCAGGGACGAGAGGCCCCTTCCACCACCTCCTTGGATGTTGTTTCTTCTCCAGAGCCTCTTCCTGGCCTGGATAGCTGTGGCTCTTACACAATAAGCCCTTTGAGGCAGAGAATGATTTTCAGATTAAACGTCTCCTGGAAGACACATCGGTTTGCAAATTACCCAGGAAAAGGCTGCAAGCTCCAGGGCTCTGTGGGATTAGTCACACCCAAAGCAAATAAAGACTAACAAATAAAGAACAGCTCCAAGGTGACCCAGCCCAAATGCATATATAGGATCTTGAAACTCTAGCTGGTGTTTCACCAGGGGTTCTGGCTCACGTCCAGTCATGGGAGGACCAATATAATGGGAACAGGGTCATCGAGGGAGGAGCAGTGCATATCTGCAGTGACATCAACACTGCGGGGGATCATTCCCAGAGGAATTTGCCAGCAAACCCTCTCTGCTCCTCGCACCACCAGGTGGAGGCTAGAACTCCGTCGGCTCTAGGTACCAATCATGGCTTGAGCTTTAGAACTGATAGCTGATTACTCAAGGTGCAGTCTGAGGACCAGTGCTGTCAACATCACCGGAGAGCTTGTTAGAAAAGCAGACACACAAAATCTTCCTTCAGCTTAATCTCTCCCACTCTAGGTTCCCACACTGCCCCTAACCCCGCTCGAAGCAGCCCTGAGAAACATCGCCCATTATCTTTCCATACCACCCCATCCAAATTTTTGCTGCCCCAACACTTCAACACTATTTTATGTTATTTTTCTTATTAATGTAAGAAGACAGGAATGTCAGGCCTCTGAGCCCAAGCTAAGCCATCCTATCCCCTGTGACCTGTACGTACACATCCAGATGGCCTGAAGTAACTGAAGAATCACAAAAGAAGTGAAAATGGCCTGTTCCTGCCTTAACTGATGACATTACCTTGTGAAATTCCTTCTCCTGGCTCAGAAGCTCCCCCACTGAGCACCTTGTGACCCCTGCCCCTGCCCGCCAGAGAATAACCCCCTTTGACTGTAATTTTCCACTGCCTACCCAAATCCTATAAAATGGCCCCACCCCATCTCCTGTGCTGACTCTCTTTTCGGACTTAGCCTGCCTGCACCCAGGTGAAATAAACAGCCTTGTTGCACACACACACACACACACACACACACACACACACACACACACACAGAAAAGCAGACTCTTGGCCAGGTGCCGTGGCTCACGCCTGTAATCCCAGCACTTTGGGAGGCTGAGGAGGACAGATCGTTGAGATCAGGAGTTCAAGACCAGCCTGGTCAACATGACAAAAATTGGGTGGGCGTGGTGGCACATGCCTGTAATCTCCGTTACGCAGGAGGCTGAGGCAGGAGAATCACTTGAACCTGTGAGGCGGAGGTTACAGCAAGCCGAGATCATGCCACTGTACTCCAGCTTGGGTGACAGAGCAAGACTCAGTTTCAAAGACAAAACAAACAAACAAACAAAAAACCAAATTATTGAGTCCTCTGTGTGCTCAGTACCATTCTGATGAACAGAAAGAAAGACAAAACAACAGACGCAAAGGATTTCTGCCTTATGGAGCTAACGTTCGAGCTTCTATGTGTTTATTTATTCATAGTAGGAAAAAGTTACACTGATTCCTACAGCCTTCCATCTGTACCTCACACACAGAAGGCAGGAGGGCTATTTAACAGGTATTTAAGAGAGGGAAACTGAGGCCCCAGAAAGATTGAGTGACAACTCTAAGTATGTAACTATTGAGGGGAAGAGGCCCTGATCTGGCCTCTCGTGTTTGGCCAGTGCAGTCTTTTCTCCTCATACAGCCACAGTGCACAGCCCGTAACACTCAGCCAGGGGACGGCAAACCATGAGCCAGGTCTGGCCAATGCCTGCTTTTATAAATAAAGTTGTATTGGAACACAGCCCCACCCATTTGATTGCATATTGGCTAAGGTTGTTTTCCCACTCCAACTGCAGAACTGAGTAGCTGTGACAGAGACCACCTGGCCCACAAAGCTTAAAATATTTGCTATCCAGCACTTTATGGAAAATGTTGGCTGACCCTTGCACTAAAGCTATTTCCCAATATTTGAATCTTATCTTAGATAAAAGGACAAGAGGAGGTAATAATGCTATAATTAGAAGTGAACACTCCTAATTTTGTCTGCCTGTTCCCACCTACAAATCTATCTGATGTGCACTCATCCTTACCTCCTTTTCCATCTGTCTGTCTCCCTGGGAGATGCTCCCAGCTGCGCTAGGTCATACTCCCTTCCGCCGCCTCCTGGGCCTCCCTCCAGTCATCACCCTTCCACCTCTCCATTTGCATCACTCCAACACCTCCTGGACCAATTTAAAATTTAGAACATCTTCAAGGCCCTCCCATTTGGGTCTTTCCTTGGCTTCCCCCATGCAAACAGAAAATCTGATTACTATGCCCTGTCCAGGAGAAATTTTATGGTGCCAGACCCCTGGGAGAACTGTCAGGGCTTGGAGACAGGGAGGACTCAGGTTTGGCAGGCACTGGAATTCCTTCCTTCCTTCTATTTTTCCTTCCTCGCTCCCTTCATTCTTCCTTCTTCCCTCCCTCCGTTCCTGCCTGCCTCCCTCCCTCCCTTCACTCCTCCCTCCTTCCTTTCTTCTTCCCTTCCACATTTATCCAGCTCCTCTTATGCCCCAGGTAGTTTTGGGTTTTGGAACTATAAAGGTGAAGCCCTCAAGATGTTTCCATATATCGCAGGGATCAGGAGAGTATAAGAAGTGCTGTGATAGAGAAAAATGTGATGGGAGCACAGAGGAGGGTTATTCTATCTTGGGGGTGAGGGAGCATGGAAGGAGCCAGTGTGGAGAGGTATGGGTTGGGCAGGAGGCAGATGAAGAAGATCCTTGGGTGCTGAGCTAGGGAAACCCAGCTTGATTCTGAGAGCAATAAAAATCCTTTGAGGACCCAGGCAGGGAGTGAGGTGATCAGGTACTCATTTTAGAAAGATCCCTAACAGTTTGAGATCAGCCTGGGCAATATAGCAAGACCCCATTTCTCCAAAATAATAAAATGAAATAATTAGCTTGGCATAGTGGCATGCGCCCATGGTCCCAGCTACTCTGAAGGCTGAGGCAGGAGGATTGCTTGAGCCTGGGAGGTCGAGGCTGCAGCAAACTATGATTGCACCACTGCACTGCAGAGTGTACACTCCATGGGTGACAGAGGGAGACCTCATCTCTTAAAAAGAGAAAAAAAGAAGAAAGATCCCCAGCTTCCACAAGAAGAAAGGTCACAGGAGCTAGCCTGCAGGCGTGGTGGCCATGAGGAGTGGTTCCTGGAGGATTAGAGCCTCTACTGCCCCCATCTCCACCCCACACCTGTAGATAAGTGTGCACAACGGAGCTTGTGCGTGCTAACTGCTTGACATGCAGGATCTCCTTTAGCATTTATAGTAATTCTTCAACAGTGGAAGAACTGAAGCTTAGAGAGTGTATGGAATCTCGTCAAGGTCTCCAGCCACAAGTGGCAGATCCGGGATTCTGACGTGGGTGGTTTGATTCCAGGGCTGGGGCGCTAACCACTGCTCTACCTGCTAATCTCCTAAGGGGAGGACAGCAAGAACGACAAGGTGGGGACAGGTTCAAGGAACACCAGATGAGTGCATACTGGTGGGATCTGCAGGACTTTGGCACCAACCTGATGCAGGGAGAGGGAATGGTGACAAGGAAGAGGTGGCCCATGGTTCTGGCTGGGATGGGGTCTGACTGGTAGGATGGTTCTGGTGATGGTGATGAGTGATGCACAGGATCTGGTGGGAAGGAGATGTGTGCAATTGTGACAGCTGCCGTTAGAGGAGCCCATGGGGTTGTGTAGCTGTCAGGAAGGTCACTGGACACTCGGGTCTGGAGCTCCACTGAGTACTATGACAGAGGGAAGAGCTTGGGGTGACTGAAGCTCCAGGTGTGGAGGCAGCCTCCAGAGAGTGTGCAGAACACAAGGATAGTGGAGGTGGGGTGTTGGGGGTGCTGGGGAGAGGAAACTGACAGGAAGGAGGGGCGTGAGAAGAAGGCTAGGAGGCAGAGTGAGAGAGACCTGGGAGGCTCCTTCAGGCTCAACAGCGAATGAGCTGGGAGTGGGGTTGGGGCACCAGTGGGTAGGATGCTGGCAGGGTGGCTCTGCCTGCCGCCAGGAGTGACAGCCTTCCCGCCTCTCGGTCCCATGGCTACAACAGCATTAGAACCCTTGGCATATGGTTTAGAATCCCCCTCTACACTACCCGTGCTGTTGCCAGGGCAACGCTTGGTCACTCTGCCCCTCAGCCCTGCAGCTAGCCTGGTCCATGGCAGGTGCCTGGAAACCGCTTGTAGAGAGGAGGAGGAGAACATGGGTGGAGTCTGTGCTGGCAGAAAGCCTCAGTTATGCCAGCCCTCCCCTGTTCAGGCCCCTACGGCCCTCTGTATACCACTAGTGACACCTGGCCTGCAATCAGCCAAGGTCTTGAATAGCACGTGAGACCCATTAGGGCACCGTGATAGGGAAATAATGGTGCAAAAAATAGGGCCTTCGTGAAAGCAAGTCCAGCTTCCCATCGACCAGTTTAAAGAATCAAGTGGCAAGCTTAGAGCTTCCCCACGTGTCAAGAGGAACAGAGATCAGGGGAGTGAAAGAAGCCACAAAGTCTACAGGATCGCTGGCCTGGCACTCCAAGCCCACCCACTGCCTTTTCACCAACTGGCAGTCAGGCTAACATGACCTGTGATCTTCAAACTACCTATTCTGACTCCTTGAAAACAATTTATAATGTTTTTCCTCAAAAGGTTTTACTGCCACTTATTAGGAAGAAGCCTTCTTTGGAGTTCAAAATGGGAATTTGAGGACTACTCCTATTCTAACCAACAACAGCGGTGGTTTTCCTTAGCCAAAACCAGCTGGAATCCAGCCCCAAGCCTTAGGTGGGAAAACAGTATTCTTTCCTGGTGGGCTGCCCTTCGTGGTACCAGACCCCTTTGAACTCGCCCAGCAAATTCTGGCCCTTAAGACTGCACTCCCTGCCTGCTGGCTTGACAGATTTCACCAAAGGTCACTTTCAGTCAATTACCAATGAGATCTACGGGATGAGATTTGGACCAAGAACTGTAGCAACCCCTGGTGGGGATGAAGAGAAAGGTGGAGGGAGGAATGGAGGCTTCTACCTCCAGTCTGGATATGACCTGGCTCTGAGTCCCCATCTGGAAGGGACATGCCACTTTCTCCCCTCACCCTGTGCCATGGGTCCCTGTAGCCATTTAGCACAGCAGGTTGGACAGCGATGACCTCAGGCAAGATAGCAGGTACGCCCGGCTCCGCTCCATGGTGTGGGGAGCCCTGCTGTCAGCAGGCTGCCATCCGCGGGTCACCAGGGGGCCTGGTAACTGGGTGTGAGAGGGTCAGCCCCAATCCCTCCCCACGCCCACCTGGTCTTCTCCACAGGTGAGCAGCAGCATCTTAAATCCCAGGGGGCCCAGGCTGGGAGACCCATCCCAGAGCCTGCAGGCCCTTTAGTTACAGACAGGACACCAAGACCCAGAGTGCAGAAGCGACAGAGCCAGGACACGCTGTCAAGGGACAGCTCACTACTGAATGAGTGTGGGGAGTACCAGGTTTGTGCACGTGGGACCATTGTTTTAGTTGTGAGTCAACACAAGAGTCTCTGATTCTTTCCATCAGGAAACAAATGCAGGGTTCGAATCAGCCATCTACCTAAGAAGGGTCTGTGCCCCGTCCTCAGAGTCTGTTGTGCCATCTATAGGAAGGTCAATGTGCTTCAGCATGTCAAAAGGAAAGCAACCAAAATGATGAAGGCTTTCCAAATCTTGTCATATGGGGACAAGATGAATACTGGGGATTTTCACCTGGAGAAGAAAAGACTCAGAGAGGCAGAGACAGCCCAGCAGAGTGGTTCAAATACAGACTCCTAAGACACCTGCTTGAGTCTAAATTCTGGGTCTGACATTTGCTAGCTGTGTGACCTTGGGCAAGTTACTCAACCTCTCTGTGCTTTTATTTCCTCATTTGAAAAACTGGGATGGCTGTGCACGGTGGCTCATGCCTATAATCCCAGCACTTTGGGAGGCCAAGGTCAGTGGACTGCTTGAGCCCAGGAGTTCGAGACCAGTCTGGGCAACATAGTGAGACCTCATCTCTATTAAAAATAAAAAGTTAGCTGGGGATGGTTAGTAGTCCCAGCTAGTCAGGAGGCTGAGGTAGGAGGATCACTTGAGCCCGGGTGATCAAGGCTGCAGTGAGCCATGACTGCACCATTGCACTCCAAACTAGATGACAGAACAAGATCCTGTTCCCCTCCTCAAAAAAAGAAAGAAAAAAGAAAAACAGCGATGATACCTGTATACTTCATAGTGCTGTAAAGATGAAATGGGTGAATATTTGTTACATGTTGAGAACATAGCCTGGCACAGAGTATCATATCAGTGTTAATGATAAAAACATAATAGAGCCGTGAGAGCAAGTTATAAAGGTCTGAGGAGCTAGCCGGGGGAGAGAGACCACAGCAGCTGTGCCTGGGACACAGGACTGGGGAGGGTGGTATGGGACACCACCAGGAGACAGGACTTAGATCCAGTGAAAGGAAGAATGTTCTAATCATCAGAACTGTCTGATGACCACCGGAGGTGGTTGCCTGGGGCAGAGCAGTGAGTTCTCATTGCAGCAAGCATTCGGGGAGAGGCTGGGGACCTTGCGGAATTGCAGTGGAAGGGACTCCGGCTTTGGAGGAGGGCCCAGACCTAGGATGTGCAGGCCCTCTCCCATGTCCTTTACCCTCAGAGCGCCTTACCTTGCCCGAATCGAGCTGTGCGGTACACCTCCTCCACACCGCGGAAGCCGAGCATGCGGCACACCACATCTCCGTCCTTCTTGTCCCAGCCGTCGTCACACACAGTGCCCCAGCGCCGGTCGTGGTACACTTCCACGCGGCCCTCGTGCGGGCCTGAACCGTTCACCAGACGGATCATCATCGGGGCCTCCACACCACCTGCCAGAGCAGCCAACTGTCACTACCCAGCTCTGGACACACCAGGACCCGCCCCCAGGGGTCTTCTGTGACTCCCCCTATCCCTGGGTAGGAGGAAGAGAGGGCTGGGGCCCAGCTATATCAAGACTTCAGCCCCAAAATCTCCCTGTGCCTCTCCTGCCTTTTGCCAGCCTTCTCTCCACCTAAAAAATAATAGCTTTTTAACAGTACGGTGCTGATACAAAAACAGACACAGAGACCAATGGAACAAAATAGCCCAGCACACCTACAGCCATCTGATCTTCGACAAAGTTGAAAAAATAAGCAGTGGGGAAAGGACTCCCTATTTAATAAATGGCACTGGGATAGTTGGCTAGTCATATGCAGAAGAATAAAACTGGACCCCTACCTTTCACCTTATACAAAATTATATAAGTCAAGATGGATTAAAGATTTACATTTAAGGCCTCAAACTGTAAGGATCCTAGAAGAAAATCTGGGAAACATTATTCTGGACATTGGCCTTGAAAAAGAATTTATGATTAAGTCCTCAAAAGCAATTGCAACAAAAACCAAAATTGACAAGTGGATGAGTGGGACCTAATTCAACTAAAGAGCTTCTGTACAGGAGGAAAAAACCCCAAAAAACTATCAACAAAGTGAACAGACAACCTACAGAATGGGAGAAAATACTAATATTTGCAAACTATGCATCCAACAAAGGTCTAATATCTGGAATCTATAAGGAACTTAATTCAATAAGCACAAAACAAATAACCCCATCAGAAAGTGGGCAAAAGAGGGGCCAGGCTTGGTGGCTTATACTTATAATCCCAGCACTTTCGGAGACCAAGGCAGGAGGATCACTTGAGACTAAGGCTTCAAGACTAGCCTGAGACTGGGCAGCATGGGGAAACCCTGTCTCTACAAAATAATAATAAATTAGCCAGGCACAGTGGCCCATGCCTGTGGTCCTAGCTACTCGGGAGGCTGAGGTGGGAGGATCACTTAAGCCTGGGAGGTTAAGGCTGAGTGAGCCATGTTTGTGCCACTGCACTCCAGCATGCATGACAAAGTAAGATCCTGTCTCAGAAAAAAAAAAAAAAAAGTGGGCAGGAGACATGAACAGATATTTCTCAAAAGAAGATATACAAGCAGCCAACAAACATGAAAAAATGCTCATCATCACTAATCATCAGAGAAATGCAACTCAAAACGACGATGAGACACTGTCTCATACCAGTCAGAATGGCTATTATTAAAAAGTCACTCATCAACAGATGCTGATGAGCCTGTGGAGAAAAGGGAATGCTTACACTGTTGGTGAGAATGTAAATTAGTTCAGCCACTGTGGAAAGCAATTTGGAGATTTCTCAAAGAACTTAGAACTATCATTTGACACAACAATCCCATTACTGGGTATACATCTGAAGGAAAATAAGTCATTCTACCAAAAAGACACGTACACTCATAAGTTCATTGCAGAACTATTCACAATAGCAAAGACATGAAATCAAGCTAAGTGCCCATCAGCAGTGGATTGAATAAAGAAAATGTGGTACATATACACCATGGAATACTATGCAGCCATAATAAAGAACAAAATAATGTCCTATGCAGCAACATGGATGCAGCTGGAGGCTGTTATCCTAAATGAATTAATGCAGGAACAGAACACCAATACCTCATAGTCTCACTTTTAAGTAGGAGCTAAACACAGGGTTGGGGGCAGGAATACAAGATGGGGGAGGGTTGAAGAGGGGATAAGGGTTGAAAAACTAACTACTGGGCACTATGCTCACTACCTGGGTGACAGGATCATCTATACTCCAAGCTTCAGGATCACACAATATAGCCAGGTAACAAACCTGCACATGAACCCCCTGAATCCACAATAAAAGTTGAAATAATAAACAATAAAATAAAATAGCCTTTTTAAAAGCGTAGTTTTAGGTTCACAGAAAAATTGATTGAAAGGTACAGAAGAGTCCTGTATACACCACCCCTCCCCCTGCACACAGCCTCCCTCATTATCAACATCCCCCAAGAGTGGTGCATTTGGTACACTCAATGAACCTACATCGATGCATCATCATCACTCAGAGTCTACAGTTTACATTTGGGTTCACTCGTGGTGCTGTGCATGTGATGGGTTTGGACAAATGTATAAAAACGTGTATTTGCCATTACGATATCATACGGAATCTTTTCACCGCTCTAAAAGTCTCCTGTGCTCCACCTATTCAGTGGGACTATTCATGTCTCCCTCCTCCCTACCTCTGGCAACCACTGATCTTTTTTTTTTTTTTTTTTTTATTATACTTTAAGTTCTAGGGTACATGTGCATAACGTGCAGGTTTGTTACATATGTATATTTGTGCCATGTTGGTGTGCTGCACCCATCAACTCGTCAGCACCCATCAATTCATCATTTATATCAGGTATAACTCCCAATGCAATCCCTCCCCCCTCCCCCCTCCCCATGATAGGCCCCGATGTGTGATGTTCCCCTTCCCGAGTCCAAGTGATCTCATTGTTCAGTTCCCACCTATGAGTGAGAACATGCGGTGTTTGGTTTTCTCTTCTTGTGATAGTTTGCTAAGAATGATGGTTTCCAGCTGCATCCATGTCCCTACAAAGGATGCAAACTCATCCTTTTTTATGGCTGCATAGTATTCCATAGTGTATATGTGCCCCATTTTCTTAATCCAGTCTGTCACTGATGGACATCTGGGTTGATTCCAAGTCTTTGCTATTGTGAATAGTGCCGCAATAAACATACGTGTGCATGTGTCTTTATAGCAGCATGATTTATAATCCTTTGGGTATATACCCAGTAGTGGGATGGCTGGGTCATATGGTACATCTAGTTCTAGATCCTTGAGGAATCGCCATACTGTTTTCCATAATGGTTGAACTAGTTTACAATCCCACCAACAGTGTAAAAGTGTTCCTATTTCTCCACATCCTCTCCAGCACCTGTTGTTTCCTGACTTTTTAATGATTGCCATTCTAACTGGTGTGAGATGGTATCTCATTGTGGTTTTGATTTGCATTTCTCTGATGGCCAGTGATGATGAGCATTTTTTCATGTGTCTGTTGGCTGTATGAATGTCTTCTTTTAAGAAATGTCTGTTCATATCCTTTGCCCACTTTTTGATGGGGTTGTTTGCTTTTTTCTTGTAAATGTGTTTGAGTTCTTTGTAGATTCTGGATATTAGCCCTTTGTCAGATGAATAGATTGCAAAAATTTTCTCCCATTCTGTAGGTTGCCTGTTCACTCTGATGGTAGTTTCTTTTGCTGTGCAGAAGCTCTTTAGTTTAATTAGATCCCATTTGTCAATTTTGGCTTTTGCTGCCGTTGCTTTTGGTGTTTTAGACATGAAGTCCTTGCCCATGCCTATGTCCTGAATGGTACTACCTAGGTTTTCTTCTAGGGTTTTTATGGTATTAGGTCTAACATTTAAGTCTCTAATCCATCTTGAATTAATTTTTGTATAAGGAGTAAGGAAAGGATCCAGTTTCAGCTTTCTACTTATGGCTAGCCAATTTTCCCAGCACCATTTATTAAATAGGGAGTCCTTTCCCCATTTCTTGTTTCTCTCAGATTTGTCAAAGATCAGATGGCTGTAGATGTGTGGTATTATTTCTGAGGACTCTGTTCTGTTCCATTGGTCTATATCTCTGTTTTGGTACCAGTACCATGCTGTTTTGGTTACTGTAGCCTTGTAGTATAGTTTGAAGTCAGGTAGCGTGATGCCTCCAGCTTTGTTCTTTTGACTTAGGATTGTCTTGGCAATGCGGGCTCTTTTTTGGTTCCATATGAACTTTAAAGCCGTTTTTTCCAGTTCTGTGAAGAAACTCATTGGTAGCTTGATGGGGATGGCATTGAATCTATAAATAACCTTGGGCAGTATGGCCATTTTCACGATATTGATTCTTCCTATCATGAGCATGGTATGTTCTTCCATTTGTTAGTGTCCTCTTTTATTTCACTGAGCAGTGGTTTGTAGTTCTCCTTGAAGAGGTCCTTGACATCTCTTGTAAGTTGGATTCCTAGGTATTTTATTCTCTTTGAAACAATTGTGAATGGAAGTTCATTCATGATTTGGCTCTCTGTTTGTCTGTTACTGGTGTATAAGAATGCTTGTGATTTTTGCACACTGATTTTGTATCCTGAGACTTTGCTGAAGTTGCTTATCAGCTTAAGGAGATTTTGGGCTGAGACAATGGGGTTTTCTAAATATACAATCATGTCATCTGCAAACAGGGACAATTTGACTTCTTCTTTTCCTAACTGGATACCCTTTATTTCTTTCCCTTGCCTGATTGCCCTAGCCAGAACTTCCAACACTATGTTGAGTAGGAGTGGTGAGAGAGGGCATCCCTGTCTTGTGCCAGTTTTCAAAGGGAATTTTTCCAGTTTTTGCCCATTCAGTATGATATTGGCTGTCGGTTTGTCATAAATAGCTCTTATTATTTTGAGGTATGTTCCATCAATACCGAATTTATTGAGCGTTTTTAGCATGAATGGCTGTTGAATTTTGTCAAAAGCCTTTTCTGCATCTATTGAGATAATCATGTGGTTCTTGTCTTTGGTTCTGTTTATATGCTGGATTACGTTTATTGATTTGCGAATGTTGAACCAGCCTTGCATCCCAGGGATGAAGCCCACTTGATCATGGTGGATAAGCTTTTTGATGTGCTGCTGCATCCGGTTTGCCAGTATTTTACTGAGGATTTTTGCATCGATGTTCATCAGGGATATTGGTCTAAAATTTTCTTTTTTTGTTGTGTCTCTGCCAGGCTTTGGTATCAGGATGATGTTGGCCTCATAAAATGAGTTAGGGAGGATTCCCTCTTTTTCAATTGATTGGAATAGTTTCAGAAGGAATGGTACCAGCTCCTCCTTGTACCTCTGGTAGAATTCAGCTGTGAATCCATCTGGTCCTGGACTTTTTTTGGTGGGTAGGCTATTAATTATTGCCTCAATTTCAGAGCCTGCTATTGGTCTATTCAGGGATTCAACTTCTTCCTGGTTTAGTCTTGGAAGAGTGTAAGTGTCCAGGAAATTATCCATTTCTTCTAGATTTTCTAGTTGATTTGCGTAGAGGTGTTTATAGTATTCTCTGATGGTAGTTTGTATTTTTTGGGTCCGTGGTGATATCCCCTTTATCATTTTTTATTGCGTCTATTTGATTCCTCTCTCTTTTCTTCTTTATTAGTCTTGCTAGTGGTCTGTCAATTTTGTTGATCTTTTCAAAAAGCAGCTCCTGGATTCATTGATTTTTTGGAGGGTTTTTTGTGTCTCTATCTCCTTCAGTTCTGCTCTGATCTTAGTTATTTCTTGCCTTCTGCTAGCTTTTGAATGTGTTTGCTCTTGCTTCTCCAGTTCTTTTAATTGTGATGTTAGAGTGTCAATTTTAGATCTTTCCAGCTTTCTCTTGTGGGCATTTAGTGCTATAAATTTCCCTCTACACACTGCTTTAAATGTGTCCCAGAGATTCTGGTATGTTGTATCTTTGTTCTCATTGGTTTCAAAGAACATCTTTATTTCTGCCTTCATTTCGTTATGTACCCAGTAGTCATTCAGGAGCAGGTTGTTCAGTTTCCATGTAGTTGAGTGGTTTTGATTGAGTTTCTTAGTCCTGAGTTCTAGTTTGATTGCACTGTGGTCTGAGAGACAGTTTGTTATAATTTCTGTTCTTTTACATTTGCTAAGGAGTGCTTTACTTCCAATTATGTGGTCAATTTTGGAATAAGTGCGATGTGGTGCTGAGAAGAATGTATATTCTGTTGATTTGGGGTGGAGAGTTCTATAGATGTCTATTAGGTCCACTTGTTGCAGAGATGAGTTCAATTCCCGGATATCCTTGTTAACTTTCTGTCTCGTTGATCTGTCTAATGTTGACAGTGGAGTGTTGAAGTCTCCCATTATTATTGTATGGGAGTCTAAGTCTCTTTGTAAGTCTCTAAGGACTTGCTTTATGAATCTGGGTGCTCCTGTATTGGGTGCATATATATTTAGGAGAGTTAGCTCTTCCTGTTGAATTGATCCCTTTACCATTATGTAATGGCCTTCTTTGTCTCTTTTGATCTTTGATGGTTTAAAGTCTATTTTATCAGAGACTAGGATTGCAAACCCTGCTTTTTTTTGTTCTCCATTTGCTTGGTAGATCTTCCTCCATCCCTTTATTTTGAGCCTATGTATGTCTCTGCATGTGAGATGGGTCTCCTGAATACAGCAGACTGATGGGTCTTGACTCTTTATCCAGTTTGCCAGTCTGTGTCTTTTAATTGGAGCATTTAGTCCATTAACATTTAAGGTTAATATTGTTATGTGTGAACTTGATCCTGCCATTATGATATTAACTGGTTTTTTTGCTCGTTAGTTGATGCAGTTTCTTCCTAGCCTCGATGGTCTTTACATTTTGGCATGTTTTTGCAATGGCTGGTACCGGTTGTTCCTTTCCATGTTTAGGACTTCCTTCAGGGTCTCTTGTAAGGCAGGCCTGGTGGTGACAAAATCTCTAAGCATTTGCTTATCTGTAAAGGATTTTATTTCTCCTTCACTGATGAAACTTAGTGTGGCTGGATATGAAATTCTGGGTTGAAAATTCTTTTCTTTGAGAATGTTGAATATTGGCCCCCACTCTCTTCTGGCTTGTAGAGTTTCTGCCGAGAGGTCTGCTGTTAGTCTGATGGCCTTCCCTTTGTGGGTAACCCAACCTTTCTCTCTGGCTGCCCTTAAGATTTTTTCCTTCATTTCAACTTTGGTGAATCTGGCAATTATGTGTCTTGGAGTTGCTCTTCTCGAGGAGTATCTTTGTGGTGTTCTCTGTATTTCCTGAATTTGAATGTTGGCCTGCCCTACTAGGTTGGGGAAGTTCTTCTGGATGATATCCTGAAGAGTGTTTTCCAACTTGGTTCCATTTTCCCCCTCACTTCCAGGCACCCCAATCAGACATAGATTTGGTCTTTTTACATAATCCCATACTTCTTGCAGGCTTTGTTCATTTCTTTTTCTTCTTTTTTCTTTTGGTTTCTCTTCTCGCTTCATTTCATTCATTTGATCCTCAATCGCTGATACTCTTTCTTCCAGTTGATCAAGTCGGTTACTGAAGCTTGTGGATTTGTCACGTATTTCTCATGTCATGGTTTTCATCTCTGTCATTTCATTTATGACCTTCTCTGCATTAATTATTCTAGCTATCAATTCTTCCACTCTTTTTTCAAGATTTTTAGTTTCTTTGCGCTGAGTATGTAATTCCTCCTTTAGCTCTGAGAAGGTTGATGGACTGAAGCCTTCTTCTCTCATCTCGTCAAAGTCATTCTCTGACCAGCTTTGATCCATTGCTGGCGATGAGCTGCGCTCCTTTGCAGGGGGAGATGCGCTCTTATTTTTTGAATTTCCAGCTTTTCTGCCCTGCTTCTTCCCCATCTTTGTGGTTTTATCTGCCTCTGGTCTTTGATGATGGTGACGTACTGATGGGGTTTTGGTATAGGTGTTCTTCCTGTTTGATAGTTTTCCTTCTAATAGTCAGGACCCTCAGCTGTAGGTCTGTTGGAGATTGCCTGAGGTCCACTCCTGACCCTGTTTGCCTGGCTATCAGCAGCAGAGGTTGCAGAAGATAGAATATTGCTGAACAGCGAGTGTACCTGTCTGATTCTTACTTTGGAAGCTTCATCTCAGGGGTGTACTCCACCCTGTGAGGTGTGGGGTGTCAGACTGCCCCTAGTGGGGGATGTCTCCCAGTGAGGCTACTCGGGGGTCAGGGACCCACTTGAGCAGGCAGTCTGTCCGTTCTCAGATCTCAGCCTCCGTGTTGGGAGATCCACTGCTCTCTTCAAAGCTGTCAGACAGAGTCGTTCGGGTCTGCACAGGCCTCTGCTGCTTCCCCTGTTGTTTTTTAGCTGTGCCCTGTCCCCAGAGGTGGAGTCTACAGAGACAGGCAGGTTTCCTTGAGCTGCTGTGAGCTCCACCCAGTTCGAGCTTCCCAGCGGCTTTGTTTACCTACTTAAGCCTCAGCAATGGCGGGCGCCCCTCCCCCAGCCTTGCTGCTGCCTTGCGGTTAGATTGCAGACTGCTGTGCTAGCAATGAGGGAGGCTTCGTGGCTGTGGGACCCTCCCGGCCAGGGGTGGGTATAATCTCCTGGTGTGCCCGTTTGCTTAAAGCGCAGTATTGGGGTGGGAGTTACCCGATTTTCCAGGTGTTGTGTGTCTCAGTTCGCCTGGCTAGGAAAAGGGATTCCCTTCCCCCTTGCACTTCCCAGGTGAGGTGATGCCTCGCCCTGCTTCAGCTCTCGCTGGTCGGGCTGCAGCAGCTGACCAGCACCGATTGTCCGGCACTCCCCAGTGAGATGACCCCAGTACCTCAGTTGAAAATGCAGAAATCACCGGTCTTCTGTGTCGCTCACACTGGGAGTTTGACACTGGAGCTGTTCCTATTCGGCCATCTTGCTCCGCCCCCGCAAGGAATTTCTTTTCTTGACCACTGATCTTTTTACTGTCTCCATAGTTTTGCCTTTTCCAGAATGTCATAGTTGGAATCATACAGTATCCAGCCTTTTCAGATTGGCATCTTTCACTTAGTAATAAGTAAGTGAACCTTCATGGAAGGTTCCTTCATGTCTTTTCGTGGCTTGATAGCTCCTTTCTTTTTAGGACTGAATGATATTTCATTTTCTATGTGCACCATAGTTTACTCATCCATTTACCTACTGAAAAACATCTTGGTTGCTTCCAAGTTTTTGCCTGGATGAATAAAGCTGCTATAAATATCCATGTGCAGGTTTTCATGTGGATGTCAGTTTCAGCTCATTTGGGTAAATATCAAGGAGTGTGATTACCAGATTTCTCTCTACTGTTTGAGACCCGGTGACCAGCAGCCTTGCCTGCCAGGGAGGAGGGTGAAGGAGAAATAGGAAGTCAAGGATGGTTAAGGCTTTGTGGGCAGGTAGCCTTGCTGTGTCCTGGGAAATGTCTTAGCCCTGATTTGATCGTTCATGTTCACTTTCCCACTAGGCTGTGAGTGTGAAAGTGCTTTAAGCCAGAGAGAGCCGGTTGTGAACTTTGGTTCTGCCACTTACTATCTGCAACTGTGAGACACATTGGTTCATCAAATCTGAAATGCCACCTGTTGTAACGGGCACCTCACTGTTTTATATGCCACTAAGAAGGAAAAAACTCTGGTGTAGGTGGCAAATTATGTCAAGTGCCGGATGCTTCCTGATTTCACAGATATGTAAATGTGTGTCACAGAATCAATGAAACATGGCAATAGATGTGAAGAGCTCAGAATAGCTGGCATATAGTAGGCCCTTTCAACCTGAATGACTTTAAGTTAGCCTCACAACCTCTCTAACAGCATTTCCCCAACTGCGACATGGGAACAACATCCACACTGCAGGACTGTCATGCAAACACAACGCAACAAAGCTAAAGGGCTCTGGGCACACTCCTGGCCCATGGAAGCATCAGCAATGCGGGTCTCTTCCCCCTTCTCTGAGGGCTGAGCCCCTGCTACATGGATCTCTAAACTCAGTGCTTAGCACACGGCCTGGCTGGAGGAAATGAAAAATCAAAGTTTGCAGAATGGAGTAGAAAGTCATTCCTGAGCATTACAATGCACTGGGTCTCCAAGGGGAAATATTGGTGACTCAAAGAACACCAGAGCAACTGAAAGAAGCCTTTGGATCATCACAAAGCCAGGGTTTGGCTGGGAAGTCATGGTCTCAGGGCGATACACATGGTCAGTGCCAGAGCTGGGATTACAGCTCAGGTTTCCTGATGCGTCTTCCCATATCCTTTTCACCATCCTGCCTGCCCCACTACTCCTGGGGGCTATTTCCCCTGCTGGGACCTGACCTGAGCATCCTCACTTGATAAGATACTGGAGTGGTCAGTGGGTCTTTTCAAGATCATTAGGAACACCAAATTCCACGGCCAATCCAGACCTACTGAAAGAGAATCTTGGGGCAAGAGTGAGGGATCTATATTTTTCCAAGTGTCCCAAATAATTCAGAGATAATTGGTTTGTGGGCTGTGGACTGGCATTTGGATTAGACAATCCATCAGCAAGGTTCCTTCTAGCTCCAACCCTCAGTAATCCAAGGTCAGAGAGGAAATCAAGGTCATCTCTTTTTAAAGCCAGAAACCACTGGTGTCATGTGGGTGGGGGTAGACATTGTACTGGAACCCAGTGACAAGTGGGTGACACAATGCAGGAAAATGCCTATGTGAACTACCAGAGAAAATAACAAACCTACTCAAGCCCTGCTACCAATAAATGTGGCACTCCTGGACTTTTGTTTTTCCTTTATCTTTTATTTGGCCAAGTGGGCTGGAAGGAGCCTCCTTTTAATGACTGTGATTTGGCAAAGACCTTCACAGGTCCTGAAGGAGATGGCAGAATTGACATCTGTGCCCTATGAGAAAGGAGAGAACTCAGAACTGGCTACATGCCTGGGCCAAGAAAACCCTAGAAAATTCTGCAGAGGCACCAAGGAAGCCACCAGGAAGCGACCCCAACCCCAGGAAGGATGCTAAAGACTATAGCGAGAGCACCAGGGATGCCTCCTCTTGATATTGGATGTATTTGCTGTGTATCCTTCGTCCCTGGCCAGGTGACTGTTCTCTCCATACAGACTGCAAATACAAACTCATGCAGGCTGTCTCCAAACAGGCTGAGGCTGCGCAAGAGAAGAGAGATCCTGGAGAAGAAAAACATGGAGAGGAGCTGGAATTCAGATGCTGGGTCTGACACCAAGAAACTCCCTGGGAGCGGTAAGGACAGGCTAACCTGCAGCCAGCAGCACCAAGGGGGACCTGGCTGCTGCGTGGGGGCTTGGCCCTGGGTTGGCTGAGGCCAGGCTGTCAGCCCTGGTTTCTTTCAGACTTGCCTCACCTCTGGCTGTGCCAGGGGGCCTACAATAGAAGCCACAGCGTGGAGTCAGCAAGTAGGGCAAGAAGTGGCAGGAGGATGCTGTGAGTTCCAGAGCAGGCCAGGCAGAGGTCACGTGTGGGGTCAAAACAACAAGAAGAGACTGGGTGTGACTAGGCAGCCAGGGCAGACGGTTGGAGACTCCCTGACTTAGCCTCTCTGTTCTGGCCAGCCTGAACTCACTTTGTGCACATACTTGTTTAGCCAAGTAAGTGACTAAGAGTCTATTAGACAGCTGTGGATATGCCCACGAAAAGAGTCCCTGACCTCATGGAGCTGACATTCTAGGGAGAGCCTGGCAATACAGCTAGTCAACAAAAACAGAACCATAATCATAGCCAAGCGGTGATAAGAGCATAGATGGGAACAGAAGCACAGGAAGGAAGTACAGAGTGAGGCAGGCACTATTGTGGGCAAATGAACAAAGGAGTGGAGAGTGACGGCAGGCGCCATCTTGGCAGAGTGGAGGAGGTAGGGAATGAGAGAGAGGGCAGGCACCATCTTGGCCGAGTGGACAAGGAAGGAAATGAGAGCGAGGGCAGCCACCATCTTGGACAGGTGGACAAGGGAGGGACTGGGAGGGCAGGTACTATCTTGGACAAGTGAACAAGGAAGAGGGTGGAGAGTGAGGAGTGAGAGCAGGTGCCATTTTGGACGGGTAGAGAAGGAAGGCCTTGAATGGAGACCTGAATGAGCTGATGAAGGACATGGACTCCCCACCTCGGAAAACCCCTTTCTATACTCTGGCCTAAGCTTTCCTTGTCTTTTAGATCTCAGCTTAGATGCCTCTTCTCCTTTCCTGGTCCCCACACCCAACAGGGCCCCTTCTAGGTGCATGCTTATAGCTTTGTATCATAATTGCTACTGCTATTTTCTCTCTAAGGACACTGTGAGCCTTCTGAGGATCATGTGACCTGGTACAGGGCCCAGTGCACTGAGATGTCCAGCCTGTGCAAAGGGAAGGCGTGCATGAATGGATTAATACATTAATACTCATTAATACAGACCCAGATGGACAGGTGCTGTCTGGAGGGCATGGCTCCCCAGAGTCCAGGGTTTTGTTGGCAACCTGAATGGAGAATCCACCATCAGGGCCCCAAATCTTCAGCATCCTCTTTATTACATCACAACCCTTCTAATCACACACTTGCTGCCTTCTCTACTTGAGATGGCTCTGGATTCTGGACCTGGAGCTCAGGCTATTACAATGACTGTACATCTCAAGTGAGAGAATGGGGACATGGCTGTCAAATGATCATGGTGGTTGCAAAGGGAAGTCTGGAAAATGTCATTTGGATGCTGAAATACTGAAATTCCCAAGAGGTCTCAATGTATATAGAAGTGATAGAAGAATATTTGGAAACAAGACACCTTCAAAAAATTGAAAACATATGATAACCATAATTATGGGATGCATAGCATCGATTTCAAGGATGTCTCTGGCCCATGGCCCATGCTTACCATGCACCAAGCAAAGTCATGGCCTGCAGGGCTCCTCATGGTCTCCTCAGTAGGGACCACATTGATCTCAGGAACTGAAAAGTGCCCTCAAGGGAGAAAAAGAACTAGAGAGCACCTGGGTGAGGCTGGACAAGGCACCACTCCACCCAGACCCCAGTGTCAGTTCATCAAGCACGGAGGCCTGCTCCTCACCACCTGTCCCCAGACCCCCTAGACCCAGGGCTTCCCTCCATGGTGGAGGGCCACCTGCCCACAGGGTCAACAGATGCTGTCTGCCCCAGCAAGGTCAACACAAATCTGAAAGCCACACCTTCTCCCCTGGACTCGCCCAAATCAGAGGTCACATTTTGTTCTAGCTCCACTTCACAGAGCATGGCCCCAAGCTGTGGATTTTGCATCCTTTTCTCCCCACCCACAAAATCTCAACTCTGTGACCACCTCTCTGGGAAACCACAGGCTGAGGTTTGACTTGCTTATGATGTAGGCTGCCCCGATTCAGGAACTTGGAGTCTACATTCAGAAACTCATGTCTCTGGCCTCCTTTGTCCCTGAAGAGGTATAGGGGAGGCCGGCAGGCAGCCAGGAGCCTTTCCCAGAGCTAAGCAATGAGGCCACCTCCAGCAACACACTTGGGGAATCACCAATGCCCTCCATCAGCGACTACCCTCTAGCCTGAGAAGGACGTCATGATTTAAGAGGTTTGGGTTTCTGTGGGCAGAGGTTTAAATTCTGCTTTTTCCCGGCAGTTTCTGCCCCAGGTCAAAGCTTTCCCACTGCCGCTGGGAAATGCTCTTGCCCCACAATGTGTCAGCCCCCACTTAATCAGACACAGTGACTGACAGACAGCCTCAGCCTGGTCCGTGACTTCCCCAAGACTCTTCCTGTCAGTCCAGGGAGCTTTCTTCTCAGATGTCCCCTAAGAGGGTCCCTGCAAGGGGAATGGGGCTACTGGAGTCAGGGAGATGCCTCTCTCTGCACATGGCAGTGGAGGAAAATGGGAGACAGGGATTCTTGATTGTGGGAAATTCAGACTCCTAGGCTCCAAAGCAAGAGCAGATGCTCCAGGTAGAGAGCAAAGGGCAAGAGACCTGGTGACGAGCAACGGAACCCCAGGCTTTTGAGGTTGCAGCCACGTCCCCTAGTAACTGCCCTTCAATGACTACAGGGCCCCTTCACCTCCTCCTTGGCATCACACCACATTGAGCCCTTGAAAATCCTTCCTGTGCAATGAGGATTAGCAACCCGGAAGAAAACCCTGCGCCATACCACTCCTGTGTGTATATCTGATTTGCACCCCTCAGGTGAGGGCGTTAGGTGCAAGAGGAAAAGAGACTATCATGCTTTTCCTCTTGTTCTGAATCCCTAACCTGCAGATTGGGGTCTGCCCGTCCATGCCTTTGCGGTTTGCAAGTTGAGAGGATGGTACGGGCTACAAGGCTGGTCCTCACCAGCTCTGTGCAGGAATGGCACTGGCACATAGCATCACTTGGCTGGGAAACCCAAGCTTAAGGGAAACACCAAGAGCTGTTCCTTACTAAAAACCAGAGGAGGCTGTTCTTGACAGCTTGTTCCAATCCCCATCCCACAAGGCTTTGGCAGAGCTTTTTCTTGTAATGCCTACCCCTGCCCCCCATAGCAGAGACAACCAGATGTCCACAGGGCTCATCTCTGTTCCTCTTTTCCCTGCTGCCCCAGAATTGGAGACCATGAGCCTGAGATGGAGCAGGGACCCCTCTTAGGGGCTGCCAGGCCCCCAAACATGGAAATAAAAGAAAATCTTGAGTTTCTTCAAGGGAAATTCTAGGCACCTAGCTAGACCCAAGAAGTAAATGAGCAACTTGATAAGAAAGAAAGTAATAGTAGCTTAAAATAATAGTCAAAGAAGTTAGAGTCATCAGATGTTTGGCTTTCTATAGAAACCGAAGAGAACATCTTAACAGATGTCCCTGAGGTGTTTTTCAGAAACCCAGCTAGATGTTTTTCAGAAACCTAGAACCAAATGGATTTGCTGGCATGTAGACCTCAAATGAGGAGAAACTGAGGCCTGAACTCTGATTGACAGACTTGTTGTTTTTTTTTTTGAGACAAAGTCTGGCTCTGTCACCCAGGTTGGAGTGCAGTGGTGTGATCTCAGCTCACTACAACTTCTGTCCCCCAGGCTCAAGCCATCCTCCCCTGCCTCAGCCTCCCAAGTAGCTGGGACTACAGGGTGTGTGCTGCCATGCCCAGCTAATGACTATGTTCTTTATTCTTTATTCTCCACTGCCATAGAATAAAGGGAAATTCCAGGCACCTAGCTATCTCTGAGGACCTGGAGGAAGTCACATCCACAGGCCAGACCTTAACATTCCTTTCTGCTGAACCCAAGTTTTTAGACAAAATTTCCCTTCCCTAACCGATTGCAAATCAGAAAGTCTTTGAAGCCATGTATGACCTGTAAGCTCTTGCTTCCAGATTTCCCACCTTTTTAGGCCAAACCAATGTATAACATCCATGTATTGATTTACAAATTTGCCTGTAACTTCTGCTTTCCTGAAATTTACTCCTGCCTTTAAACAGCCTTGCTTGTAAGCCATCCAGGAAGTTGAGTCTTAAGCGTGAGCTACCAGATTCTCTTTGCTTGGTGCCCTGCAAATAAACACCATGCTTCCTCCCACTGCACAATTTCAGTATGGATGTTTGGCTTTACCACTCCAGGCAAGAAGATCCCACTTTGGTTTGGTTACAAGCCCCATCAACACCCTGTGACCAAGGTTCTCCCCTTTGATATGGAGAAGCAGAAAGAGAAAAGTGCTGTCACCTCAAAGCCCAGACCAGAGCGTCCCTGCCTGGTTTCACTGTATAACCCTAGGGGAGGAAAGTGGTTTGAGGGAACATAGGGCAGGAGACTGGCTCCTGGCTGGGTAACCTCCTTGCTGTCTCCCAGATCAAGGGGCTCATTGTTTCACCCCACAAGTTTTCTGGAGTGTCAGTTCCAGCCTTGGCTTGGAGCTCTCTGCCTCACTGCAGCCCCAGACCACAGCACCTGCCTCCCCATTCCTTGACCTGTTGTACTAAGCCTGCCCTTCACCCAGGCCACCCCTGGGACCAACCCCATGGTCCTCAGCCACGCTCCTGCTAAGGCCCCAAATCTCTCAAAGTTTGAGCTTGTTCCCCAGTAAAGAGGGTACAGCTGAGGCACAGATGAGGCCAGGTCATGGAGAAGATCAAGGCATGGGTCTGGACAAGGAATCTTAGCATTTTCTCAGGATATCACTAGGAACAACTTCCATTAGCTTAGTTGTTGGCAACAGATGTCCCACTACTTAGTGCTTGGGACAATTTTTAGGTAATTGTGACACCATCTTTGGGCTTTCCCAATAATCACAAATGATGGCGAAGCATAACATTTGCCAGCTGGTAGAGATTTGAAGATGACGTCGTCCACGCTCTTCTCATGACACACGTGGGAGCAGAGGCCCAGAGAGGTGACGTGCCTTACCCAAGTCATCCCACAGCTAGCAGAAGAGCCGGGGCCTGAACTTGAGACTTAATCCTCAGGCCAATTCTCCATCTACACGCTCCTTTCTTTCCCAGAATTCTTTTTTCAGAAGATCCCTGGGCATGATCCACCAACTTGCATCACAACTTTGATGCAAGATGCCTTTTGATGGAGCAGTTACATGAAAAAACAATTACTTTAACCCTGGAACTGCAATGCTTCTAACTAAAATTCATAGAAACAGCTTGGTTTCTCCTGAGTCTTATGGGAGAACCAAGAAGGCAGGGTTGCCTTTGTGAAGCACAGTCATTGCTGAGTTTGCATTTGAAAATGAACATGCCGGCCGGGCGCGGTGGTTCAAGCCTGTAATCCCAGCACTTTGGGAGGCCGAGACGGGCGAATCACGAGGTCAGGAGATCGAGACCATCCTGGCTAACACGGTGAAACCCCGTCTCTACTAAAAAATACAAAAAGCTAGCCGGGCGAGGTGGCGGGTGCCTGTAGTCCCAGCTACTTGGGAGGCTGAGGCAGGAGAATGGCATAAACCCGGGAGGCGGAGCTTGCAGTGACTGAGATCCGGCCACTGCACTCCAGGCCGGGCGACAGAGCGAGACTCCGTCTCAAAAAAAAAAAAAAAAAAAAAAGATAAAAAAAAAAAAAAAGAAAATGAACATGCCAACGATTGCAGGCAGGGTAGGATAAACCAGCCTTAGCTTTTGAGGAAAGTGATAATATTCGCTGAAGTCCAGGGTGATTCTACTTCCTGTGCACAGATATGCAGCACTAAAAATGCGTTATCTGTATTAATTCTTTATGCATATTTTATCAATGTCTATGTTTATTTTTTCAATTGCATATTTATTTATCCATCCAGTTGCAGGTACAGAATTACTACCACATTCCAGGATTGTGCTAGGCACTAAGGATGCAAGGATAAATAAGTGTTATCTTTGCCCTGGACTCACTCAAATGAACTAACAGTTTAAAATAGATTAGAAAGACCACAGAATGTCAAAGCTGGCAGAGAACTCAGGGGCTCCCTAGGCCAAAACCCTCAGTTAGAATTGAGGAAACTGAGGTTGACAGAGAAGTCACCAGCCATTACTGAGAAGCCAGATCCTTCTCTTTTGGGACCACTTCTCTTTCGGATGCTGGCTACTTTCAGTAACAAACCATAATACCGAGAGAAGACAGTTTGAGGTTAAACCAGCAGGGCTCAGGGTGGAGCAGGCTGGCACTTCTAGAACCAGGTGACACTGCTCTCCATCTGTGAGGGTTACAAGCACATATACTATTTTCCCCTGGAAATAGAGACCATGTCTTGTTTGTCTATGGCCCCTCAGCACTTAACATGACACGTGGCTGGCTGAGGGCCCTGAGTGCTGAATAGATGGCGTGGAGGGCAATGGGTAGATGCATGCATGACTTTATGAGCAAGCATGATTGGAATCCCCTTCTGAATGCCTCCGGATCCCTGTACCTCTCTGGTTCCAGTCTTAACCTCCGGTGCTTCCGCGTTCAGAATGGGTGCTGTTCTCACCCACAGATCCCACCTGCTCCGGGTGGGAGGGGTGGGAAAGGTGCTGCCCCAACACAGAGGCCACAGCTCGCTGTGCACACAGTGACTTGGGGACTGACCCTGGATTGCATTGATTTGTGCTGCCCTTCTGTAGATCATTCTAGATCGCGGCCTTGCTAATTGATCTCTAAATGTGTATCAATCTAGCCTTGGGGACGCAGAGGTATTTCACCCTATCTCTTCTTTGGATGCAAAATGCCCCGAGGAAGTTCCAGGCTGTGCCGGCAGGTGTGGCTCTGAAGCAGGCAGCATGGTGGGTGAGGGGAGCCCAGGGTAGAGACGGGATGGGCAGGGCCAGTCCAGGCATGCTACGAGTGCTCTCGAAAGTCTGAGAGGCATCAGGACACCCTCTTCCTCATTTCCTCACTGTCACATGGGCCTCTCAGGGTTGTTGAGCGGATCAGTGACAAAGGGTCTGTAGCCAGGCTCTCCTGAACCTCAGTCTCCCCTCTATAAAGACACGAGATATGTCTATATAGATGTGAACAGACACTACTACAGGTTTTTTGTTTTTTTTTTTTAGATGGAGGACTCTCACTCTGTCATCCAGGCTGGAGTGCAGTGGCACAATCTCAGCTCACTGCAACCTTCATGTCCAGAGTTCAAGTGATTCTCCTGCCTCAGCCTCCTGAGTAGCTGGGACTATGGGTGTGCACCACCATGCCTGGCTACTTTTTGTGTTTTTAGTAGAGACAGGGTCTCATCATGTTGGCCAGGTTGGTCTCGATCTCTTGACCTCATGATCTGCCCGCCTCAGCCTCCCAAAGTGCTGAGATTACAGGCGTGAGCCACCACGCCCAGCCCACTGATATAGTTTCTAACAGCTCAAGATTCCACCCCTAGGATGATCTGGGCCCCCTTAAAGTGCCTGCCTGAGAAAATGCAAGACTACCAAAAGAGCTTCCTGTATGTTCCAGCCAACACCTGAAGATGGGGCCCCTGTCCCCTGGCCACTGTGGGAGTGCAGAAACCTCACTGTGATAAGCACCAGTTATCAAACCCAGATACGTTTTACATGAACTAGCTCCTTTCTGCTTTTTGTAATTTTTCACTTCCCTGACTCTACTGAGTCCGCACTCTTCCCTCTCCCTAATCCCTCCTTTTCCCTTAAAATACCCATCACCTCTGTACACATCAAGGTTGCATTCAGTTCATGCTGGACTATTCCCCGCTGCAATAGTTATCACTGATTACAATCTGTTCTTATCACTGTAACTAGGGTCCAGCGTTGTCTGTCTTAGACATCAGAGTGGTTAGAGCATGGCTCTCCACAGGCTGGTCGGGTGTGTGCCATGCTCACGGCCTGTGGGCATTGCCTTCCACGTGGGAAAGACCATAAATCATTGGCCTGACTCAGAAGTTCTGTCCAAGCCTCTCTGATGAAGATTAGCAGGGCCACCTCTCCCGGGAGGCCAAACTGGGGAATACGGAGAGAGCCGAGCAGACACAGAGATCGAGAGGCAGGGATGGTGGAATCAATGTCAGAGAAGAGGCCTCCCAGTGAAAAGCTGAGCCAAAGGGCAGCGGCCCCCAGAATGGCCTTGGATTCCGAGTGATCTTCTCATGCCAGGATCCACAAGGCCCACCTGAACAATGGGTCCTGGTCATCCCAAATCTCCTCACATATCCTCATTACTTGAAATGACCTGGATGAGTCTCTGGTCCTTGGGACTGGAAAAGCCTGAGGAGGGCACCTGTGAATCCCACGCACCCATCTGAGAACTGATCAGCTACTTGCCGCTGTGGGTCCTGGGGAAATTAGGAATTTGCACAGCATCAAACACTGTTATGGTGATTCCCGTGGGGAGACAACTCAGGAGGGTGGAAAGAGGCAGGCTGGACTCAGGAGCAGGCTTGGAATCTGGCTCCACCATGGGCCAGAAGTGACCTCTCCACACCTCACCTCCTAAAAATGGGCATTACGGTGGCGGCTGGGAGCAACAGGACATGTCAAGGACTTGGCACCTAGTGTGATGTCTCATCATTGTGAGCTCCCACCCCTGGCCAGCTGGCAGTCCTCCCAGGAGCATGTGGGTCAGCTCCGAGGGTCCCCATGCTTGGGATGGCTTAGACACCCATGGGATGTATCCTTGAAAGCCTTTTTGCACCGGTAGGAAGCAGGAACAAAAAGGCTCATTCCCTGAATTGAATGAGTCTCCTCCTAACTTCCTCTGTTCTCCCCAGGGCTCGGTTCCTGGCTTCTTAGCATATAAGAGGAGGCAGGACCAGGCCATCCGTGAGGCAGAAGACCGGCTCCTGCTGTCAGCAACTTTCTGTACATTGATGCAAACTGGATGTTATTCGTTAAGCAAGGCAGCTCTGGAATGGCCCAGGAATGCGATGCTAGGGCTGCGACCACGCTTGAGCTCCTAGTGCAGACCTTAGGAATCTACTATGTGGGGATCCTCCTCTCAAAACAAACATTTCCTTGCTCTCTTTGCTTTGTAAATATATATGTCAGACAAGTAGGGTCCCAGGCAAAGCAGGCTGGGTCTCACCCCAGATGCCCCTGAACCTTGGGGCTGGAAGGGGCCTTGGACATTGGCCTTGAACCCCTCCCCTCTACTTCAAACACACAGATCCTCTCCTCTCTGTAGCATGCCAGACAGCTGCTCATCCTGCTTCTGGGAATGGAAGGGAACCCGACAGCATCTCTGGGGAATGCATTACAGGATTTTAAAGCCAGGATCTGTTTTCACTTACTCACCATGGCATCTCTGGACATCCCAGGGTTTTGCATCCGGTTATTCCCTACCTTATTTTACACTGTGTGCTTGAGGATTCATGGCTATCATTGGGGTATGAGATGGGGAATAGCCTTTTCCTTCTTTCAGCGCAACTGAGCAAGTGGTTTCATTCCTCCGCCCCCAGCAGGTTTAGGAGGACTATGTAATGGCCAGTGGCTGCCATCTCTCAGAACCGGCTTCCAGGGCTGGGGTAACCTCAGAGCTATCTACTGCAAGCAGGGCTTGGCTACACCTGGCTCAGAGCCATCCCCAAACCCAGCGACAACACAGCCAAGTTCTGGGTACTACCCAGGATGGAGTTCAAGTCGGGCATAAACAGAGGAAAGAATGATTGTCTACTGAGGTCCCACCGTGCACAGGCTGGGCACTGCGCAAAGTGCTTCATACGTGCATTTGCTCATTTCTTCTTCACAGCCGCTCCATGAGTTAGTTATTACAGCTCATTTAACAGAAGAGAAAACAGGCTCAGAAAGGTCAAGTAAAAATTTGCTCAGGGTCACACAGCTGCCACACGGCAGAGTCAGAGAGAAGGGCAAAGGCTTGTTATTTTCAACCCACAGAGGCGACTCTCAGGCTGAATACTTAAGACAAATATTTAATAACAGCCCTCTCCAAACATAAAGTGCTTTTCATCCATCTCACAACAGCCCTATGGGGTCTGCCGGATCCACTATTCTCAGGCTTAAGGGAATGAGTCTTAGACTGAAAGCAGTAGCTCCAGTCTTGACTGTATCTAGGAAGCACCTGGGAAGCTCTGACACCCACCAGTGTGAGGGGCCAGTTTTGAACAATTCGTAGGTGATTTTGGTGCACAGCCAAGGCTGAGAAGCTCTGTGGGAGAGCACGGATCTGGGATCAAGCTAGTTGTGAGGTCTTGTAAGGTAGAGAGACGTCACCTCCTCTGGGAATGCTTCCTGATTGTGGCCTCAGTATGTGCTCCCCACTAATGAGAAATCCTGCACTGTGATTCCCTCTTCCGTGTCTCTCTGCACTCCCCATGGGAAGCTGCATGAAGGCAGCCACCGTTGTGCATCCTTGTGGTTCCAGATCACATCCCCGCAGCAAACAGAGAGCCTGGCACATTCTAGTGCTCAACAGATGGTGTGGAATGAATGAGTGGGGCAATGAATGGATGAATGGGACTCACAGCATTTGAGGGGCTCTAAGAAAGGAGCTGGTCACTAACTACCCCAGAACCTGCTTGGCTGTGCACCAGAAGGCACCTAAAGTCCAGGGAACTGTGCCTCTACAGAAAAGCAGAGGGAAAGCCCACCCTAAGCCTGGAAGATTGCAGCTCCTTTATGTTTGTTTTTCCTGCCTTCCAGTCCCCCTGCCAGAGCAAAACAAGAGGAAAGAAAGGAGGTCGTGGAGAACAGAAATAAACACATGGGGCTGGGAAAATAGGCTCTGATTTTCTGCAGCTGCAGAGTAGAGCCCTAGGGATAATTTGGACCATCTGCCCATTAAGGAAGTTGAACTTTCATTCTCTTGTAAAGAAAGAACTCCGCGTGCCCCCAGCCGGCCTGCGGCACAGGGGCTCTGCTGAGGCTGAGGTGACACTGCTCGGCAGGAAATGTGATCCATATGGGAAGGACGGGGGCCATCCCAAAAGCAAAAGGATTTTCTGATCAGGCTCTCCTGGAGGGCATCGCTTTCAAAATGTGGTCTGGCCTGTGGGTGTGCTTTATAAAATGCTACTTCCTAATGGGAATCCGCTCTTAATATTTTCCTCTACGACTCTTCAAAGCACTTTTATTAGCAGGTGTCATGGGGTCTTTGCCGCCCTCCCCTAAGGTAGGTGGTGTTAGCCCCATTTTACAGGTGAGAAAGTTGAGACTCAGAGAAGGGGAGTGAGTGACTCTCTCCAGGCCACGTGACAAGGCAGTCACGCCAGGACCACACCTGGGTTTCCAAAGTGCTGTGTCTCCACTTAGGGGTCACACGGGGTACTTGGGACTTTGCTGGGTAGAAGGAGCCACAGAACTATCTCCCGCATTGTCACTGCCCTGAGGATCGCACCGGACTTTTAAAAACCGTGACCTCCCCTCCTTGTCTCCCCAGCTGTGCTTCATATTCTCTGGAAACTGCGAGTTTGCTCTGATTTTGCTATTCCTGGCTACCCAGTGCTCAATAAAAAGTGTGTCTGATCAAATAATAGATGAAGAGCTTTTCCTGCCCAGTCCTGAACTGGGAGCTCACCCCAACACAGTGGGAGGATGCCGTTAAGGCCCAGAAGCTCTGCTTAGAGCTGGATTTGTAGGAATGTCCTGGGTGGCCTGGGTGGACAAGTGAGTCCTGTTCTTTCGGAAGCTCCTGAACCTCTCACAGGGCACTAAGAGGTCAGAGTCAACAAGCATTTAAAACCAGAAAGAAATGCTGCAGAGCCAGGAGAAAACAGTGATGCTATGTGCCTGTTTCATCAGGCCTGCAGCACTCCTAGCTGTACACCCTGTGGGGAGGTGCTGACATCCGTAAGGCACCCTTCTTGAAGGCTCAGGTTCACGTGCCCAGGGCTAGTTAGTGGACCTTCCTGGGAGGGTTCTGCCATCCCCTCCCTGCCCTAGTTCCTATCCCAGTTCTCCTCCTCCTCTAGGTTCTAGGTCTGAGTCCCCTTTCTGGGATGATTCTCCACCTCTGCACCATAAATCCTCAAAGGTTGGGACTGCCTTGAGAACCAGGTTTACCCCTCTCTAACTCTAGGGCCTTGGGCGAGGAATGTAACCTCTCAGCGTGGTTTCCTCCTCAGTTAGATGGGATGATGACATACCCTAGAGTTATTCTGAAACATGCAGGAGCTCAGTGACTGGGTAGTCGCCTCTCAATAGTGTTGAACTCAATACAACCCCTGAAGGTCGTGGTGGGGGACCCAGGCACCATGGCAAGTGACTTTTCAAGCCTCTGAGTCAGCGAGAAAGCCAGCCAAATACCCCTCCTGCCACCATGGCCCCAAGACCTCCCAGGGAGGTTCACTATGGCTTCGCCTGTCTCTTTCTTCCATCTGAATTCAATAAAAGTCTCCCTAAAGAACAGAGGCTGAGACAGGGCACAGTGGCTCACGCCGGTAATGCCAGCACTTTGGGAGGCTGAGGTGGGTGGATCACGAGGTCAGGAGTTCGAGACCAGCCTGACCAACATGGTGAAACCCTGTCTCTACTAAAAGTACAAAAATTAGCCGGGCATGGTAGTGTGCGCCTGTAATCCCAGCTACTCAGGAGGCTGAGGCAGGACACTCGCTTGAACCCGGGAGTAGGAGGTTGCAGTGAACTGAGTTCGCACCACTGCACTCCAGCTTGGGTGACAGAGTGAGACTCGGTCTCAAACAAAAAAAAAAAAAGAAAAGAAAAAAGAAGAGGCTGAAATCCAGCCCCAGGGGAAGTAAGTCCAACTAGATAGCTGGCCCCAAGCACCCTCCAAGGTGGCTTCCATGCCAAAGGACAGAGGGTACCTAGGGCTGTGAAGTTCATGTGGTGGCAGTGAGAGCTGATCCAGTGACATCAAAGGCTCCCAGGGACCTCCCGGACTCAATCCGCAGAGCCCGCAGCTGCATTCACTCCCAGCAAAACGGGAGCTTGGGGTCATGGAGATTAAGGACAATTCCCAAGTTTGTTTGAAATGTTTTCTAAATAAACAGTCAAACCACTCTTGGTTTTCATGTGCATCTCAACATAAAAACTTTTCTTTGTTCAAAACCCACATCAAAGATCTCAGCGTCATTTCTTTCACTGGTTTTCGTAGATGATTCCGTGTTCACCTTCGTCTGATGTTGGTATTACTAAGACAGTTTTCTTGCAGGGCAAATCCCCAAAACCACTGCATGTCTGCCAGGGGATTGGGGATGTACAGTCCCTGGTCAGGAGGGAAGGGCGGCACCGCAAGCTAGGCTGCCTGTGTAAGCAGAGAAGTGGAGACAGAGCAGGCAATGCACATACAAAGAATAGGGATTAGGCAGCAGTCAGACTGGTCACCTCAGCTTACACGTGAAATGCCCCCACTAGACAAGGTGTCACAGCAGCCAAGCCTCCCAAGTCCCACATACTCACCTGGCTGCTAAATCTGAACATAAACTCCACACTGCCTTGTTTATTTTCTTCCAACTAGCAGTTCTTCCCAGGCTTTGGCCCTGGTTCCTGCCTTCGGTTAGCATATATCCGGAGTACAAATATTAGTGGCCCTGTTAATGACTTCTTAGGATTCCTGGGAGGGAGGATTTCATTTCTCCTTGCCTAAGCATTTTTTCCCTGCCAGGGCATGGGCCCAGCTCTGGTCTCTCTCCCTCTGGCCAGAGATGCTGAAAATACCTTTTAAAGAGATGAACCTAATGCAGCAAGCTCAGCTGTCCCTGACTCGCAGGCGCCTCTGCACATCCTTATTTTACCACCTGACTTCTTAAAGGGGCCAGGCCTTTAATTTTTCCAGGTCCTCTTGAATCTATGTGAAGTCATCAAACCACTCACAGCATGGATTAATCAGAATTGAACTGTTTTCTGCACACAGTAGTGCAGAAGCTCCCATGGAAGGGGTCACTGTGAGCTTTTAGGAAGAGTCACTGGATTTGTTTTAGGAAGGTTTAAGATGGGATCTTGGCAAACCAGAATGTCTGGAAGGCCAGATCTCATCCTCTGCACAGAATAGGGGAAAAAAGAGGAAATTGTGGCCGGAGAGGCTAAGCGACTAGCCTCAGGGCCACATAGCCAGTGAGGTCAAAACAGGACTTGGATTTAAGGTTTGCTACTGTGATACTGATATAATAAGAAGTATTTGGTCTTCATCTCCAGCTCCCAGCCAGAGCTCCTAGAACTCTTGTAACTTCTTAAGTGATAAGAGTGACAGGACCATCTCTTGTGAGAATCTGCTTTTTGTCCCTACTCCTGAAATAGCTCTGGAGCATCTTTTCAAAATTCATAATAAGCCCCTTCCAACCATACCCGAGTTTGGGTGGGATCGAAGGATAGGGGTGCTGGTTGTCAGGGAAATCAACCACGTGATTAGAAGGTTGGACCATTCAGCCCTACTTGGAAGTGGAGAGGGGCTGCAGATTGAATTCAAGTAACAATGGCCAGTGATTTAATCAGTCATGCTTATGTAATGAAACCCCCATAAAACCCAAAAGGACAGGGTTCAGAGAGGTGCGGTGCTGAACACATTGAGGTACCTGGAGGGCGGCATGCCCAGGGAGGGCAGGGAAGCTCTGCGCCCCATCCCCATACCTTGCCCTCTGCAACTCTCCCATCCCTCTGTTCCTGAATTGTGTCCTTTATAATAAACTGATGAACCTAACTTTTCCTGAGTTCTGTGAGTTGGGTTCTAGCAAATAATCACACCCAAGGAGGGGATCTAAAGGGAATCTCCGACTTCCAGTCGATTGCTTAGAACTTCTGGAAGCTTGGATTTGAGATTTCATCTGAAGTCAGGGGCAGCCTGTGGGACTGAGCCCTTACCCTGTGGGGTCTTCGCTAACTCCAGGTAGATTATGTCAGAATGGAATTGAATGGTGGGACACCCAGCAGCGGTTGGGGCATTGGTCAGTGTGCAAAACGCCTGCACAGTTGGGGTCAACCACTTGGGAGTGAGCAGGGGAAATGAATCTTCCTTTTCGTTGCTCCACACCAGCGCTGCTCCTACAGAACTGCATACAGTTGGGGTCACATCTCCTCAGGAAATGTTTCTGAAAAACAGGATTTGCTCGAAGTGGAAGTGCAGACAAGAGAAGGAGCAGGAGCAGAAAAGAAACTTGGATTTGGAATGTGGCCTTTCCCGGGAGGAAGGGTCTGTCTACCACGCACCAGGCATTGGTCGCGTGCAAAGGGCCATCAGGGACAGCCGAGGCTCTGCCATTACAATCCTGTGGATAGCTTCCTAGTGCCCAGAGGCTCAAGCCTAAACTCCTGACCACTGCAAGGCCCTTGGTTATCCCCGTGTTCCTTTCCAGCCTTATTTTTTGTCTCTTACATCCCAAACCCTTGCCATGCTGTACTATTTGGGAGGATCAGACAATGCTATGCTGTTTTAAGCATGGTTCTCTTTACCTGGGACGCCTTCAACTTCCACATCCACCTGGTGGACACAAACTTACTCTTTAAGACTTGGGTCAGCTGGGCGCGGTGGCTCATGCCTGTAATCCCAGTACTTTGAGAGGCCGAGGCAGGCGGATTGCCTGAGCTCAGGAGTTTAAGACCAGCCTGGCCAACATGGTGAAAACCCATTTCTACTAAAAATACAAAAATTAGCCAGGCGTGGTGGCATGTGCCTGTAATCCCAGCTACTCTGGAGGCTGAGGTAGGAGGGTCGCTTGAACGCAGGAGGTGGAGGTTGCAGTGAGCTGAGATCGTGCCACTGCACTCCAGCCTGGGTGACAGAGTGAGACTCCATCTAAAAAAAAACCCAAAAAATGAAAAACAAGGTGCAGTCACTGTGTCTCTCCATGCCTGAGATAAGGCTAACTTTTGGTGTTCCCTTGTCCTAAACAGATTCCCCTGGGCACCTGGTACAGCAAACTCTAGGCACAGGGATGGGAGAAGGGAGTCCAAGGACTCCAGAGGACTCTTCCTCCTTGATTGTAAAACAGGAACAGAAACATCTCAGCAGCTATGGGGAAAACTGTCCAGAAACTTCCTCCTCTGATCATTTATTTTGAGTTTACACTGCATGCTGGGGTGCCCACTGCTTCCCTCTTCCCCAAGCTCACTTCCCTAAATACTGAAAACATGCACAAAGTGTTAAATATTTTTCAAGTGCTCTAAGCTATGAATGATAACCATCAACAAACTCTGGTTTAGAATTCACCCTGGTGTCATCTGCATATTTTGTTTCCATGTGAAACCAAACTGAGAAAGGTTTTTTAAACAATCCAAACTTATATCCTGCTTTAAATTCATGCTATGGGACTTTAAAAAACTGAATTCTTCACCCACCCCTTAGTTGCGAAAATACTATTTATTTTTCCTGCAAATGGACCATCTACTCGGGTAAAACAAATGTATTTCTCTCTTGAGATGTGTATACGTAGCATTTCTTTCTTTCTTTTTTTTTCCTGGCCAAACTCCCAAAAGCCAAACATGTCACGGAATGACTGATATCGTCCTTGACTAAAAAAACCTTTATCTCTCATCAAGCAGAAATCAGGACATCTGGATTCTAGACCCAGTTTGGCCATGACCTAGGCTGGGTGATTTTGGGGATCCCTCCCATCTCTCTGTTGCTGGTCTCTGTTGTGAAAACTGGTGGGGTGGGGTTGGGCGAGAGAGAGGAATGGGTCTGAAACCCATCCAACCCTAAAATCCTATGACTTCAGATCAAAACATGGGTAAACAATGGCAAGATTTTTGTTCTGAAAAATATTTTAATGTGGACTCAGATGGGTCCTGAGAAGCCTTCTGTGGCATGCCCGCTTCCAGGGAAAACCCCCACTTTCCACGTCCCAAGTGAGGGGTGTCTGTCGTGTTTTCTCACCAGTCCCTTTTGCCCAGTCTCATCCCCATCTGCTGGAACTTCAGGTCTTTGCTGCTAATGGCGCGGGCTTCGGAGATGTTTGGGAGGGTTTAAAGGCCTCGGGGTTACCAGAGGCCACCCTGGTTAGTGGCTCTTCCCGCACGATGTTGGCTAGTGGAGGAGGGTAGCTCTGTGGTGTTGCAAACGCTTTTTTCCCACCCCGTAGATCCTACGGTGGGGCTTCCCAGGGTGCAGGGAATGACTAAGAAACCCTCAGACATGGGCACCATGTCCGTCAGAATTTCCACACTTTTCTGAAAGCTGAGCCTTGACTCTCCCCTACAGAGCCCGGGTCTCAGGGATATGGTTAATGCCTCTGGGACTGGAATTCCCTGGAAACATAAGCAGGAGGCTGAATACAGCTTGGTGTTGATGTGGTCAGAGCAAGCGGGCGGACGGAGGCTGTGGGAAGACACCCCGCAATGGGACAGGCACAGAGCTTAGCCCCCAATCGCGACGACTGTTCCCCTTCAGCCCCAGGGTCCTTATATCTGCATGTGAAAGAGGGGATTACTTGGGGTTTTAAGGAGCCCGGCCCTACTGCCCAAGACCAGGGGCCGTAGCTCCCATCCCAGGGTCGGGAAGTCAGGGACTGAGGATGGTGTTCAGCCTCGGCCCTGGCCTGAGGACGTTAGGAAGTCCGTCCTCCCCTATGGGCCTCTGAAAATGGAAGATGGAGGCTGGCCTGCCAGTTTCTTTGTTCTACGATTCCTCTGGGTCTCCCAGGGTCCTCCGCATGTTGTGTAGAGCTTCCTGTCCACGGAGGTGTCTCTGCTCAGCCCCTTTGCCTCCCAGTTTCACTGCCCCTGGAGACCACTGCAGGTGGGGGTCTTGTCAGAGAGCAGGGAAGAAAAGCTCAGCACTTTGTGCAAGCTCAGGCTCTGGGTTCTGTCTGAGTTCTGGGCGGCAGCGAGGGTGTAGCTCTTCAAGGCAGGAAAGAAAGCCTCAGTCCCTGAGGGGAGGCCGTCCAGAGCTGATGTCACCTCTTGCTGTGCAGTCAAGAGGCTCCAGGGCCAAGTGGATGGGGTGCCCTTCCCCCACACCTCCCCACCCATGGCCAGGGAGTCCTGCACCCCTGTGGCTCTGGCTCTCACCTCCCTGCACCATGCTCTGGCCTCAGAGCCCAATCCCAGTGCAGAGCCCACCAGCCTGGCCCACAGGAGCAAGGTGAATAGAGACCACACATCCTCCGCAGCACGGGGAACGCCCTGCTGGCTCGACCTCCTCACGGCTTTCTCAAGTCTGCTGAAAGAAGAGCCGCCAGAGAATTCCTGACAAGAGCCCCTCTGGCATGCGGGCAGTGTTTCTGATCTCAAAGGCCATCTTTCCACACAGTTCCTCCCTTCCTGCCCACCCCCATCAGGAGTTGTTTATTTCTCAGAACTAAATGCCACGATCCTTCTTGGCTACCTTGGCAGCATTCTGTCAGAAACCAGTCAACAAACAGAGCAGGGAAAAACAGCACTGTGAAGATGACATTCAGGACCCAGCCCTTAAGACAAAACGGATCAGATCGGGTCTACTAGATGGCCCCATTCAGTCAGACACACCCAGTTAAGCAGCCCTTGAAAGGGACTATAGAGAATGCTAGAACTGTAAGCTCACAGATGACCTTGTGGACTTTAGCACTTCAGGTGGGGTGAGTGAGGGAGGTCTAGAATCAGCCTGGGCACTGGTTTTACTGTGGGCAAGTCCATCACTTTCGAGGACAAGGTGCTGTCACCTGCCTTGCTCCTATTTGATCCTGAATCATGCCTCAGGGAGGGGAAGGCAGAGAGGAAGCAGGGGCAAGTTTAAGTGTGGGGGGTCCTTGGGGAGGCCTCTTTTCCGGAGTGAGGTCTCCTTCTGGTCCTGCACAGCTGCGACGAAAGTGTCATTTGAAGGGCCTACTGCGCCATACCACCCTGAGTGTGCTTGATCTCATCTGAAGGACCTACTGAGGCCAAGGAAGCATGAAAATGACAGACCATTCAGCTGTAGTTTACATCTCAGCTGATACGAGCAACTGAAGAGAAGGCAGTTAAAGTGTCTGATGTGTACTGCATGGCCAGGAATAATCCTGCAATGATCTGGAGGATTAGGCAGGCACCAAGAAGTGAGCCAAAGTTTCATCATATAAAAATGTTAGATGGTGTGGGAAGATCAATGAATGAGTAATTAATAATTTTTATTAGCGGGTGTGTTTTGCGGGTCTTGGCCGTTAGTGTTCTTAGAGTTGAAGTATAACAATAATTTTTCATGTCATTAGTCATGGTTATAGTCCTTGTGGGAATAATGGCACATGCTATATTTTTATTAAGTGTCCTTTTGGTTGTAGGGTTTGTAGGTTTCTCTTCGAAACCTTCTCCTATTTATGGAGGCCTATGGCTAATGATTAGTGGTGCTGTGGGTTGTGGTGCTGTGGGTTGTGGTGCTGTGGGTTGTGGTATTGTGTTGAATTTTGATGGGGCTTTCGTGGGGCTGACAGTCTTCTTGATTTCTTTGGGTGTCATGAGACCCCTTTCTATGCCCAGCTTGTGACTCTGCAGTGGCCCCAGTCCCTGAGTATCTGAGGGGGGGGGGAGGCTATAACACAGAGACTCTTTCCCTAGGCCCCATCCTCCCAGAGCCAAGACCGGAGCCCAGATGCCAGAGGCAGTGATATTCTGCTTGCGCCCTTGCATGGGACAGAGCCAACTTACACCACATGCTGGGTTTGGGGATTTTTCTTTTGCTCCTTTTTCAACTTGGCTAGGAGACTGCTCATTCTTCTCTGGCAAGTCTCCAAGATTCTACATGTAGCACTTTGTGGGGAAAAGTAAACCCTAGAAGAGTGGCACAACTAAATAAGCGGATTCCCTTGTCAACATTCTAGCAAGGACTGCATCAGAAAGATGTCCACTCCTAACCGGGTGGTCTGCCGGATCATGAGCACTCCAGCGTCACTCCTCCATCAGTGGCAAACAGGGAAAACAAAGGCGATGCCACTTTGTCTCTGCACCTTTCCCTGTGTAACACCCAGGGAGGGGAGGCCTTTAACAAGGTCAGTAGCTGAATTTGTGCACACACCTCCGATGATTTTAGGAAGTGTGTCTGAGTGGGTGTATTACACAGAATAATAATCACAAACAGGTACTGAGTCCTCATTAGGTGTCCAGCACGATCATAAGCACTTTACACAGATTAACTCATTCAATTCTCACAACGACCTTATGAGGTAAGGACTCCTGTTATCCCCATTTTATAGATGAGAACACCAAGGCACAGAGATTATACCCAGCTGGGCTAGTGAGCGGCCAGGGGAAGCCTCCAGATCCATGCACACAATCACTAGGCTTATGACACCTCGAGAAATGTGGCCAGTGCCCCTGGGGTCTATCAGCATCTCTTGCTAGACCAACGGAGCCCTAAAAAAGGTAGGGAGCCTCCTTTGACACTTGAACCCCAGCCATGGCTCCAGCCTCTGAACATCCAAACTCATGGAGCTGCTCGGGAGACAGCTAGCCCTGTGCCAAGACCATATCCCGGGACCCCAGCAAAATTTCCTTACTGGCATCCCCGGCTCTGTCTCCTTTCTCTCCTTTCTCTCCTTTTGGGCCTCGGTCACCTAAAACAGAGAAGGAAAACTGGCATTAGAAATGGAAACAAATCCTAATTGTGAAAAAAATGTTACCTTCAGGAGATTGATGAACTCGAGACCAGAGAAACCCTCAGGCGGGAGCCAGCAGCAACTGAAGAGTCCAGCAGGCAGGAGAAGAGGGCAGCCAATTCTGCCATCTGCCCTGGGTACCCCGAGAAGGATGAGGCACGGGTGAGAAAATCCCACCCCTTCGTAAAGAACCAAAGAGCAGCCTCTACCAGCACAGCCTCAAAGAGCACATGGAATTTTGCAGGAAGAAGACAAGTCAAAGATGCTCCTATTAAACACTTGGGGTTTTAGAAGTCCACATCCAAGTTTGTTCTAACGAGCCCAGGGGAAAACAAGGGAGAGGGGGCTTTAGTTAAATAGGGGGAAAGGCGGGTTCTACGTCAAGCAGGTTTTCTTGTGGGAGAGATCATAAAACTTAAGTGTGAGATACCAGAGAATTGTGGCATTTCCTTCCCAGGATATGGCTAAAGGAGATAGATAAAGGAGGATATGACCTCTTTGGCCAGCTGGCATCTCCCTCTACAAAGAAGTAGAAAATCCTGGCACCACTCACTGGACATTAAAATGACAAGGGACTTCAATTCCAAGGACCTCCAGGAAGACATCTGCAAATCAAAAGCCCATGGGCATGCTGTCTGGTGAAAAAAGAAAGCCAGCAAATTCCAGGGGAGAATGCCCAGGATGATCTAAGACTTGAAAAAATAAAAAATAAAAAAAGGCAGCCATATACATATATAGGAATGTGCTCAGAAAACTGTCTGGCAGGGTAGGCTCCAAAGCATTGACAGTAGTTATTCTAAAGAATAAGAGCTGGGGGAACTGAGGGGTGGAGACTTTTAGCTTTATGAACTTCTGTGTTGTCTAATTTGTTTTGTTTTTTAAATTATTTATTTATTTATTTATTTTTGAGACAGGGTCTCACTCTGTCACCCAGGCCCAGGCTGGAGTGCAGTGGTACAATCTTAGCTCACTGCAACTTCCACTTCCCGGGTTCAAGTGATTCTCCTGCCTCCGCTTCCTGAGTAGCTGGGATCACAGGTGTGCACCACCATGCCCAGTTAATTTTTGCGTTTTTGGTAGAGACAGGGTTTCGCCATATTGGCCAGGATGGTCTTGAACTCCTGGTCTCAAGTGATCCTCCTGCCTTGGCCTCCCAAAGCGCTGGGGTTACAAGCATGAGTCACCTTGCCCAGGCTCTAATTTTATTTTCAACAAGCATGTGCTGCTTTTACAATCTGTTTTAAAACCAACTTTTTAAAATGGGATCATAAAAGAAAGGAAAACCTCAGCCTGTTTCATCACGGACCAGAAAGTAAAATAAAACTTATCAGTGATCCTAGATCAAGAGATCACCCTAGACACGGGGTGGGAATGATTAGTAGTACTTTTTTCTTAGTTTTCATTTTAATAAGTGAGGAGTAGAAAGCCTGGGGAAAGAGCATCAGATGTCCTCATCTTCCGCAGTGATGCTAGGAGGTTTAGACAATCTTGAAGCGAGCATGAAAAGACATGTAAAAGTAGGTTTCCCTAAAAACAAACAAGGGGACTGCCTGCAGGAAGAAGAGCAAATCAGAAAGAACATTTTTGGCACTGTAAATCTGAGAACTGAATTAAAGTTGTAAATCCGGCCGGATGCGGTGGCTCAAGCCTGTAATCCCAGCACTTTGGGAGGCCGAGACGGGCGGATCACGAGGTCAGGAGATCGAGATCATCCTGGCTAACACGGTGAAACCCCGTCTCTACTAAAAAAAAAACTACAAAAAACTAGCTGGGCGACGTGGCGGCGCCTGTAGTCCCAGCTACCCGGGAGGCTGAGGCAGGAGAATGGCGTGAACCCGGGAGGTGGAGCTTGCAGTGAGCTGAGATCCGGCCACAGCACTCCAGTCTGGGTGACAGAGCGAGACTCCGCCTCAAAAAAAAAAAAAAAAAAAAAAAAAAAAGTTGTAAATCCTGGGGGAATAGAAGAGTATAGAGAAGGTCAGGAGTCTGGCAGGACTGGGGGAGGAGGGCTGTCCTGGGCCTGCAGCCCTGGTGTCTGCCCTGCAGGTCACCTTGCTGGCTTTCTCTGATTACATCTCTGGGCTGCAACCTATCATGACACTCCCTTGCATTTCTACAAGGACTTTAGCATTTGCACACATACATGCTTGCTCACTCCTCCTGACAGACCTGTGAAATATATACCATGAGGATTTATAGATTTGTGTGTGTGTGTGTTTGTTTTATTTTGTTTTAGAGATGAGCTCTTGCTCTGTCACCCAGGGTGGTGGCACAGTCATAGCTCACTACAGCCTCCAACTCCTAGACTCAAGAGATCCTTCCCACTCAGCCTCCCAAGTAGCTGGGACTACAGGTACGTGCCACCACACTCAGCTAATTATTTTATATTTTCTAGAGATGGAGTCTTGCTGTGTTGCCCAGGCTGATCTCAAACTCTTGGGCTCAAGCAATCCTCCTGCCTGGTCCTCTCAAAATGCTGGGACTACAGGCAAGAGTCACCATGCCTGGCTGAGAGTTTCTAGTTTTTAGAAGAAAAACTAAATGCTTTAACAAAATGAAGTGACTTGCACAAGGTTTCCCCGCTGGTCCACGGCACAGTGAAGATGAGAGTCCTGGTCCTCCACGCCAATGCCCACATGCTGCCTGGGACTGGTGGTGAGGCTCAGGGAAAACTGAGGTTGTTATTACCTTTGAACCCACGCATGCCCATTGGTCCTGTGGCCCCCAGCTTCCCATCATCGCCCTTGGGCCCGGGCAATCCTGGGGTACCTCTTTCCCCGGGCAGACCTGGGGAGAAAACAGACAAATGGCAGAGCCTCAGATGCAGAACAGGAATGACCCTCAGAGGTCATCGCAGGTTCAAGGCTCAGCCTCCCCCACACATCCTCTTTTAGCCTTTGTGTCTGGTTTTTTTCTGTTAATCTAAAGATGCCGCCACAGCAGAGTCAAACAGGTCCACACGGACCCTCCCCATGCACACCCTGTATCCGTCAGGCTCGGGATCCTCCCGCTAGAAAGGTCCAGTGCTATTGTGAGTGACGGTAGGGGTGCCTATCCCTTTGGGGGTGTTCCTTTGCCCTTGAGCATGCTGGAGATTTAGAATCAGCAACACTTTTTTTTTTTTTTTTTTTTTGAGACAAAATCTCACTCTGTTACCCAGGCTGGAGTGCAGTGGCACCATCTCAGCTCACTACAACCTTCGCCTCCCAGGTTCAGACACTCCTCCCACCTCACCCTCCTGAGTAGCTGGGATTACAGGCGCACGCCAGCACGCCCAGCTAATATTTGTGTTTTTAGTAGAGACAGGGTTTCACCATGTTGGCCAGGCTGGTCTCAAACTCCTGACCTCAAGTGATCTGCCTGCCTTGGCCTCCCAAAGTGTTGGAATTACAGGCGTGAGCCACCGCACCCGGCCTAGAATCAGTAAACACTTTTTTGAGCACTTTCTGTGTGCCAGGCCCTGCTCTGGATGCTAAGTATCTCATTTAATCATCACAACACTGGGAGGGATTATTCTGCCTGTGTTACAAATGAGCCAATCGGAGCTCAGAGAGATTAAGTAAACTGCCCAAGGTCACACAGCAGTGTTGGAGGCAGGATCTGAGCCCTGTTCTTGCTGAAATAAAGGTTCATGGTCAGTCAGCATCACTTCATGCTGGATCAACAGGGCTTACAGGTACTTAGGGAGGAGGGTGGGTGGAAGAAAAAATAGCTTCTCATTTTATTTAAGGAAAAACAAACAAACAAACAAACACAAAAAGATCCCTTCCCTTGCATACACACAGGGAGGTATAGCAAAAGGGATTGGAGGCGAGGTCAGTAAATGGATGGCCTGCTGCCGATCAAATCCCAGGGCTCTTGGCCATGAGGCCCCTTGGCCACCTCCTGCTGTGACAGCACCATGCAGAGCCAGCATAAACAAGTGCTTGACCGAGTGAGAGCCCTGGCCCCCATGAGGCCTGGCCTAAGGCACAGTTATCTCTGCAAAGCAGAGCACCCTTAATTAACTAATTGTTCTTTCCTGCTTGGAATGTGAGTTGGTTTGCTTTGGGCGTTTTCTGGGACTTGGAGAAATCTGTCTCCCAGTAATGAATTATTCCTCTAGTCCTAAGGTCCAATGACTGGAAGAAGACGGGTTTCTCAGAGAGAGCTGATTGGGTTTCCTCCCTTTCCCTCCTAATACAACATATGTGTTCCCAGAGTCCAATAGCTCCGCTGCCACAGAATTCTTGATTTAGCACAAGCTGTGCCCCAGGCCCCTCATCTTATGATTCCCTAAGGCAGAAAATGCAGTTCCAGAGCCCCATGAGCCCCTGAGCAGCCTCAGTGCTGACTTTAGGGAGGTTCCCTGAGAGGGGAAGGCCAGGAGTGGAGACTGGGCTGGGATCTCTCCTTCCTCCAGGCACTGTCTCCTCTACTGTGTTTGCAACGTCTTAGAGATTTAGGAAACAGAAGGTTTGGGGGTATAATTCCTAAAATAAATAACTGGGCACCTTTCTCCCTCTATTTCCTTTTCTTCCATCACTCAGAAGACCACAGTCTCCCCGCAAAATGTTACACGCAGCACAGGCTCAGGAATGGACAGACTGGCGGGCAAGGTACAACGGAGGAACTCAACAGGAGCTTTGGAGACAGTGAGTCTAAGAACGTTGCCTTTCTAGAAGGCCCAAAGTACCTTCCCCACCAGCCACTGGCTCTTCAGGGCTGTTGCTGCGTGCAGCAGGATGGGGAGGGGAGGGATCAAAAGGGGAAGGGATAGGCATTCATGACCCATGCGTAGAGCTGGGCAGGGTCGGCAGGAGCCATGGTGGGGCGGGAGGGTGGCAGGTGGCTGCTGATCGGGAAACACTGATGGGACAGCATCTTTGAAGGGTTGGTCTGAATCTCAAAACATCTCCAACGCCTTCTACACGCTCTGCTCACACAGACCCTGGCTCCTGGGCTGGGAAGGGGCTTCAGGGAGCTGCAGGCCTGTACTGTGCCCTTTTCCTTCAGATTGTGGCACTTGCTAAGAAAAAGTATGTGCTGCATCCCATCGTGACACCAGCAACCTCTTAGTCTCTTGTTGGAACAGAGTGTTTGAGGCGGAGTCGACTGGGTGCTCCTCTGGGGAGCCCTGGCATTTATACCATCAAGAAAGTAGGTAGTAGAGATGGATTGGGGGTCTCTCCCAGATCCTTCCCAGGGGCATGTCTATTACCTCGAAGTCCAGGCAATCCAGGGATGCCAGGCCTGCCTTCCTTTCCTTCATCCCCCTGATCACCTTTGGGTCCCGGTGGCCCTGGAAAGGCAAAAACAGTACTGAGGTTAGGGGGTTGCCTTCTGGAACAGGACCAGGTCATCTGTAGAGGAAACAAAATGTCCTCTCTGAGGAGAGGAAGGGACAGCATTAGCTCTGGAAACTCACAGGGAACCCTCAGCCCAGTCTCAGGGGGCATCAGGAAAGGCTTCCTGGAATAAGTAATATCCAAAGTGAAATCTCAAAGAGAAAGAGGAGTGAGCTGAGTAAACAGAGGGTTGAGAGAGTGTGCTATGGACTGAATATGTGTGTCCCCTCCCAAAACCATATGTTGAATCCCTAATCCCCAATGTGACAGTTTTAGGAGGTGGGGTCTTTGGGAGGTGATGAGGTTTTGATGAAGTCATAGGGGTGAGCCCGCATGATGGGATTAGTGGTTTTATAAGAAAAGACACCAGGGAGTTCTCTCTCTCTCTCAAATAGACACAGCAAGAAGGCAGCAGTCTGCACACCAGGAGGAGAGTCCTCACCAGAACCCGGCCCTGCCACACCCTGATCCTGGACTTTCAGCCTCCAGAGCTGTGAGAAATAAATGCCTGTTGTTTAAGCAGCTCAGTCTATGGTATTTTGTTGTGGCAGCCTGGGCTAAAAGTGAAAAGGGACAGTTCCAGGCAGAGGGAACAATCCCTACAAAGGTTGACAGTGAAGACAGAGATATGTAAGCCACAGCGGGATAAGAGGTGGGGGACACACTGGGATGAAAAAGTGCAGCTTTTAGAGACCCGGCCTGAGTGTTGGACTCAGCCCCTCCTGAGGGCACCAGAGGCCACAGAGGGGCCTGAGAGAAGAGCTCAACCAGATTTGCACATGAGGAAGACGGCTCAGGCTGCAGTGTGGAAAATGGGTGGGAACAGGAGGGAGGCTGAGGCAGAGCTTTCAGTCCAGCCAGGTCGGATGTGAGACCCCTGGATGAGGAGCACAGCCATCAGAGGGTTGTCAGGGACACAAACAAAAGCTGCTTAGAAAGTGGACGAGACTGACTTTGGTGAAAGTTGGGGAGGAAGAGGCCAGAGTCATGCTCAGATGTCTGGCTTTTGCACTTGGATGGAAGAGAGGTTTCTAATCTTTCCTGAGTGGGGCTGCCCTCCAGGCTGGGGCTCCCGCGTGCCAGGGATTCTGTCATATGTGATTGGATCCAGTCCCCATGACAATGCCGTGTGCTGCAGTTACTCATCTGAGACCACACAGCCAGTGAGTGAGTGAGGCAGCTGTTGTTTCAACCCACATGTGACCTGCCTGTGTCCACTCTGCAACACCCATGGGGCTAGATGTCTCACCAGTTACAGAATCTTCTTGCCAGCCATGGTTGCACCTGCTGTTCCCAAGCCAGTGAGCCCATGAGCCCTCCCTGCCAACCTCCTCCAGTCACTACCAGCTCTCAGGTGACTCACTGCCCCTTCCTCACAAAACCCTCTCTGACCCAGCGTGCTGAAAGTTGGTGCGAGTTGCTTGAATGCGTGTGCTTGGTGCCATTTGACAAGTAATCTCACCCTGCCTTGTCCTCTTGTCATAGTGATTGTGTCCCACCTTTCCTAAGAAAATTGCCAGCTCCCTGAGACAGGACCATACCCTTTACATCCCTATACCTGCTGTGAAGACCCAGACTCCAAGCTCTCACCTCGTGCTGCTTTTCAAGAGCAAATGAGGACCATGGGGCCTGGCATGGTGGTTCATGCCTGTAATCCAGCACTTTGGGAGGCTGAGGAGGGTGGATCACCTGAGGTCAGGAGTTCGAGGCCAGCCTGGCCAACATGGTGAAATCCTGTATCTGTTAAAAATACAAAAATTAGCCAGGTGTGATGGTGGATGCCTATAATCCCAGTTACACTGGAGGCTGAGCAGCAGAATTGCCTGAATCTGGGAGGCAGAGGCTGCAGTGAGCCAAGATCGTGCCATTGCACTCCAGCCTGGGTGACAAGAGTGAAACTCTGTCTCCAAAAAAAAAAAAAGAGAAAAAGAAAAAAGAAAAAAAAGGGAGGACCATGAAAAACAGCCTTTATAGGCCTTACCCCTTAAATTCATGTCTACCAGGAACCTCAGAATATGACTTTATTTGGAAATAGGGTCTTTGCAGACATAATTAATTAAAATGAGGTTATACTGGGGTAGGGCAGGCCTCAGTGCAATGGCTGGTGTCCTTATAAGAAGGGAAAACCAGAGACACAGAGATATGCGAGCACATGTGGCAACAGAGACAGAGGTTGGAGTGATGCATTCCCAAGCCAGGAAACACCAAGAATTGCCAGCAAGTACCAGTGGCTAGAAAGGGCCAAGGAAGGGTCCTCCCCCTGAGCTTTCAGAGGGAATGTGGCCCTGTGGACACCTTGATTTCAGACTTTGAGCCTCCAGAACTGTGAGAAAATAAGCTTCTGTTAAACCACCAAGTTTATGATGCTTTATTATGGCAGTGCCAGGAAACGGAAACACACAGACTCACAGCCCAGCAGTAATGTCTTGCACAATAAATATTTGATGAATGAGTGAGTATATGAGATCAGAAGGTGTTAATAATACATAGAAAACAACCAGCCAGCCAAGATCGAGATGTACTGATACCTTCCTCACACTGGCACTGTCCTCAGAACCTAACCAAACTTGACAGCTGTTTAGTAATTCCATGGCACGCACGCAGGGAAAAAAGTAGTCAACAATTCTTCAATTCACAAGTAATACAAATGATTTAAGAAGGACTACGTTTTGTGATCCCAGTTTTCAGACCACAGGACTGAGTCAGAGAACCTGTTGGGAATAGATCAAAGATGGCACAGAAATTAAGGACTGAGTCAGGAAGCAAATGTGCTTCACTACCCCTTCCCAGTGATCTCCCCTTAAGGCCAAGGCCAAGGCTGCAGCAAAGGGAACCGGGAGAGGGTGCCTGGATCTCTGCTGCTGGGCTGGATGCCCACCCCTTTCTCTCTTCTCTGCCTCCACCACCCCGGGTGCTCCAGGAACCGAGCTGGTCACAGACGCAAAGGACTGCACCCTCCAATTTCAGCTCTCCCTCAGATGCAGGTGCAACCTGCAGGGGGGTCTTCCCAGGAGTCCCTCTCGCCAAGGGAGGATGCTGCCTGAAGACCCTGATTTGGGGCCTCTGGGTGGTAGACATCATCTGAAAGGTGGGCATTGAGTATGGATATCGAGTCTCGGGTTCAAGTCCTGATTCTATTAAATGTGGGTAAAAGAAAACATTCCTTTCTCGTGCAGTTGTAGCGAGGACTGAGTGGATTCAGTGGCATGATGACTAGAGAAGGGCTTCAAAGCCTTGAGTGAGGGGGGTCACCCCGATCACCTCACTTTGCATAATGCCTCCACACTGCAAAAAAATAATAATAATAATAACACCTCCTCAGAGCCATTATAGGATGACAACCTCCGGGTATTCCTGGTGCACCTGAAATCACCCTGTGGAGTTTGGCTGGCTCATCCGGGGAGAGGCAGGTCTCAAGAATGTGCTACAGACGGATTTTTTTTTTTTTTTTTTTTTTTTGAGACAGAGTCTGGCTCTGTTGCCCAGGCTGGAGTATAGTGGTGCAATTTCAGCTCACTGCAAACTCCGCCTCCCGGGTTCACACCATTCTCCCTGCCTCAGCCTCTCGAGTAGCTGGGACTCCAGGCGCCCACCCCCACACCTGGCTAACTTTTGTATTTTTAGTAGAGACGGGGTTTCACCGTGTTAGCCAGGATGGTCTCAATCTCCTGACCTCGTGATCCGCCCACCTCACCCTCCCAAAATGCTACGATTATAGGCGTGAGCCAATGCGCCCAGCTGGATTTTTTAAAAAAATAACTATGTGGTTATGAGGGTCTTTGCTAGAGAGTAACTGGGAAGAAGGTGGGGTGGGCAGTAAAGGTGGGCACCAATTCCCAGCACCATCCTCAGATGGTACTGGCCTGACTGACTCAGAAGGGCTGATGATTTGGCCAGAGCCTCGAGGGGCCAAGCTGCCAGGTGCTCCGAGGACCAAGTGTGTCTTTAAATCACTGATGCTGGCCGGGTGTGGTGGCTCAAGCCTGTAATCCCAGCACTTTGGGAGGCCGAGACGGGTGGATCACGAGGTCAGGAGATTGAGACCATCCTGGCTAACACAGTGAAACCCCATCTCCACTAAAAAAAAGTACAAAAAAAACTAGCCGGGCGAGGTGGCGGGCGCCTGTAGTCCCAGCTACTCAGGAGGCTGAGGCAGGAGAACGGCGTAAACCTGGGAGGTGGAGCTTGCAGTGAGCTGAGATCCGGCCACTGCACCCTAACCTGGGTGACAGAGTGAGACTCCATCTCAAAAAATAAAATAAAATAAAATAAAATAAATCACTGATGCTGCCCGTAAGTGAAGCAATCTCGGGATCTGACTTTTTAGTGTGTTTACGGACACTATCCTTTCTTCAGAAACCCAAGCTGGAAATCTTGAGCCTGCTCTGATTCCTCTTTCCTGTCTCCCTTTTGCATCCCTTTCTAGCCACACCCATCTGTGATTTGAGGCTTCTCATAAAGGAGGGTACTTTTCATGTCTCCACCTCCTTCCTCACTGCTTCCACCCTCGTCAGGTCCTTATGGCCTGGCTCTGGCCTTTATAAGAACCTCCCTGTCTTGGTCTCTCTCCAGCCCATGTGAGCCTTGCTGTCTGATCAATCTCTCTGAAAAAACAAAGCAACCAAAGTGACTCAGAGCACGGGGAGGCCCCTCACTGCACCACAGGCGCAGCTTCCCCTGTCAAGGCCTGTCCGGAGCCGTGAGGCCCGGAAATTGCCGCGGCCTCTGTTGCTTAAGCTCCGCATTGTGGAGACAAGATGGCGCACTTCCTGGTTCTTCATCATCAACTTTACCCGCGCGCGCGAACTTTTCCCGCCCGTGCGTAGATAACCTCATGCGCCTGGGAAAAGTACAAACCCACAGCGCATGCGCGATTGTAATTTGAGTAAGCCCAGCCTCCTGTCACCGCCCTGGCCCTTCCTCTTCCCTGCCAGCCTATATAAGGCATCGCACCGCCGCCATTAAACGAGACTTGTTCAGGCTATTTGTCTTGTCTCCATTTCTCGTGTTTTCTTGTCTCCTCCATTCCCACTCCCCCTTCCAGGGCCCGTTCGACTGTCCTGCAGGTCGGGACACCTGGTGCCCGGACAGGGACCTGGACATGGGGGAAGAAGTGAGGAAGAAGGCACTAAAGTCGGCCGAAAGTAAAAGTGGAAGAAATTCCTCCGGACGTCGCGGGAGCCTGCCGCATTGGAACCAGAGGTGAGTAATAGTGTCTGATTATGGGACAAGAATTAAGCCAGCATCAAATTTATGTAGGGCAATTAAAAGAGGTTTTAAAAACACGAGGAGTAAAGGTTAAAAGTAATGATTTATTTAAGTTTTTTGATTTTGTAAAAGAAACCTGCCCTTGGTTTCCACAAGAAGGGACCATTGACGTAAAGAGGTGGCGTAGAGTGGGAGATTGTTTTCAAGATTACTATAGTATTTTTGGACCAGAAAAGGTTCCGGTGACAGCTTTTTCTTATTGGAATCTAATCAGAGATATAATAGATAAAAAGGAAAAAGAAAAAGATCCTGAGGTAATGGCGGTGGTTACTCAGACTGAGGAAATATTAAGAGGCAGCTCCCAAACCGACCTCGAAAAATCTATACCTAATAAAGAAATAGACCTTATATCGCTACAAAGCGATGAGGAAGAGGCTGGGGTCCCCTCAATAACAAATATAGAAACATCAAACAAGGAAAAGGCCAAAAAATACCCAGTTTTACCTACAACTAATGAAAGCAAAAGTGAAAATAACCTTAACCCTTCAGAAGTAAACTGGGATGATTTGGAGGAAGGGGCAGCAAAATATCATAATTCTGACTGGCCACAAACTGTTACTTATCCCCCTCCCTATAATAAGGCTTCTGCGCCCGCAGTTATGGCAGTAATAGACCCAAAAGAGGAGCTTAGAGAAAAAATTGCACAGCTTGAAGAGCAAATAAAGCTCGAAGAACTACATCAGTCTTTAATCACTAGATTGCAGAAATTAAGGACAGGAAGTGAGAGCATTCAATACCCTAAAGGAATAGAGAAACCCTCTCACCCTCAGAGACCCGGACAGCATGTCCCAAAAGGAAGGTCGCTTGGTAGTAGGGATAGGGAGGATTCCTCTCCTCGAGATGTTTTTCCAGTAACGGAAACTACAGATACGCAGGGTCGAGCCTGGAGACACCACAATGGGTTTGAATTTACTGTAATAAAAGAACTAAAAACTGCTGTCTCGCAATACGGAGCTACTGCCCCGTATACCCTGGCCATAGTCGAATCTGTGGCCGAAAATTGGCTCACTCCCATAGATTGGAATACCTTAGTTAGAGCAGTTCTTTCCGGAGGCGACCATCTGATTTGGAAGTCAGAATTTTATGAAAATTGTAGAGATACGGCCAAGAGAAACCAACAAGCCGGAAATGGTTGGGATTTTGATATGCTAACTGGCTCGGGTAATTACACAGAAACCGATGCTCAGATGCAGTACGATCCTGGACTGTTTTCTCAAATCCAAGCAGCGGCTACCAAAGCCTGGAGAAAACTTCCTGTTAGGGGGGATCCAGGAGCCTCGCTCACGGGGGTCAAACAGGGGCCTGATGAGCCCTTTGCAGACTTTGTACATAGACTTTTAACCATGGCCAGCAGAATATTTGGAAATGCCGAGGCAGGGGTGGATTATGTAAAACAATTAGCTTACGAAAACGCTAACCCGGCTTGTCAGGCAGCAATCAGACCTTATAGAAAGAAAACAGACTTAACAGGCTACATCCGCCTCTGTTCAGACATAGGGCCCTCATATCAACAGGGCTTGGCTATGGCTGCTGCCTTTAGTGGACAAACCGTAAAAGACTTCCTCGCTAGTAAAAATAAGAATAGCAAGGGGTGCTTCAAGTGCGGAAAAATGGGACACTTCGCTAGGGATTGTAAGGGAGAACTAGCTAAGACCTTAGAGGCAAAAGCTCCAGGCCTCTGCCCTAGGTGTAAAAGAGGAAAACATTGGTCCAACGAATGTAAATCTAAAACTGACAATCAAGGAAATCCCCTAACACCTCAACAGGGAAACGGATTGAGGGGCCGGCCCCAGGCCCCGAAACAAGCTTATGGGGCGGTCAGTTTTGTTCCAGCCAGCAGCAACAATCCATTTCAAGACTTAGTAGAGCAACCCCAGGAAGTGCAGGACTGGACCTCTGTTCCACCTCCCACACAGTATTAACACCTGAGATGGGAGCACAAGCTTTAGGCACTGGAATATATGGGCCTTTGCCTCCTGATACCTTTGGATTAATCCTGGGAAGAAGTAGTGTCACTGTGAAGGATCTACAAGTTTTTCCAGGAGTAATCGATAACGACTATACTGGCGAAATTAAAATAATGGCCAGGGCTGTTGACAATATTATTACTGTCCCTCAAGGGGATAGAATAGCACAATTAGTCCTACTGCCTCTAATTAAAACAACTAATAAAGTCCAGCATTCTAACAGAGGAAAGGGAAGTTTTGGATCCTCAAATATATATTGGGTACAGCCAATCACTAATCAAAAGCCCTCCCTGACCTTGTGGCTAGATGGTAAGTTGTTTACAGGATTAATAGATACGGGGGCTGATGTAACCATCATCAAACAAGAGGACTGGCCCTCTCACTGGCCTACCACAGAGACTTTAACTAACTTAAGAGGAATTGGGCAAAGCAGTAATCCCAGACAAAGCTCTAAATACCTCACCTGGAAAGACAAAGAAAATAACTCAGGTCTCATTAAACCATTTGTTATCCCTCAATTGCCTGTTAATCTTTGGGGCCGAGACCTACTCTCCCAGATGAAAATTATGATGTGCAGCCCTAACGATATAGTTACTGCACAAATGCTAGCCCAAGGTTATAGCCCCGGAAAAGGACTGGGAAAAAGGGAAAATGGTATTCAACGGCCTATTCCAGCCTTAGGACAATCTAACACAAAGGGGTTTGGAAATTTTTAGCTTCGGCCATTGACATGCCTGCACCCCAGAAGTGCGCTGACCCCATAACATGGAAGTCGGATGAGCCTGTTTGGGTTGATCAATGGCCTTTAGTTAATGAAAAGCTAATTGCGGCCCAACAGTTAGTGCAGGAACAGCTAATGGCAGGGCATATTGCGGAGAGTAACTCTCCCTGGAATACACCCATATTTGTTATCAGAAAAAGGTCCGGTAAGTGGAGACTCTTACAAGATTTAAGGGCAGTAAACGCTACTATGATCCTCATGGGTGCCTTGCAGCCCAGACTACCCTCTCCGGTAGCAATCCCTCAAGGATATTTTAAAATTATCATAGACCTTAAGGATTGCTTTTTTACAATTCCCCTTCATCCTACTGACCAAAAACGATTCGCCTTTAGCTTACCATCTATAAATTTCAAAGAACCAATGAAACGATACCAATGGAAAGTGTTACCTCAAGGTATGGCCAACAGTCCCACCTTGTGTCAAAACTATGTGGCTACAGCCATACACTCAGTTAGAGAGACATGGAAACAAATGTATATTATACACTATATGGATGACATTCTTATAGCAGGAAAAATGGGAGAACAAGTTTTACAGTGTTTTGCTCAACTCAAGCAAGAACTAACCACAGCGGGTTTACAAATAGCTCCAGAAAAAATACAACTACAAGACCCTTATACATATTTAGGTTTTCAAATAAATGGACCTAAAATTACGAATCAAAAGGCTGTTATCCGTAAAGATAAGTTACAAACCCTCAATGATTTCCAAAAGCTCCTTGGAGACATAAATTGGCTCCGGCCATACTTAAAACTCACCACAGGAGACTTAAAACCCTTATTCGACACCCTGAGAGGTGACTCCAACCCTAAGTCCCTTAGGTCGTTATCAAAAGAAGCTCTTTTATCACTTAATAAAGTAGAGACGGCCATTGCTGAGCAATTTGTTACTAACATAGACTATTCACAGCCATTAACCCTTTTAATATTTAACACAACACTAACACCTACTGGTTTATTCTGGCAAAATAACCCTATTATGTGGGTCCACTTGCCTTCATCACCCAAAAAGGTATTACTCCCCTATTATGATGCCATAGCAGATTTAATTATTCTAGGGAGAGACAATAGCAAAAAATATTTTGGAATTGAACCCTCTACGATCATACAACCTTATTCTAAGCCACAAATCCATTGGCTAATGCAAAACACTGAAACGTGGCCGATTGCTTGCGCCTCTTATGCTGGTAACTTAGATAACCATTACCCGCCAAATAAGCTTATCCAATTTTGTAAACTACATGCTTTTGTCTTTCCTCATGTCATCAGTAAAACACCTTTAGACAATGCCTTATTAATATTCACTGATGGGTCATCCACAGGAACTGCTGCATATACCTTTGCAGACACCACTGTTAAATTCAAAACCAGCCATACCTCGGCTCAGTTAGTAGAATTGCAGGCCCTAATCGCAGTGCTGTCAGCCTTCCCTAATCAGGCCCTTAATATTTATACCGACAGTGCATACTTAGTTCACTCAATACCTCTACTTGAGACAGTAGCACAAATTAAGCATGTGTCACATATAGCCAAGTTATTTTTACGATGCCAACAATTAATACATAATAGAACAACACCCTTCTTTCTTGGACACATTAGAGCTCATTCAGGATTACCAGGACCTCTATCCCAGGGCAACCAACTGGCTGATATGGCAACCAAGACGGTAGCCATAGCTACAAATACAAACCTAGCCCAAGCACAGGCTACTCATGCCTTACACCACCTTAATGCTCGAACTCTAAGATTAATGTTTAAAATAACTAGGGAACAAGCTAGACAAATAGTTAAACAATGCCAGACATGTATAACCTACCTACCAGTCCCTCACTTAGGAGTGAACCCAAGAGGACTAGTTCCCAATATGATCTGGCAAATGGATGTCACCCATTATTCAGAATTTGGTAATTTAAAATATATTCACGTATGTATAGATACATTTAGCGGATTTATACTAGCCACCCTACAAACAGGTGAAGCTACCAAACATGTAATAGCTCATTTATTACACTGTTTTTCTGTAATTGGGAAGCCTAAACAACTAAAGACAGATAATGGTCCTGGCTATACATCTAAAGCTTTCCAAGACTTTTGTCTTAAATTACAAATAAAACATACTACCGGTATTCCATATAATCCTCAAGGACAAGGAATAGTTGAAAGAGCTCACCTATCCTTAAAAACTACCATTGAAAAGATAAAAAAGGGGGAATGATACCCTACTAAGGGCACCCCTAGAAATATTCTTAATCACACACTCTTTATTTTGAATTTTTTAAATCTAGACGATCTAAACAAATCAGCAGCTGATCGATTTTGGCATTCTGACTCCAAAAAACAATTTGCCATGGTCACGTGGAGAGACCCATTAGACAACACATGGCATGGTCCTGACCCAGTGTTAATCTGGGGAAGAGGCTCAGTTTGTGTTTTTTCTCAAACTCATGATGCAGCCAGATGGCTACCAGAACGACTGGTAAGACAGGTACCTAACAATAGTCAATCCAGGGAGTAATTTTCTCCCTGAGAATACTCTTCTCCTCTATTGCAGAGATGAACTCCAATTACAGATTCCTCTGGACCCTCGTGCTGACTTACAAGGCATTCCAGGCTCATGCCGGTTTCGGTGATCCACGTGAAGCTCTTACGATATTACAACAACGGCATGGTAAGCCTTGTGATTGCGCTGGGGGATATTTCGCCAGCCCACCTAATCCTTATATCACAACTGTATCTTGCTCCTCTCACACAGCATACCTGCCGTCTAATTCCCTTAAGTGGAGGTGTGTATTAACCCCAAGAATATCTAGTGGAGGGGATAACATAACCTGCCCTTGTACCACATTTTGGGACTCTATACACAGCTCCTGTTTCACCGCTTATCAAAAATGTACCTCTGGGGGTAAAACATACTATACTGCTATCTTAACAAGATCTAGAACCCCTACTATAGGGGCCAGCAATGTCCCTACAGTATTAGGAAATACCAACAACCTTATATCAGCTGGCTGTACTGGAACGGTAGGACAGCCTGTCTGCTGGAATATTCGCCCCCCTCTTCATATCTCTGATGGAGGAGGACCACAAGACAAGGCCCGAGAAATTATGGTACACAAAAAACTTGAGGAGTTGCAAAGGTCCTTGTACCCGGAAATGTACTACCACCCCTTGGCCTTGCCCAAAACTCGAGGGAGAGAAAAAATTGATGCCCAGACTTTTGACCTCTTCACTGTTACACATAGTCTGCTCAATAATTCCAACTCTGGTCTAGCCAATGATTGCTGGCTGTGCTTACCATTGGGAGATCCTGTTCCTCTTGCCATACCCAGTAATGACTCAAGTTATACACCCAATACTTCCTGCGCCATCATTCCTCCCCTTTGAGTACAGCCCCTCGAATTCTCTAACTCCTCTTGCATCTACTCTCCGCTTCTCAACAATTCCTACGACATTGACGTAGGCATAGCTGAGTTTACTAATTGCTCTATCATCACTAATGTTTCTCATTCGCTGTGTGCCCCAAACAGTTCAGTTTTTATATGCGGCAACAATAGAGCATATACATATTTGCCCACAAACTGGACAGGACTTTGTATCCTAGCCACTCTTCTGCCAGATATAGACATTATCCCTGGAGATGAACCTGTACCTATTCCAGCTATAGATCACTTTTTGGGAAGAGCCATAAGGGCAATACAATTTATCCCCTTACTTGTAGGACTAGGCATCACTACTGCCGTAACAACTGGGGTTTCAAGCCTAGGGGTCTCTGTTACTCAATACACCAAATTGTCTCGCCAATTGATCTCAGATATGCAGGCCATCTCAAGTACTATACAGGATCTACAAGATCAAGTAGATTCCTTGGCAGAAGTAGTGCTCCAAAATAGGAGAGGCCTAGATTTATTAACTGCCGAACAGGGAGGTATCTGCTTAGCTCTACAGGAAAAGTGCTGTTTCTACGCCAACAAGTCCGGGATCGTCAGAGATAAAATCAAGCGTCTACAAGAAGACCTAGAAAAACGACGAAAAGAAATGACTGATAACCCGTTTTGGACTGGGTTCCATGGACTCCTCCCCTATATTATACCGTTATTGGGCCCGCTGCTTTGCCTATTGCTCTTACTCTCTTTGGGACCTATAATCTTCAATAAGCTCATGACATTCATTAAGCAACAAATCGAGGCCATCCAAGCCAAACCCATACAGGTCCATTATCATCGCCTTGAACAGGAAGATCACGGTGGTCCATACTTACGCTTGCCGTAAACCACCTTCCCTGTGCGCTGAACTGGACAGCCAATGACGGGTAAGAGAGTGTCATCTCTCACTAACCTAAGACAGGAGGGCCGTCATAGCTACTGCCTAATCCCATGACAGGTACCAGTGAAGAGATGTGTCACTCCAACCTAAGACAGGCGCAGTTCCCGAGGGACTATCTTCTAGTCACTAATAATATAAAAAAGGAGGACCTGTCCGGAGCCGTGAGGCCCGGAAATTGCCGCGGCCTCTGTTGCTTAAGCTCCGCATTGTGGAGACAAGATGGCGCACTTCCTGGTTCTTCATCATCAACTTTACCCTCGCGCGCGAACTTTTCCCGCCCGCGCGTAGATAACCTCACGCACCCGGGAAAAGTACAAACCCACAGCGCATGCGCGATTGTAATTTGAGTAAGCCCAGCCTCCTGTCACCGCCCTGGCCCTTCCTCTTCCCTGCCAGCCTATATAAGGCATCGCACCGCCGCCATTAAACGAGACTTGATCAGGCTATTTGTCTTGTCTCCATTTCTCGTGTTTTCTTGTCTCCTCCATTCCCACTCCCCCTTCCAGGGCCCGTTCGACTGTCCTGCAGGTCGGGACAAAGGCCCCTGCAGATCACTCACGATCTGACCCTTCTGCTGCAAACTCACAGCTCAGTGCTCATGGTCACCAACTTTCCTCCACCTCTGCACAAACACTCTCCTCATGGAGTCCCTGAACATTAGCCAAATCCTAAGAGTCCAGTCCCTCTTAGTCCTGAGTCTGCCTTCATGCCCACTGATCTGGTTTGGCTGTGTCCCCACCCAAATCTCATCTTGAATTGTAGCTCCCATAATTCCCATGTGTTGTGGGAGGGACTCAGTGGGAGGCAACTGAATCATGGGGGTGGGTCTTTCCCTTGCTGTTCTCATGATAGTGAATAAGTCTCATGAGGTCTGTTGGTTTTATAAAGGGGAGTTCTACACACACTCTCTTGCCTGCTGCCATGTAAGATGTGCCTTTGCTCCTCCACCTCCTGCCGTGATTATGAGGCCTCCCCAGCCATGTGGACTGTGAATCCATTAAATCTCTTTTTTTTTTTTATAAATTACCTAATCTCAGGTATGTCTTTATTAGCAGTGTGAGAACAGATGAATACACCCACCTTCTGATCTCTTAGTGTTGCACAGGCAGAGCCCCCAAATCTCAGAGCTGGAAGGAGGTGGGGAGATCCTTGTGCACAGTGCTCCTGTGGGAGCACCTGCAGCCTGGTCAGGCGGCTGCTGTCCACTCCCTGGGCACTATCCCCCACCTTGGACTGTGGTTCCCAAGGAGGACAGAATCTTCTACAGGGCACTGTCTATGGCCTATGCCTTGCACACCCCGGCACACAATCGGGATCCAAAGAATGACTAATGGGTAGGAGCAGAAGTGCCACAACATCTGTTGTTCCAAGAGGTACCCAAGTGAGCTTTTTCATTTCTCAACTTTCTATACCATCCCATTTCTCATCTCTTCTGTCACCAGTGCAGGCCAGGGCATGGAGGTGGCTGGGACAAGGAGGAGCAGGGTCCTGGGGTCCCTGCTCAGACTCTGCCCACCCATCTAGCCCGCTCCCCTCACGCTTCCCCCAGTGCAATTGCTCCCACCAGAAGCATCTTCCCAATGGGATGAAAGATCTGGGGCCAGGCATTCAGGAGAAGCACGAGGGTTTTCCTGGGGATCAGCCAATGGGAGGAAACCCATGCCTTCTCCCTTCCCTGATCTCAGAATACATGATGGGGTATGGGACTTGCATGGGCTGGAATCCGGGAACTCATGTGCCAAGAGCAAATTATGAGGACAGCTGATGAGCCTGGCCTGGAGCCAGCAGTACAGTCAAAACCACCCCCAGAACCACGCTAACCACAGGGCAGCTGACAGGGTGGAGTGGCTCAGCAAACAGCTCCACTTCCAGTACCCTCAAGTCACCAGGGCCTGGATTCTCAGCCCCTATCACCTTTACACTTTTGAGTGTTCTCTCTTTTTCATCACTTAAGGCACCTCTCTGTGACCCTGAGAAGTGGACGAGGCAGGCACTGTTGGCCCCATTTCACAGCCAACTCAGGCCTAGAAAGGTGCTGGGACTGCCCTTGCTAGTGGTCCTCAAGGCCCCCAGGGAGGGTGGTGGGTGGGGCTGGGGGCAACTCCACCCCCTTCCCAGCGGAGTCCATGTGGAAGGAGAGATGAGAGCTTGGCTCACCACACAATGTCCCAGGGACCTTGGCCCAGGCCACGCTCCGCAGTCCTCCGTAGAGCAGAAAGGCCACTTTACCTGTCACTCCACTCAGAGATGTTCCCCACTTTCAGCAGGTCCCTACTACCCAGAAGCCAGAGTCCCAGCATTAGCCTGGAATCCAAAGCCCTGCTCTGTTACACCATCCCTTTATAAATATTTGCTGATCTGGACTCTAATAGATTTGTGTTTTTTCTCAAAAAATCAGCCTGCAGATAAACCTGCTTTGCAAACTTGTTTTCATAAATCCAGAGATGTATTTTTTCATCCCAGCTGGGTCACTGGATGGTTTTGTGACTTGGGCCAATCATCTCCCCTCTCTGGCCTCAGGATCCTCAAATACAAAACAAAAAGAGTGGACTGAATGATTTCAGATCTATTACCACTCCATCCAAATGCTGTGATTCCAGAAAACCTGCATTCTTGCCGAAGAGAGCCATCTCATGTGACTTTGCTCATGTTTCCCCTTCTGAGCTGCCTCTTCTCTCTAGTTACCTTTCCCCTTCTGGGCTGCCTCCCCTCTCTGGTTGACTTTCCCCTCCCGGGCTGCCTCCCCTCTCTGGTTACCTTTCCCCTCCTGGGCTGCCTCCCCTCTCTGGTTGACTTTCCCCTCCCGGGCTGCCTCCCCTCTCTGGTTACCTTTCCCCTCTTGGGCTGCCTCCCCTCTCTGGTTACCTTTCCTCTCCTGGGCTGCCTCCCCTCTGTGGTTACCTTTCCTCTCCTGGGCTGCCTCAGCTCTCTGGTTACCTTTCCCCTCCCGGGCTGCCTCTCCTCTCTGGTTACCTTTCCCCTCTTGGGCTGCCTCAGCTCTCTGGTTACCTTTTCCCCTCCTGGGTTGCTTCTCCTCTATGATGATCTAAGTTCTCTGCTTCTTTCAAACCCACAGGCAGATTTCAACAGACCTGATTAATGCTAAAAATCCAAAACAGAAAATAGAACCCCCACTGCAGATATTCACAAGAGAGAAACTGGAGACAAAGCTCATCAAAAACTGTATAACAAAGTAAGAGCATAAAAACAATTCAGGTCAAGTTCAGGAATAATGTAAATAAGCTCATATTTGAAAAAATACACATAGTTGAGTATTTGTGACTTCTCAGCCAGGAAAGGGCAAAGTGTGGGAATGTGGTGAGTGTATGTGTATATGTATGTGTGTATATGTGTATGTGTATATGTGTTCATATGTATGTATATACGTGTGCATGTGTATGTACGTGCATGTCTGTATGTGCATATATATACATATATGTGCAAACACGTGTACACATGGGTATGTGTGTTTATGTCTATATGTACAGGTCTGTGTATATATATGTGTGTGTATGTTTGTGTATGTATGTAGGTGTGGATGTGTGTGTGTGTTTAAAAACCTTAATAGAGGAACTAGACAAAGCTAGGACAGAAAGGCCACTGCAGACAGCAGTATGGGAATGCCTGGAAGCTTTTCTAGTGACCTAGCCCTTGTTCAAAAGCCAGGGTAGAGTTTGGTCTTGTTAAGGCTGCATGGTAAATACATTCAGATATACCAGCAGGAATCTTTTAAATAATAACCACCAGGCACCTGGCAACAGAGACAGGGAGGCAGGAAAGACCCTAGATGCAGTGGCAATAATGAGAGCTGGAGGCCCAAGTGCTGTACAACTGTGAAGAGCCAGGAGCCCCAGTGCAGTGATCTGAATGTTTGCATCCCCCCCAAATTCATACGTTGCAACCTAATCACCAAGGCGATAGTATCAGAAGGCAGGACCTTTGAGAATTGATGAGTCATGAGGGTGAGGCCCTTGTGAATGGGATCAGCATCCTTATAAAGAGGACTCCAGGGAGCTGCCCCGTCTCTTCCATCAAGTGAGGACACAGCAAGAAGTCGCCATCTATGAACCAGAAAGCAGGCCCCCAACAGGCCCCAACTCTGCTGGCCCCTGGATTTTGGACTTCCCAGTCCTAGAGCTGTGAGTAATAAACATCTGTTGCTTATAAATGGCCCAGTCTATGGTATTCTATTATGGCAGCCTGAACAGACAGATATACCCCACAAGAATCCAAAGCTTAAAGACAAGAAAGCGGGACTGAGATGAAACTTTCATTTCAAGAGAACTGAGTGTTAAACTTAGTGTAAGGACCAAGGAAAGACTACATGGAGGATCCCACCGGCAGAACCCTGGCAAATGAGTGACCCAGGGCAGTTTCAGTTTGAGCCAAGGAGATTGGACTTAGAAACAAAAGAACCCGGATGTGAAGTGCCTGGGGAGGCCTGAGAGGGTACATTAGCAGGAGGCATGGTGACATCTCTAGCTTGGAAAAGGAAGGGACAGAAAAGTGCCCCGAATACAGGGAACAAGCTCTCCTCTCTTCACTGCTTACAGCTGGGAAGCAACATGCTTCCGTCCCAAAAACCAGGGTTTCTGGGCCAGGCAGAGCCAATTTAGACCTCAGCTTTACCACTCGCCAGCTGTCTAAGAAACAGTGGGAAGGTTATTCAAGCTTCTCATCTATAAAGCGAGCAATAAGACCTTTTTGCAGGATGTGAGGATTTGTGGTCTTGAATGTCTATTTGAGAATTCATGTCAACAAAATGCCTGCCTCGTTATAGGTGACAATTCACTGCAATTGCTATTTAATACTATTAGTTAGTTCCTGAACACTAATCCCTGCAAGGGGCAAGGGAGGTCAAGGAAAAAAGAAGACAAGAAAAGCTAAGATCCCAGGGGCACGGGTTTGGAAGAAGAAATTCTACCTCCTTCCCTACTTTGATTTCTGGGATGTGAAGGTTCAAAGAGACCCAGAACCAGGACACCAAACTGGATAGGGGAAGCCTCTGATTGCCCAGTGTCAAGATTTAATAGTTGCTTTTACAAATATTGAGTCTCAGTTATGTGCATTGCACTCTTAATGCTGGGGGACACAGAGGCACCCAGATCCAGGTGGACTATGGGGTAACAGAATGAGAACCAGGCCATTGGGCTTAAATGTCCTGATCATTGAATTGTACACCTAAAATGGGGGGATTTCATTGCACGTAAATTACACCTTATTAAAGCTGGATCATTACCAGCCATGAGGACTTGAGTAAGGCAGGGACTTCCTCCCTGAGCCTCAGTTGTTTTCCTGCCAAAATCCTACCCCGCCCTCTAAAACATCTGCCTTAAACGACCTCATAGATTCTCCTCAGGTCCCATTTTAAAACAAAAGGCTATGTAAACTGGAGAGGATGCAGAGGGCCCCATCATTACACTTTCGCTCTGATAAATGCAGAAACTCAAAAGAAGGAGACTCCAGGGAGCTGGAAAGGTTGGGAGGTTCTTGGAGGAGGTGGGTTTGAGTGACATCCTGGAGTATCAGCAGGATTTGGGTGGGCAAGGAGGAGGAAGAAGAGGATAAGGCAGAGGAGGAAGAAGAGGAAAAGGCAGAGGAAGAAGAGGAAAAGGAGGAGAAGAAGAAGGAAGATGAGGAGAAAAGGAAGAGGAGAAGGAGGAGGAAGAGGAGGAGAAGGAGGAGGAAGAGGAGGGGGAGCAGGAGGAGAAAGAGGAGAAGAAGGAAGAGGAGGAAGAGGAGGAGGAGAAAGAGGAGCAGGGAAAGGAAGAGGGAGAAGGAGGAGGAGAAAGACAAGGAAGAGAAGGAAGAAAGGGCGGAGGAGAAGGAGGAAGAGGATAAAGAGGAGGAGGAGGGGAAGGAAGAAGATAAGGAAGAAAGGTAAGAGGAGAGGGAAGAAGAGGAAAAGGAGGAGGAGGGGAAGAAAGAGGAGGAGGAGGAAGAGGAGGGGAAGAAAGGAGGAGGAGGAAGAGGAGGAGGAGGAGGAAGAGGAGGAGGAGAAGAAAAGGAGGAGGAGGGAAGGAAGGGGAGGAGGAAGAGAAAAGAAGGAGGAGAAAAGAAGGAGGAGAAAAGGAGGAGGAGGGGAAGGAAGAGGAGAAGGAGGAACAGGAGGGGGAGAAGGAGGAGGAAAGGGAGGAGGAGGAGAGAGTAGAGGAGGAGGAGAGAATGGAAGAGGAGGAGAGAAGGGAGGAGGAAAGAGAGAAGGGAGGAGGAGGAGAGAATGGAGGAGGAGGAGAAGGAGGAGAAGAAAGAAGAGGAGGAGAAGGAAGAAGGGTATGGGAAGAGGAAGAAGGGGAAGTGGAGGAGGAGGGAATGGAGAAGGAAGAGGAGGAGGAGGAACAGAAGGAAGAGGAGGAGGAGGAGAAGGTGAAGGAGGAGGGGGAGGAGGGCACTGCTGGTGGAGGAGCCTCTGGAGCACAGCTGTGACAGTGGGGAAGGTGAGCTGTGCTTCCAGGACAGTGACGAGATGTGCCCCACCAGTCTGGATGCTTCACCCACGGCAAGACCATGTATGGCCCTTGAGTTAAACAATTAAACATTACCAGAACATCACATGTTTCTGGTTTCTCCTGAAACACAGGCAGACCTTGCCAACCTGGGCCCACCTTCCAGCCTGGCAAAAATGGGCTAGACCTGCTGTAACCCCTGACACTCCCCTGACATTGCAGTCTCTGCTCCTTGACATTGCTCACTGGTCCCTGAAGCAGTTCTCTCTGTGCCCCCTGGCATGAGCAGCAGTGGAAGAGAAGGCAGGCAGGACAGGATAGGGAAGCAGTGGGAAGCACACTAGCTCTGGGATCAGAAAGGCCGGCGTGTAAATGCTGGTCCATCACCTTCTGGCCCTGTGGCTGCGGGCAAGCTATAGAAGCTTCCTAAATCTCAGTGTGCTTGTCAATAAAATAGGGAAAACATCACTCCCTTGGAGAGCCATTGTTTTCAGAAGATGCCCACATGAGATACACCTGGCATAGTAGGTAACACATACTAGGTGCTCACAATGGTATTATTTGTGCTGATGGCAGACTAAGGAATTTCTAAGGAACCCAGTGGGCCTTGGGGAGCCACAGTGGGCTTTGAGCAGGGGGGCGATGTGGGAGAAGTGCATTTCATGAAAGGTGTTTCTGATGGTGTGTGCAGCAAGAAGGAATGGGTGGAGGGAAGGGGACCAGTTTGTCAGGAGTGAAGAAAGGGAGTTGGGTCTCTAGGCTCTATCATTTGTGGACCCACGGCATGAATACAATAGAGGCCCATACGTTTTTGCATTTTTGCCATTATAGTTAAGATTACAAATGGGCTGGCATGCCATAGTCCCAGCACTTTGGGAAACCAAGGCGGGAGGATCACTTGAGGCCAGGAGTTCAAGACCAGCCTAGGCAACATAGCAAGACCTTATCTCTAAAAAGTAATAATTTTTAAAAACTGGCCAGGTGTGGTGGCTCATGCCTGTAATCCCAGCACTTTGGGAGGCTGAAGCAGGAGGATCACGTGAGGTCAGGAGTTCGAAACCAGCCTGGCCAACATGGCAAAACTCTGTCTTCTACTAAATATACAAAAATTAGCCAGGCATGTTGGTACACACCTGTAATCCCAGCTACTCAGAAGTTTGTGGCAGGAGAATCGCTTGAACCTGGGAGATGGAGGTTGTAGTGAGCCAAGATCATGTCACTGAACCCTAGCCTGACTGACACAGCGAGACTCCGTCTCAAAATAAAACCAAAACAACAACAACAACAATAAAAGGTAGCGCGGCATGGCAGCATGCACCTGCAGTCCTAACTACTTGGGAGGCTGAGGCAGGGGGATCACTTAAGCCCAGGAGTTCAAGGCTGCTGTGATCACACCACTGCCCTCCAGCCTGGGCAACAGAGCCAGACCCCAACTTGAAAACAAAAACAACAACAACAACAACAACAAAAAAAAACCAGTTACAGAGCACCTGTAGTCCCACTTACTTCAGAGGCTGAGGCAGGAGAATGGCACAAACCCAGGAGATACAGCTTGCAGTGAGCTGAGATCGCGTCACTGCACTCCATCCTGGGTGACAGAGTGAGACTCCATCTCAAAAAGCAAAAACAAAAACAAAAACAAAACAAAACAAAAACAAAAAACAGTTACAAATGAAGCCAACAGATCGTTCAATGAAATACGTTCTTTTGCCTAAATGAGTAAGTCTTTGTAAGAGCCTAGAAGGCCAGGTTCAAGTTTGGAATTCTCCAACTCCAGAACTCCACCATGGGAATGACACTAGAGGAGCCCTCCTTCTCTACTCCCGGCCTGAGCCCCTTGTTCTGCCCCAGCCTCAAGCTCCTGGAGGCTCCAGTGCAGCCATGCAAGCTCTGACCACCAGGCTCCCATTAGCCACCGCTGGGGTGAACTCTCACACCTAGAAGAGTGGCCACTGAGTTTGCTCTCTACCCGAGGGAGGTTTATCTGGGAAGAGATCTGTGCAAGCCCTAGAAGTGAGTACATGCCATCTGGGCAGAAAATTCCAGAGTCCTGTAGGGCAAGACTTAAAAGAGAGAGTATGCGCTAAAAGAGAGAGTATAGGCTAAAAGAGAGAGTATGGGCTGGGAATGGCAAGTGCACTTGGGGATGGGGTGGGGGTGGGGTACTCCTGGGTCCTTGGGGAGGGGCATGCAGGAGGAAGACCCCATCGGGAGGGGCCCTGGGTGGAGGCAGCAAGGGCCTGGCGGTACCTTTGGCAAGGGAGATGTTCCGCAGCGCGATGGAGTGCTCCCAGTCCTTTAGGCGCAGGTCCTCGGTGACCGCGTTGAGCATGGCCAGCTCCTGCTTCAGCTGCAGCTCCATGCCCACGTGCGCCAGGCGCAGGCGGCGCGTGTCCTCGCTGGCGTTGCTCACCAGCACCCGCAGGTCCTGCAGCCGCGTGCGGTGGAGGGCCACGTCATAGGACAGGCTGTGGTTGAGGCCGCGCAGCACGCCGCCCACGTCGGCCAGCTCCTCGCCCAGTACGCCCACCCTGCGCGCCAGCCCGTCCAGCAGGCCTGCGTGGTGCCGCAGCAGCAGCTGGCTACTGTTGCTCTCCACCTGCAGCTGGTACAGCTCTCCCTGCGCTGCGTCGCTCTGCTGGCCCGTGTGGTCCCGCAGCAGGGCCACTGCCTGCTCGGTCTGCACCGCCTGCGCCTGCAGCCCCCACAGCGCGCCCTCCAGCCTCTGCACTGCTCCCGCCAGCGCCAGCAGCGAGTCCGACTGGTTCTGCAGTGCGTCCTGCACCTTCCACACCTGCTCCGTCAGGTCCGCTTGCAACGGAGCCTGCAGCAGCCGCAGCTGCAAGTCCCGGAAGCTCTCATTCAGCCGGTTCACATTGCGAGTCAGGGCCTTCAGGTCGTCAGGGGAGCTGCGCGGCCTGGACACTGCGGAGGAGGAGGAGGGGAGACGTGAGAACCGCTGAGGAAGAAGGCCCGGGTGACAAGAGGTGAACCCAGCCAGAGCCTGGCATGCAGTAGGTGCTCAATAAATGATAGATGAATAAAAAGCAGAGGTGGTGGCTGAGCGCTTTACTAGATCCCAGGCCTTGTGCTAAACCAGTGGTCCCCAAACCTGCCTGCACATTAGATTACCTGGCTAGGTGTCTCACCTGCAGAAATTGTGATTGCATTGGTATGGGGTGTGACCTGGGCTTTGGAATTCTTAGAAGATCCAGAAGTAATTCTAAGTTGTAGACAAGTTTGTGAGCTGCTGTTCTAGTGTAACTATCATGGGTTAATTCAGTGGGCCCCTATGAAACTGCCAGTTGTGAATGTTGAAAAGCAGTTGCATGTCAGCAGTTTCATGTAGGTCAGCTTAAGATGTTGGGTGGTGTTATCCTCTCAACTTTAGGGGGTAGGTACCTGCTGTAATCTGAATATGCTCCCCAAAATTCGTATGTGGAAACTTAATCACCAAAGTCATAGTAAGAGAGGGGGTCTTTAGGAGGTGATTGAGTCACAAGGGCAGAGCCCTCATGTATTAGATTAGCGACTTTATAAAAGACGTTGGAGGGAGCTGTTTGCCCTTCCTGCCATGTGAGGACACACAGAAGACGCCATTCATGAGAAACAGGCCCTTACCAGACATGAATCTGCTGGTGCCTTTATCTTGGACTTCCCAGCCTCCAGAACCATGAGCAATACATTTGTTGTTTATAAATTACCCAGCCTACAGTATTTTGTTACAGCAGCTTGAGCAGACAAAGACAGTACCATTCTTATCCCCTTTTACAGTTATAGCTATTAGCATTGCCCAGGGTAACAATTTACAGCAAGTAAACCCTAACTAAGATGGCTTGCTCCAGGACTGCCTAAAGGAAGAGCACCCCAGCAGCAGACTCAGCCAGGCTCAAGGCCACTGTGTCTATTTTCTGGCCTCCTGAGTTCAGGGCCCTTTCCCTTCTGCTCATGTGCCGTGCCAACAGCCTGTCTGGGTGTTCTCGGTGTGTTCTCACGACTTCTGATAAGCCATGGTGTCTCTTGGAGCCCCAGGGGCATCATGAGAAGAAACTGACATGAAATTATCAAGCTTTCCATTCTACAACAGCCCTGTCTCAATACTTGTCACCCAATCAGAGTCCATGATTGGACAGACACAATCCAATGAAGACTGCTTTTATATTGATATGCTCCTTCTCTGTGTCTTCTACTTCTTTGTGTTGTTTGTTTGTTTTGAGACAGAGTCTCACTCTGTCGCCAGGCTAGAGTGCAGTGGCTCGATCTTGGCTCACTGCAACCTCCGCCTCCCAGGTTCAAGCGATTCTCCTGCCTCAACCTCCCAAGTAGCTGGGACTACAGGTACATGCCACCATGCCCAACTAATTTTTGTATTTTTAGTAGGGATGGGGTTTCACCATGTTGGCCAGGATGGTCTCAATCTCTTGACCTCGTGATCTGCCCACCTCGGCCTCCCAAAGTGTTGGGATTACAGGTATGAGCCACTGCACCCAACCCTACTTCTTCTTCTAGATCCCCTATTTCCTCTTCAGCAAGAAACCCATCCCAGTGATCCCCTACCCCTTCCTCTTGGAGGGTTCCCTTTTCTTGGTTACAAGCAGCTATTGCACAATACTAAGAAGAGTGATGTGTGTCTTCATCATTAGAATCTAGCATCCTTGTATCTCCTGGGAGGTCGTGGACTGTGCTGACTCAGATATGCTACAAATCCTGAATAGGGATGTCTAGGGATGCTCATTGTCTGTTAGCTGTGTCCTGTCCACAGCTGTTTCCCACTCTGCTCTGCATACCAGAGAAAGGGAAATAAGACCTGGTGGTGGGATAGGTAGGAGTTGGGGCAGATGAGGCACAGAACAAATTCTGCCTTGAACATCTTGGAGGTAACCGGGTAACCTGGTACACAGCTTGTTCAAACAATGAGAAAAATCAGATGGAATAAGTTCTCATCCAGAACTTCACATTGAGAATGGGGGATATAGGTTGTGAGGGCTCTCGAGCCATGGAAAGACCAGCTGTTACAATCTTTCAGTGATACTTCTGGAAGCACATGGCATTTGTGGTGGCCACCCTGGAGGAGATAAGTCATTCCAGCTTAGGCTTAGAGGCTCACAGGGCTGAAGGGGTCTTGGAGCCTTGCCTCGACTTCTCCCCTACCCAGCACTTTAATCTAAGAAAGTCACATTGCAAAGGGGTCCCGGCGCCCCTGCTTATACCAATCTCTCCATCTTCAGTTAGTACTGACTGTCAGAATTTTCTGCATTCTGTTTGGACTTAAAATTTGCCTCCCTGTGTTCAAGTAGGAAAAGAGGAAGTCAAATTGTCCCTGTTTACAGATGACATGATTGTATATTTAGAAAACCCCATCATCTCAGCCCAAAATCTCCTTAAGCTGATAAGCAACTTCAGCAAAGTCTCAGGATACAAAATCAATGTGCAATAATCACAAGCATTCCTATACACCAATAACAGACAAATAGAGAGCCAAATCATGAGTGAACTCCTATTCACAATTGCTACAAAGAGAATAAAATACCTAGGAATCCATCTTACAAGGGATGTGAAGGACCTCTTCAAGGAGAACTACAAACCACTCCTCAACAAAATAAAAGAGGACACAAACAAATGGAAGAACATTCCATGCTCATGGATAGGAAGAATCAATATCATGAAAATGGCCACACTGCCTGGGGTAATTTATAGATTCAATGCCATCCCCATCAAGCTACCAATGACTTTCTTCACAGAATTGGAAAAAATTACTTTAAAGTTCATATGGAACCAAAAAAGAGCCTGCATTGCCAAGACAATCCTAAGCAAAAAGAACAAAGCTGGAGGCATCATGCTACCTGACTTCAAACTACACTACAAGGCTACAGTAACCAAAACAGCATGGTACTGGTACCAAAACAGAAATATAGACCAATGGAACAGAACAGACACCTCAGAAATAACACCCCACATCTACAACCAACAGATCTTTGACAAACCTGACAAAAACAATAAATAGGGAAAGGATTTCCTATTTAATAAATGGTGCTGGGAAAACTGGCTAGCCATATGTGGAAAGCTGAAACTGGATCTCTTCCTTACACCTTATACAAAAATCAATTCAAGATGGATTAAAGCCTTAAATGTTACCTAAAACCATAAAAACCCTAGAAGAAAACCTACGCAATACCATTCAGGACATAGGCATGGGCAAGGACTTCATGACTAAAACACCAAAAGCAATGGTAACAAAAACCAAAATAGACAAATTGGATCTAATTAAACTAAAGAGCTTCTGCCTGGCAAAAGAAACTACCATCAGAGTGAATAGGCAACCTACAGAATGGGAGAAAATTTTTGCAATCTACCCATCTGACAAAGGGCTAATATCCAGAATCTACAAAGAACTCAAACAAATTTACAAGAAAAAAGCAAACCACCCCATCAAAAAGTGGGCAAAGGATATGAACAGACACTTCTCAAAAGAAGACATCTATGAAGCCAACAGACACATGAAAAAATGCCCATCATCACTGGTCATCAGAGAAATGTAAATCAAAACCACAATGAGATACCATCTCATGCCAGTTAGAATGGTTATCATTAAAAAGTCAGGAAACAGCAGATGCTGGAGAGGATGTGGAGAAATAAGAATGCTTTTACACTGTTGGTGGGAGTGTAAATTAGTTCAACTATTGTGTAAGACAGTGTGGCGATCCCTCAAGGATCTAGAGCTAGAAATACCATTTGACCCAGCAATCCCATTACTGGGTATATACCCAAAGGATTATAAATTATGCTACTGTAAAGACACATGCACACATATGTTTACTGCAGCACTATTCACAACAGCAAAGACTTGGAACCAACCCAAATGTCCACAATGACAGACTGGATTAAGAAAATGTGGCACATGGGAGCAAGATGGCCGAATAGGAACAGCTCCAGTCTCCAACTCCCAGCGCGAGCGACACAGAAGACCGGTGATTTCTGCATTTTCAACTGAGGTACTGGGGTCATCTCACTAGGGAGTGCCGGACAATCGGTGCTGGTCAGCTGCTGCAGCCTGACCAGCGAGAGCTGAAGCAGGGCGAGGCATCGCCTCACCTGGAAGCGCAAGGGGGAAGGGAATCCGTTTTCCTAGCCAGGGGAACTGAGACACACAACACCTGGAAAATCGGGTAACTCCCACCCCAATACTGCGCTTTAAGCAGACAGGCACACCAAGAGAATATATCCCACACCTGGCCGGGAGGGTCCCACGCCCACGGAGCCTCCCTCACTGCTAACACAGCAGTCTGCGGCGATCTATCCGCAAGGCAGCAGCGAGGCTGGGGGAGGGGCGCCCGCCATTGCTGAGGCTTAAGTAGGTAAACAAAGCTGCTGGGAAGCTCGAACTGGGTGGAGCTCACAGCAGCTCAAGGAAGGCTGCCTGTCTCTGTAGTCTCCACCTCTGGGGACAGCGCACAGCTGAAGACCAACAGGGGAAGCAGCGGGGGCCGGTGCAGACGCGAACGACTCTGTCTGACAGCTTTGAAGAGAGCCGTGGATCTCCCAACGCGGAGGTTGAGATCTGAGAACGGACAGACTGCCTGCTCAGGTGGGTCCCTGACCCCTGAGTAGCCTAGCTGGGAGACATCCCCCACTAGGGGCAGTCTGACACCCCACACCTCACAGGGTGGAGTACACCCCTGAGAGGAAACTTCCAAAGGAAGAATCAGACAGGTACACTCGCTGTTCAGCAATAGTCTATCTTCGGCAAACTCTGCTGCTGATACCCAGGCAAACAGGGTCTGGAGTGGACCTCAAGCAATCTCCAACAGACCAACAGACAGTCCTTCTGACTGTCAGAAGGAAAACTATCAAACAGGAAGGACACCTATACCAAAACCCCATCAGTACGTCACCATCATCAAAGACCAGAGACAGATAAAACCACAAAGATGGGGAAGAAGCAGGGCAGAAAAGCTGGAAATTCAAAAAATAAGAGCGCATCTCCCCCTGCAAAGGAGCGCAGCCCATTGCCAGCAACGGATCAAAGCTGGTCAGAGAATGACTTTGACGAGATGAGAGAAGAAGGCTTCAGTCCATCAAACTTCTCAGAGCTAAAGGAGGAATTACGTACCCAGTGCAAAGAAACTAAAAATCTTGAAAAAAGAGTGGAAGAATTGACAGCTAGACTAATTAATGCAGAGAAGATCATAAACGAAATGACAGAGATGAAAACCATGACACGAGAAATACGTGACAAATGCACAAGCTTCAGTAACCGACTCGATCAACTGGAAGAAAGAGTATCAGCGATTGAGGATCAAATGAATGAAATGAAGTGAGAAGAGAAACCAAAAGAAAAAAGAAGAAAAAGAAATGAACAAAGCCTGCAAGAAGTACGGGATTATGTAAAAAGACCAAATCTACGTCTGATTGGGGTGCCTGAAAGTGAGGGGGAAAATGGAACCAAGTTGGAAAACACTCTTCAGGATATCATCCAGGAGAATTTCCCCAACCTAGTAGGGCAGGCCAACATTCAAATTCAGGAAATACAGAGAACGCCACAAAGATACTCCTCGAGAGGAGCAACTCCAAGACACATAATTGCCAGATTCACCAAAGTTGAAATGAAGGAAAAAATCTTAAGGGCAGCCAGAGAGAAAGGTCGGGTTACCCACAAAGGGAAGCCCATCAGACTAACAGCAGATCTCTCGGCAGAAACTCTACAAGCCAGAAGAGAGTGGGGGCCAATATTCAACATTCTTAAAGAAAAGAATTTTCAACCCAGAATTTCATATCCAGCCAAACTAAGTTTCATAAGTGAAGGAGAAATAAAATCCTTTACAGATAAGCAAATGCTTAGAGATTTTGTCACCACCAGGCCTGCCTTACAAGAGACCCTGAAGGAAGCCCTAAACATGGAAAGGAACAACCGGTACCAGCCATTGCAAAAACATGCCAAAATGTAAAGACCATCGAGGCTAGGAAGAAACTGCATCAACTAACGAGCAAAATAACCAGTTAATATCATAATGGCAGGATCAAGTTCACACATAACAATATTAACCTTAAATGTCAATGGACTAAATGCTCCAATTAAAAGACACAGACTGGCAAACTGGATAAAGAGTCAAGACCCATCAGTCTGCTGTATTCAGGAGACCCATCTCACATGCAGAGACATACATAGGCTCAAAATAAAGGGATGGAGGAAGATCTACCAAGCAAATGGAGAACAAAAAAAAGCAGGGGTTGCAATCCTAGTCTCTGATAAAACAGACTTTAAACCATCAAAGATCAAAAGAGACAAAGAAGGCCATTACATAATGGTAAAGGGATCAATTCAACAGGAAGAGCTAACTCTCCTAAATATATATGCACCCAATACAGGAGCACCCATATTCATAAAGCAAGTCCTTAGAGACTTACAAAGAGACTTAGACTCCCATACAATAATAATGGGAGACTTCAACACTCCACTGTCAACATTAGACAGATCAACGAGACAGAAAGTTAACAAGGATATCCAGGAATTGAACTCATCTCTGCACCAAGCGTACCTAATAGACATCTATAGAACTCTCCACCCCAAATCAACAGAATATACATTCTTCTCAGCACCACATTGCACTTATTCCAAAATTGACCACATAATTGGAAGTAAAGCACTCCTCAGCAAATGTACAAGAACAGAAATTATAACAAACTGTCTCTCAGATCACAGTGCAATCAAACTAGAACTCAGGACTAAGAAACTCAATCAAAACCGCTCAACTACATGGAAACTGAACAACCTGCTCCTGAATGACTACTGGGTACATAACGAAATGAAAGCAGAAATAAAGATGTTCTTTGAAACCAATGAGAACAAAGATACAACATACCAGAATCTCTGGGACACATTTAAAGCAGTGTGTAGAGGGAAATTTATAGCACTAAATGCCCACAAGAGAAAGCAGGAAAGATCTAAAATTGACACTCTAACATCACAATTAAAAGAACTAGAGAGGCAAGAGCAAACACATTCAAAAGCTAGCAGAAGGCAAGAAATAACTAAGATCAGAGCAGAACTGAAGGAGATAGAGACACAAAAAACCCTCCAAAAAATCAATGAATCCAGGATTTGGTTTTTTGAAAAGATCAACAAAATTGACAGACTGCTAGCAAGACTAATAAAGAAGAAAAGAGAGAGGAATCAAATAGACGCAATAAAAAATGATAAAGGGGATATCACCACCGACCCCACAGAAATACAAACAACCATCAGAGAATACTATAAACGCCTCTACGCAAATCAACTAGAAAATCTAGAAGAAATGGATAATTTCCTGGACACTTACACTCTCCCAAGACTAAACCAGGAAGAAGTTGAATCCCTGAATAGACCAATAGCAGGCTATGAAATTGAGGCAACAATTAATAGCCTACCCACCAAAAAAAGTCCAGGACCAGATGGATTCACAGCTGAATTCTACCAGAGGTACAAGGAGGAGCTGGTACCATTCCTTCTGAAACTATTCCAATCAATAGAAAAAGAGGGAATCCTCCCTAACTCATTTTATGAGGCCAACATCATCCTGATACCAAAGCCTGGCAGAGACACAACAAAAAAAGAGAATTTTAGACCAATATTCCTGATGAACATCGATGCAAAAATTCTCAATAAAATACTGGCAAACCGGATTCAGCAGCACATCAAAAAGCTTATCCACCATGATCAAGTGGGCTTCATCCCTGGGATGCAAGGCTGGTTCAACATTCGCAAATCAATAAACGTAATCCAGCATATAAACAGAACCAAAGACAAGAACCACATGATTATCTCAATAGATGCAGAAAAGGCTTTTGACAAAATTCAACAGCCCTTCATGCTAAAAACGCTCAATAAATTCGGTATTGATGGAACGTACCTCAAAATAATAAGAGCTATTTATGACAAACCCACAGCCAATATCATACTGAATGGGCAAAAACTGGAAAAATTCCCTTTGAAAACTGGCACAAGACAGGGATGCCCTCTCTCACCACTCCTATTCAACATAGTGTTGGAAGTTCTGGCTAGGGCAATCAGGCAAGGGAAAGAAATAAAGGGTATCCAGTTAGGAAAAGAAGAAGTCAAATTGTCCCTGTTTGCAGATGACATGATTGTATATTTGGAAAACCCCATCATCTCAGCCCAAAATCTCCTTAAGCTGATAAGCAACTTCAGCAAAGTCTCAGGATACAAAATTAATGTGCAAAAATCACAAGCATTCTTATACACCAGTAACAGACAAGCAGAGAGCCAAATCAGGAATGAACTTCCATTCACAATTGCTTCAAAGAGAATAAAATACCTAGGAATCCAGCTTACAAGGGATGTAAAGGACCTCTTCAAGGAGAACTACAAACCACTGCTCAGTGAAATCAAAGAGGACACAAACAAATGGAAGAACATACCATGCTCATGGATAGGAAGAATCAATATCGTGAAAATGGCCATACTGCCCAAGGTTATTTATAGATTCAATGCCATCCCCATCAAGCTACCAATGAGTTTCTTCACAGAATTGGAAAAAACTGCTTTAAAGTTCATATGGAACCAAAAAAGAGCCTGCATTGCCAAGACAATCCTAAGTCAAAAGGACAAAGCTGGAGGCGTCACGCTACCTGACTTCAAACTATACTACAAGGCTACAGTAACCAAAACAGCATGGTACTGGTACCAAAACAGAGATATAGACCAATGGAACAGAACAGAGTCCTCAGAAATAATACCACACCATATACATGATATAAATGATGAATTGATGGGTGCTGACGAGTTGATGGGTGCAGCACACCAACATGGCATAAGTATACATATGTAACAAACCTGCACGTTATGCACATGTACCCTAGAACTTAAAGTATAATAAAAAAAAATAATAATATTATCAATAATAATAATATTATTGATTAATAATAATAATAATAATAAATGTGGTATTATTTTTGACAAACCTGAGAGAAACAAGAAATGGGGAAAGGATTCCCTATTTAATAAATGGTGCTTGGAAAATTGGCTAGCCATAAGTAGAAAGCTGAAACTGGATCCTTTCCTTACCCCTTATACGAAGATTAATTCAAGATGGATTAGAGACTTAAATGTTAGACCTAATACCATAAAAACCCTAGAAGAAAATCTAGGTAGTACCATTCAGGACATAGGCATGGGCAAGGACTTCATGTCTAAAACACCAAAAGCAATGGCAGCAAAAGCCAAAATTGACAAATGGGATCTAATTAAACTAAAGAGCTTTTGCACAGCAAAAGAAACTACCATCAGAGTGAACAGGCAACCTACAGAATGGGAGAAAATTTTTGCAACCTACTCATCTGACAAAGGGCTAATATCCAGAATCTACAAAGAACTCAAACAAATATACAAGAAAAAAGCAAACAACCCCATCAAAAAGTGGGCAAAGGATATGAATAGACATTTCTCAAAAGAAGACATTCATACAGCCAACAGACACATGAAAAAATGCTCATCATCACTCGCCATCAGAGAAATGCAAATCAAAACCACAATGAGATACCATCTCACACCAGTTAGAATGGCAATCATTAAGAAGTCAGGAAACAACAGGTGTTGGAGAGGATGTGGAGAAATAGGAACACTTTTACACTGTTGGTGGGATTGTAAACTAGTTCAACCATTATGGAAAACAGTATGGCAATTCCTCAAGGATCTAGAACTAGATGTACCATATGACCCAGCCATCCCACTACTGGGTATATACCCAAAGGATTATGAATTATTCTACTACAAAGACACATGCACACATATGTTTATTGCGGCACTATTCACAATAGCAAAGACTTGGAATCAACCCAAATGTCCATCAGTGACAGACTGGATGAAGAAAATGTGGCACATATACACCATGGAATACTATGCAGCCATAAAAAAGGATGAGTTTGCGTCCTTTGTAGGGACATGGATGCAGCTGGAAACCATCATTCTTAGCAAACTATCACAAGAAGAGAAAACCAAACACCGCATGTTCTCACTCATAGGTGGGAACTGAACAATGAGATCACTTGGACTCGGGAAGGGGAACATCACACACTGGGGCCTATCATGGGGAGGGGGGAGGAGGGAGGGATTGCATTGGGGAGTTATACATGATATAAATGATGAATTGATGGGTGCTGACGAGTTGATGGGTGCAGCACACCAACATGGCATAAGTATACATATGTAACAAACCTGCACGTTATGCACATGTACCCTAGAACTTAAAGTATAATAAAAAAAAAAAAAAAAAAAAAGAAAATGTGGCACATATACATCATGGAATACTATGCAGCCATAATAAAAGGATGAGTTCACATCCTTTACAAGGAAGAGCTCTGGGGGAAATGAATCCATAACCCAGTCACAGCCCAGGTAACCACAGGAATTGCCCACTGGAGAAATCATCATCAGCCAGGATCTGATTCTAGAACCAGTGTGTCTGTCCAATCATGGAACCTGATTGGGTGACAAGTATTAAGACAGGGCTGTTGGAGAATAAAAAGCCTGATAATTTCATGTCAGTCTCTTCTCATGATGCCCCTGGAGCTCCAAGAGACACCACAGCTTATCAGAAGTTGTGAGAACACTTTGAGTTTTAGTTCTCAAACTGGCACCTTGAGTTCTGGTTTTCAAACTGGGACCTCAAGTGGCTAAGAGTAACAGTGCAACCTCCCAGATTGAAGCCCCAGGGCTGATTCAAGGCCACATCTGCCCAGGGCCAAGATCCTGAAGTGGACAGTTTTCTTCCTTGCCTCTGTCTTCCCCAGCTCTCCTAGCCCCTCCTTCCCTCTGTGGGAGTCCCTAAGCCCAGCGAGTCCTTTGCACCCTGGGAGGTCCCAAGCCCTGCCCATCGGCTGCCTCCTCACCTACCAGCTCTGGGCCCTGCTCCCTGAGCAGGGATCTGGACTGAAACTTGGTCCATATGGGGACGGCTGACAATCAGCCACCCCTTCCCAGAGAGTTCATTTAGGTCTTTTATTGCTGTTCATTGCACAACAAATAGTCACATAAACCTAAACAAGGGAAAATTCCTCCACTGTCCCACAACAGAGCACGCTGGTTTCATTTTGTTTTTCTAACTCTGTTCATATGCATATTCAATCTTTATAATTTCATTTCTGGGTTTTTCCCCCACCCATTATTATTATTATTCTACTGTAATCATTTTATAAGCATTTTTTATCCTCTTTTGTAACTATGATTTTGATGAATGCCTATGAGTTCCTCAAGGGGACAAATTTAATTTACTCATTCTCTTACTGTTGAATCCTTTTTTTCAATCATGGTAAATAAATGCAGAAAGATTCCTCCCCTTCCCTTTGAAATTTTTCCTAATAATACATTTCCAGAAGCTGGATTAGTAGGTCAAAAGGCATGGACATTTTTATGACTCTTAAAAATTCCAGCCAAACTATTTCTCAAAAAAAGTTATACTAATTTATATTTACATTACAGATTTTAAAATGTGCTGAGTTCAGTGCAATCTCATTGAATTATTACAATTTTCATGTTGTGAATTTCATAGATACAAAATGGTATTGTTATTTTTATGTGAGTCTATTTGTATTTTAGAAACGGCCTTTTCAAGGTGATGCATCAGCTCATAGGAATAAGATACTTCAGGTACCTGGGATAGTCAGAACAAAAATTATTTGGGGATAAATATTCTTTGGGCATCAACTTGCCTAGGGCAGCCTCCTTTTTTGGCATCATTTGCACATCCCAGAAATGAATTATGTCCTTCCAAGAGTCACAGCGTGTTCTCTGCTCACACACCACCACCATCCAGCCTCTTTCCTCATTTAATTCCTTCCAGATGTTTGCTGTCCTCAAGAGGGAATAATTCTTAGTTGAGTGTGACTCTCTTAATTCATGTTTATGCAAACAGTTCATTTATCTCTCTGCCTGGCCTATCTACTTTTAATGTGTTTTAATTATTCTTCAACTTTATACTTTCACAAATGGGAAAGCAAGTCATAGAACAGTGTAATACCAAGCAACTTTCCCTGAGTATGTGCCAAGCACTGTTCTAAATGCTTCCCATATTACTACACTTAATCCTATTATAACCCTATAAGTATTGTTAGGAGCCTCATAGTTCAAATGAGGAAACTGAGGCACACATAGGTTCAGTAACTCACAAGATCTCATTGACAGTAGATAGTGGTGACTGACCATGGGCTCGGCAGTTTGGTTCCAGAGTCCCCAGCTCTTGCCCCACTTTGCCAAACTGCTGAAAGGGTGGACATAGAGAACACACTTGTCTGTCTTTCTCTCTCTTTCTTTTCTTTTTTTCTTTCTTTATTGAGACAGAGTTTTGCTCTGTTGCTCAGGCTGGAATGCAGTGGCACGATCTTGGCTCACTGCAGCCTCTACCTCCTGGGTTCAAGCAATTCTCCTACCTCAGCCTCCTGAGTAGTTAGGACTACAGGCACCCACCACCACACCCGGCTAATTTTTGTATTTTTAGTAGGGATGGGGTTTCGTCATGTTGGCCAAGCTAGTCTCAAACTCCTGACCCACCTAGGCCTCCCAAAGTGCTGGGATTATAGGCATGAGCCACCATGTCTGGTCAAGAACACACTTTTTAATGGTCAGAGACACAATAAGATAAAATAAGCTTTTAAGGCAGTGAGTTCCTCATGATAAACCCAGGCTGGGGTCAGGCTGTGTGGCAGAAACCATGTAGAGATTCAAATTAAGACTCTGACTCAGTATGATTACTGAATACTAATGAATGTTATTAGCATAGTAGTGTAATCATCTGTGATTAATGTATTAATGTCTGTTGCAGGCCCTGGCCTGAGCTAGGTGGCTTTCTCCTGCACATCCCCTATGTCCTTCTCATCTGCACAGCACTGCCTCCCTATCACCGCCCGTCCCAAGCCTGCTCCCTCTTCTCTAATTGTCCTTTATGTCCATGAAAAAAATGGCATAAGATCAGGATGGTCCATATGTGATCCAACCAGGTAGGATGCCTTCCCTCAATACATCAGGTGTCCCTACAGTGCCAGCTGGGCAGGTGCATGTGTGTGGGAGGGAAGATGGAAGCTAAGGGTCCTATTTGAGGTTTAGTGACCTAAACCTTGGGCACTGGTGTGAATCATAACAGTTTATCTTTGCAAAGAATTCTGCATCCATTGCCTCACTTAATTTTCAAGCTGACTAACCTGGCAGGTAGGGGAGCAAGTATGCTGAATCTCATTTAAGAATGAGAAAAGAGAGGCTCAGGAAGTCAGGAGATTGCCTGAAGCATGAAACTGGGGTGAATTTGTGCCATCTGTCCCTTACCCTGTCCTCCAAACCTACTGCTGGGATGGTCAGTCACATGGCAAACTCCAAGCAGGGGGAGCAGGAAAGGAGATGACATTTATTAATCACCTACTGTATGCCAAACTTGGCTATAGTCTCTTACTAGAAGTTGCTTCCTCTACTCTTCCCAGCACACTTAAAATGTAGAAACTGTTATGCCTGTTTTCAGGTGGAGAAACTCAAGAAGGCAGCAGAGCTCAGGCAGTCTCAGACTGCTCCATCTCCAAAAGCCCTGCTGCCCACCACTTTCCTCCCTCACACAAAACAGCATGGAGCTCTTTCTCCCCTCTTTCTTTCTAGGAAGCAATGGCGGAGTGCACATTGCCAAATGCCCTACAATCCCATGGTATGGTCCCCCCAATCCTGCAGGCAGATGGTATCACCACTTCACAGGTGAAATAACCCAAACCAGAGCAATTCAGTAACTAGCTTGATATGGTTTGCCTGTGTCCCCATCCAAATCTCATCTTGAATTGTATCTCCCACAATTCCCATGTGTTGTGGGAGGGACACGGTGTGAGGTAATTGAATCATGGGGGCAGGTCTTTCTCACGCTATTCTCATGACAGTGAATAAGTCTCACGAGATCTGATGGTTTTATAAAGGGCAGTTTCCCTGCACAACTTCTCTTCTCTTGTCTGCCGCCATGTGAGATGTGCCTTTCACCTTCCGCCACGATTGTGAAGCCTCCCCAGCCATGTGGAACTGTGAGTCTATTAAACTTCTTTATTTTGTAAATTGCCCAGTCTTGGGTATGTCTTCATGTGCAGCACGAAAATGGACTAATACATAGCTCAAGGCCACCCTACTAGTAGGAAGCAGCTCCAAGCCCATGTCTCTTCTGTTGCCCCATGCTCAAGTCCTGCCTTCTCTTTAGGCTAATGACATGGAAAGAAGGAAGGAAGGCGAGTATCAGACTTCACAGAGCATCACATCTAGGGCAGAGCGTCAGAAAGGATGGGGCGGACGCCACTGCAGAGCAAGCATATCAATACAAGCGCCAAGAAAAAGGGAGGGGCCTTCCTTCAGGTGGCGGCACAAAACCGGGTTGCATTTACAGAGGTCTGGATTCACGTGACTTTAATGGAAAATTCACTTAAAAGCAGAACATAATATGCATTCAGAATCTGCAAGAAAGAAGTTATCGGTAGAGCTCTAGGACTTCGAGTGATGTGCACAGGAAACAATGAGGGTTTCCCTGACCCCGGGATGCCGGAGAAGACCAGGGCCTGCACTCAGGGTGTGTGACCAGTGCAGTCACACGGGGCCCCACGCTGGGGGTTTAATTCTCTGCTGTCGCCCTCCTGAAACTGGTGATGAATTTATCTGTGAATTTGTGTTTTCTCAATGAAGTCCTAAGGCACAGTGGAGCCTGTGCTGGGGATGTGGACCCCTGGCTTAGGTGCAGTCCCACCTCCCACCGCTCCTCACCACCCCAGAATGGGGTCCAGCCACCCAGTGCCTCGCTCCTCTTCTCTATCCCCAGTGACAACTGATCAGGGTCAGGCCTGGTATGTGTGATGAGTCCTAGGGTAGGGCTCCAGTCACCTATAAGTGTCTTGACTCTGACTCATGAGTGTCCCTATACCTGGGAGACAGCAACAGTGACTGGTTGAAAGAGACCATGGCAGCAAGGAAACAGCTTTTTTCCTGCTTTTTGGACAAAGAACCCTGCATTTTTATTTATTTAATTATTTTACACAGAGTCTCGCTCCGTCGCCCAGGCAGTGCAGTGGTGCGATCTCGGCTCACTGCAACCCATGCCTCCCAGGTTCAAGCAATTCTCCTGCCTCAGCCTCCCGAGTAGCTGAGACTATAGGCGTGCGCCACCATGCCTGGCTAATTTTTGTATTTTTAGTAGAGACAGCTTCACCATGCTGGCCAGACTGGTCTCGAACTTAAGTGATCCACTCGCCTCAGCCTCCCAAAGTGCTGGCATTACAGGCATGAGCCACTGTGCCTCAGTCAAAGAACTCTGCATTTTTAGTTCTTTAAATTTTGGTTTGTTTGTTTTTGTGCAATGGACTTACTCTGTCACCCAGGCTGGAGTTCAGTGGCGTCATCTCAGCTCATTGCAACCTCAGCCTTCCTGGGCTCAAGAGCTCCTCCTACCTCAGACTCCTTAGTAGCTGGGACTACAAGCGTGCACCATCACATCCAGCTAAATTTTGTATTTTGTGTAGAGATGGGGTTTCACCATATTGCTCAGGCTTGTCTTGAACTCCTAGACTCAAGCAATCTGCCTACATTGTCCTCCCAAAGTGCTGAGATTACAGGTATGAGCCACCACGCCAGCCTGAGAACCCTGCATTTTTGCTGTGCATGGAGCCCTGCAACTTACGAAGATGGTCCTGAAAAAAACTAACTATTGTCGATCTTCTGTGACTCAGATAGCAACTCTGAATAAGCAAATAAGCAATTCCAGGGGGAGCCTGTATTAGTCCTCTCTGGCTGCTGTAAGAGGATACCACAGACTGGGTGGCTTAAACAACAAACATTTATTGTTTTGTAGTTACAGAGGCTGAAAATCTGACATCAAGGTGCCACCAGGCTGGTGTCTCCTGAGGCCTCTCCTCCTGGCTCACAGGACACCTTCTTGCTGTATCCTCCCATAACCTTTCCTCTTGGTGTCCCTTCTGATTCTTTTTTTTTTTTTTAAGAGATGGAGTTTCACTCTTGTTGCCCAGGCTGGAGTGCAGTGTCGCAATCTCGGCTCACTGCAACCTCCGCCTCCTGGGTTCAAGTGATTCTCCTGCCTCAGCCTCCCGAGTAGCTGGGATTATAGGCACCTGCCACCACACCCAGCTAGTTTTTTTGTATTTTTAGTAGAGACGGGGTTTTACCATATTGGCCAGGCTGGTCTTGAACTCCTGACCTCAAATGATCTGTCTGCCTCGGCCTCCCAACGTGCTGGGATTACAGGCGTCCGCCACTGCACTCGGCCGTCCCTTCTGATTCTTATAAGGACACCAGTCCTGCGGGATCGGGGCCCTCCCTTATGATCTAATTTAACCTTAGACCCTCCTTAAAGGCCCCGCCTCCAAGTACAGTCACATTAGGGGTTAGGGCTTCAACATGTGAATTTTAGTGGGATACAATTCAGCCCATAGCAGGGTTCTTTAACATCCCTGGTTAGCAGGATGGGTTCCTGCTGCCCTCCCGGAGTGCAGGGGTTGATTTTTAGGACTAGCAGATGTAATCTACTCTTTCAAAATATTAGACAGTGACAAGTGGTTAGAACAGGGCAGATATGGCTGGGCACGGTGGCTCATGCCTGTAATCCCAGCACTTTAGGAGGCTGAGGTGGGTGGATCACCTAAGGTCAGGAGTTTGAGACCAGTCTGACTAACATTGTGAAGCCCCACCTCTACAAAAGATACGAAAGACAACAAAAGTTAGCCAGGTGTGGTGGTGCACACCTGTAGTCCCAGCTACTCAGGAGGCTGAGGCAGGAGAATTGCTTGAACTTGGGAGGCAGAGAATGCAGTGAGCCAAGATCACGCCACGGCACTGCAGCCTGGGTGACAGAGCGAGACTCCATCTTTGAAAAAAAAAAAAAGAGACAAAGGGCAGATTCATAAGATTCATGAAGTGAGTGCACTGTAGGGCCCATTTTTAAATCTGTAACATAAATATAATAAGTAATTTGGCTGAAATATTTAAGTCATAAAATGTTCATGCTTTTTGACCTAATTCAGGTTGTGGAAATGTATTATTATTAGGAAAATTTTCAAAACAGGGGAAACCTTTCTGTGTTTATTACCATGATTGAAAAAAGATTCAGGAAGAAGGGAATGGGTAAATTAAATGTGTCCCCTTGAGGGACTCTTAGGCAGTCATTAAAATCATAATTATGAAGTACAGGGAGAAGATGGGAAGATGCTTATGAAATAATAAGTAGGGGAAAAAACCCAGAAATCAAAGGATAAGAATTGAGTATGCATACGGACGGAGCTAGCAAAAGAAAATGAGAAGGAAGCCAGTGTGCTCTGTTGTGGGATGGTGGAAGAATTTTCTCGTTTATTTGGATTTATGTGAATATCGGTTGTGTAATAAACAGCAGTAAAATGAACTTTCTGGGAAAGGGCAGCTGATTGCGAGCCGTCTCCATATGGAACCAAATTTCGGTCCAGTTTCCTGCACAGGAAGCAGGGCCTAGAGCTGGTAGGTGCGGAGGAGGTGGTTGATGAGCAGGCCTGGGACCTCCCAGGGTGCAGAGGACCAGCTGGGGCTAGCTGAGGAAAGGAGGGGCTAGGAGAGCTGGGAAGACAGAGGCAAGGAAGAAAATTGCCCACTTCAGGGTCCTGACCCCAGGCAAATGTGGCCTTGAATCATCCCTGGGATTTCGACCTGGGAGGTCACACTGTATCACTCAAGATCCCAGTTTGAAAACCAGAACTTACAAAACTCGAAGTGTTCTCACATGTGGTAAAAAGCTGTGGTGTCTCTTGGAGCTCCAGGGGCATCATGAGAAGAGACTGACATGAAATTATCAGGCTTTCCATTCTCCAGTAGCCCTGTCTCAATACTTGTCACCCAATCAGGGGTCCATGATTGGACAGACACACTGGTTCTAGAAAAAGATCCTGGCTGATGATGATTTCTCCAGTGGGCAATTCCTGTGGTTACCTGGGCTGTGACTGGGTTATGGATTCATTTCCCCCAAAGCTCTTCCTTGCATTGACCACTCTTCACTTAACCTTCCAGAGTGGAGCAGTGGCATGAACCCCTGAAGCAGGGGGCAGGAGGCATGGCATTAGGCAGGTCACTTACACTCCTCTGGCCTCAGTCTTTTCATCTCTAAAATGGGAGAGATATCCAGTTTACCAAAGACTGCATAGACCCAAGTCAATGGCTAAAGTCTGCAAAGCCCTGATGAAGCTGCCCAGGGCCCAGTTTGGGCCGTCTTACTAGAAGTCTCACGGCCGGCATGAAGGAGATGACCCTTCCATCATACTTTGTCCAGTCTGTTCACACCTTGGAAAACTTCATTTTGATCAAGCACCATCTCTTAAGGAAATGTTGACAACTGGAGTCTCTACTGACAGATCGCCTCCAGAAGCTAGCTGGGACTCAGGAAATCGATTCTCCCGGAGCCTCCAGAAGCAACCAGGGCTGCTGACATCCAAGTTCTGATTTCTAGCATTCTGACCTGGGAGACAGTACAATTCTATTGTTGTAAGCTGTCTCATTGGTGGTAATTTGTTAGGCAGCCTTGGGAAAGTAAAACAGGTATCCAAAGCTTGGCAGTTTCTTTTGACTCAAGGAACAGGCCTGGGCAGGAGACCAGTGTCATTAAAGAAGAGGTCACAGCATCGCAACCCAGGCTGCTTAGTGGAGATGGAGAAATGGCCGACAGGGTTTAGCAAGAGAAGAGAATGGGGTCTCAATGAGTGGTTGGAGCACAAGAGTCTTGAGCCAGGTAGGTGTCACCCATAAAGACTATCTGTGGAGTGAGAACATCCCAGCCTCTAGTCTGGAGTCTGGGAGCAGGTCTCTATGGTCTAGGCTCTCAGAGAAGAGCTGCTAAGAGCAAGCAGGGTAATAGCACCCAAGCAGAAAAGTCAATCCTGGGGCCAGAGGCACAAAGGAATGGGAAGGCTGAGACCCAGGGAGTGGGAGAGGGCTCAGGATCCCAGCACTGCCCAGCCAGGCCAGAGGACCCAGGAGCACTCCCAGATCCCTGCGCCAACAATGACATGTCTGGATTCTAGAACCAGGCTGTTGGCCCCACCCATTCCCAGCAGATAGGGGGAGAGAAGGGTAAGTGGGTCATTCAAACAAATACTGCCTGCTCTGGGCTGCATGGAGCCATGGGGAAGGGCCAAGGCAGGAGAAATGAAGAGCCAAGAAGAGGAGGCCCTGGGGACATTCATTAGCACCCAGAGAGGAGGGCAGCACATTGGTAATTTTTCGATAAGCTCCCCCCCCCTTTTTTTCTATTTAAAGAACCACATGCCCTGGTTTCTAGCTCGACAGGAAACATAAGATAAATATTTGCAGGCTGCAGGCTGACTTCTCCCGGATGCCTATGCCCCACCAGCCCCTGCCCAGAATTAGGAGGAGCCCAGAGCTTTCAGCTGCAGCTTGGAGCAGCAGGAGACCCCTTTGAGAAAGAGCCAGAGACACTTTCACTCTCTGCACAGGTGACCCATGAGGTTCATTGCAGGCACCATCTGGAGACTCATCTGCTGGGGGCTCTAGGGCAACATGGTTGCCTACATAGCTATGGTACCCTGAATGCCTCCCTGAGCTGACCCTGGTCACTTCAGAGACCAGTAGGACAAGGAAAGTGGCCAATTCTAGGTCTTACAGGCAGGGTCCAACAAACAAAGCAAAGGATGAAGCAGGCAGATCACTTGAGGTCAGGAGTTTGAGACCAGCCTGGTCAACATGGCAAAAACCCATCTCTACTAAAAATACAAAAATTAACTGGGCATGGTGGCACACACCTGTAATTCCAGCTATTCGGGAGGCTGAGGCAGGAGAATCGCTTGAACCCGGGAGGCAGAGGTTGCAGTGAGCCGAGATCACGCCACTGTACTCCAGCTTGGGTGACAGAGAGAGACTCTGTCTCAAAAAAAAAAAAAAAAAAAAGATGGGCTGCTTCACCCACTGGAATGGTGGATTGGCTGCAACCCAGATGCCCATCATCTGCAAGTAAACCCTGTCTCTGGCACACTGGTGAGCACAAACTGTGAATCCGTGGAAGCACGGAACACACACTGTGCAGTGGCCAGCTGATGGTCACGGATTTCCATATTAGGACGGCCTGTCAGAACTTCAAAGGAAGAAAAAACCCACCAATGTATTTATTACTGTGCCCAGAGGCGGGGCTGGCTACTTTGTGCCCTGGCCCTAGCATTCCCTATCGGTAGTCTAGGCAGAGTCTCTGACACCTTACTGCTGTTTACTGTGTAAATGGGATCCAAGATGAATTCTAAATCAAAAGCCTCCTATTGAGAATATTCCCGGATTCCCATTTTGGAGGCCAGAGTGTCTGAAATCATTACCAGCACTGCCAGAAAACCAAGAGTTTCAATGAAACTCAGTCTTTGTGAATTTATAAGTAGCATTTGAGACTTGCTGTTTTGAGTAACATAGCAGCTAACACAGAACCTTGAACCTGGTAGGTGATCAGTAAATAGTAGTGAAAAAACTGTAGTAGTATAAAGTGAAGGGTTGCAAAGGAAAAACCAAGTTCCAGGAGGTGTAACCCGGTAGCGCTCACCCCAGCTACACCTCCAACCTCCTGCTTTCTGCCCCCAGCACGTGTGGGACTTCTCAGAATCCTGGGACCAACCTGGGACTCACCTATGCATGACCTTCACCCTCTCGGAAGTCCTGACCCCTAGGGAAGGAGTGGGCAGGTGAGCCCTCTCCCCAGACAACTCAGGCCCCTGCTGCATAGTTCCCGGGTCCTGGGGGGATGAGGCCCCCGGTTGCCACAGTGGGGACCAACTCCAGGACACGTGCTGGCATTTGCTTTTCCTCCTTCCTGATTTCACTCTCTCCAAGTCCCTGACTCCTGCTGCTCGGGACTCCGTCTCACCAAGAACTTCCAAGGCCCTGGCTCCGGCTCTGATTTCCGTAGAAATCCCAGGCTGCCATCACAAAATATCACAGACTGGGCGGCTTCCACTGGAGACATTTATGTTCTCACAGTTCTGGAGGCTGGCAGTCCGAGCTCCAGGGGTCGGCAGGGCTGGCTTCTCCTGAGGCCTCTCTCCTTGGCTCGTAGATGGCTGCCTTGTCTCTTGCCCTCCCATGGTGCTTCCTCTGTGCAAACACATCCCTGGCATTTTCCTGTGTGTCCTCATCTCCTCTTCCTATAAGGACACCGGTCATATTGGATCAGGGCTCACCCTAATGGCCTCATTTTCAGTTAGTCACCTCTTCAAAGTTCCTATCTCCAAATACAGTCACATGCTGAGGTACGGGGGATAGGGCTTCCACGTGTGAATTTGGAGACGACACAATTTAGTCCATAACTAGCGGTTAGGGAGGGCTCTTCCTTTTTTTTTTTTTTTTTTTTTTTTTGAGACGGAGTCTCACTCTGTGGCCCAGGCTGGAGTGCAGTGGTGCGATCTCAGCTCACTGCAAGCTCCGCCTCCTGGGTTCATGCCTCAGCCTCCCGAGTAGCTGGGACTACACGGGTCCGCCACCTCACCTGGCTAATTTTTTGTATTTTTAGTAGAGACAGGGTTTCAGTGTATTAGCCAGGATGGTCTCAATCTCCTGACCTCGTGACCCACCTGCCTCAGCCTCCCAAAGAAGGGAGGGCTCTTCCTAAAGATGAACTGGAAAGAAGTTGGGGTGGACAGTAACGGCGGATGCTGATTTCCAAGCTGTGGTCATATCATTGTACTGTCCCAGCCCATTCAGAAGAGCCTACAATGAGCCCAGGCCATGGGGTTCTTCTAGAACCAAGCACTTCCTCAAATCACTGATGCTGCCCTTGGCTAACACACGTGCAGGCGCTGATGATTCAGTTTAGAAACTTAAAATGTCCGGTGGGGCACAGCAATGTGAATATACTTATCACTTCTGAACAGTGTACTTAAAAATGTTTGAGGGTGGATTTCTTGGTGTGGGATTGTAACTATAAATTTTTTAAAAATCTTCTGGGGAATCTTCTCCATACTTTCATGGGGTTTGTTGGTGTTTTCTTGCAGTTATTTCTAGAAAGGGGCCCTGAAAGACTCACTAATCGAATATGTCTGTGAAGAAATAAAACCCTGTCTGACAAATTTAGACTCTGTTCTCAAACCTCACATGCCTGTTTAGAGATAAATGATTTGCCCTGTAATAGATGTTCACTGACTTTCCCAGACCCCTTTCTTTGCATTTAAGGGAAAATCCCCATTGACAGGCAATGCAGAGAAGTCCCTGCCTACAATGAATCCGTACATGGAGAGGGATGGGTGTGAAGCTGCTCTTCTACAGCCCAGAGCTGACCTTATCTTCAGCAGTTTTTAATCTATGTGAAAATTAAAGGGGAAAAAATTCCAGCTTGCTGGATTTCACTTTGTACACACCCTTTTATATAAATGTAGCACCCGCCCATCGTAAACCAGTAACTCCTTTCTGGAACCTCATTTCATCACTGAGCCAGCAAACTGGCCATTTATATATATATATATATATATATATTTTTTTTTTTTTTTTTTTTTTTTTGAGACGGAGTCTTGCTCTGTCGCCTGGGCTGGAGTGCAGTGGCCGGATCTCAGCTCACTGCAAGCTCTGCCCGCGAGTTTACGCCATTCTCCTGCCTCAGCCTCCGGAGTAGCTGGGACTACAGGCGCCCGCCACCTCGCCTGGCTAGTTTTTTTTTTATTTTTAGTAGAGACGGGGTTTCACCGTGTTAGCCAGGATGGTCTCGATCTCCTGACCTCGTGATCCGCCCGTCTCGGCCTCCCAAAGTGCTGGGATTACAGGCTTGAGCCACCGTGCCTGGCCATATATATATTTTTTAAACACAAATAAGTGGTCTAAACTTTATTTAAAAAAAACAAAACATGAGATCGTTTCAACGCTTCTTGCAGAGATATTCTCTGTTTACAGAATAAGCGGGTACTGCCTGTTTAATGGCGGAGGGGACTTTCATTCATTCAGTACCTACTGATTGTCAGGCACTATGTTGGCCACTTTATGCCAACATAGTGCCAATGTTAAATCCAGAATCTGAGCCCCAGGTATACAGAATATCTGATACATGCCTGATTTTGAAATTTTTATAGCAGTCTTCAGAGACAGATGTTGTGGGGAAACTTAGGGTTTTGGATCTGCAGGCAAGATCCTTACATCAACGTGAACATTAAATGTATATGACAGGGACTTTTTGTGCTCCACGACCCCAAACACCATGCCCCTTCTCCCTGCTCATGAATGGCTGGGCCCCAAGGTCAGGGATATTGGGACATTAACAGGTGGGCTCTAAAGAGATGACCAGTGCAAGTGGCTGGGTCAGAGCTAGGGGCTGTGTCCACATCATGTTGACAACCTGGCTCTTGGTCCAGCATCATGGTTTCAACCTCCAAGTCAATGAGTGAGCTCTGACTTTTGCATGTCCCCCACTGTGGACTCTTGTCCCTGCTCTTCCAGGCCACAGATGTGTACTGCCAGTCTCAGCAGGAATTAGACCAGAGAGTGGCAATGTCAGGCCTGCAAGAGGCCCTGGCAACTACTGTGATGCCCCTCCATATTTTATAGGTGAGGAAACAAGAAGCCTCTTGTCCCGGGTCACGCAGCTAGACAGAGGTACAGATGAGACGACTAACCCAATCGCCCATCCACCTAACTGGATGGAAGAAGAAGGGAAGCTAATATTCATGGGAGTCTACTCAGTGCCAGGCAATGGGCTGGGGACTGCATGTATTGTGTTTCATGGGATCCTCTGAGGTCACTGTTCATATGTCCAGTTTTACAGATGAAGCTGAGAGAGATCAGGTGGCTTATTCAAGACACTACTAGTGAATGTTAAATCCAGAATCTGAGCCCCAGACTAGCTGCCTCTTTCTACTCCACCACAATCTGTCCCTCTTGCCCTAGCAAGAGCCTCCCTAGGTTGTGTTAGAGGCCCCTCCTGTATTTTTCTCTAGTCTGCATCCTGGCCACAGTCCCATGAAGCTGTAATCTGAAATCAGTGAGGGCAGCAAGCATGTTTCTCTGCTTCTATCTTTCTGGACAATTTGTTCCATAAGTGCTTGTTTTCGAACAGCTCACCATCATTCCCCAAGGGGCTCCACACAGCTTTCAGTTGGAGCAGCATAAGCTCTCCCCATTGGTGATTTTCTCAGATCCATCTTTCTTCACTTGTTGAGCCAGTCATAAAGTATTTTAAGGAGGCTGGAAGTTATTCTCACGAGTAAGCATGTAAGGAATCTGAGTCCGACTTGCCAGGAATCTAAGCCTTTATTGGGTTTCCTCTCTCAGAACATAAGGTTTGGAGCCCAAGTATCAAATTTCTCACGTCACTGTTCTTCAAGAAGTGGACTCATAGTGCAGTAAGATCGTGGATACTTTGAGCTGAAAGTGACCTTAATAATAATTTACTTACCATTCTCAGGTGAGGAAACAAAGGCTGGAAAATGTGATGTGAAATGTCTCAGATCACCAGGGCTAGTACGCATATTTCTCAAAACCCAGTACACATCTTTTTCTACTATACCTACTCTGGTGTAGAGGAAGTCAGAATTAGGTATCCACTCACCCATCCATCCATCCATCCATCCATCCACCCACCCACTCACCCACCCATTCGTCCATCCATCCATTTGTCCACCCATCTGTCTATCTATCCATCCATTCATCCACCCACCTACCTGCCCATCTACCCACCCATCCATCTGTCCACCCATCCATCCATCCATCCATCCATCCATCCATCCATCCATCCATCCATCCGTCCATCCACATCATCACTGACCATAATGCAAAAGGCATTTCACCAAAACAGGGAGGATTTTCACAATTAAAAACGCTAACACTGAAGTAAGAGTTACTTTGAAGGATTAATTGGTCCCTAGAGTATGTTGCATTATTAGGTTGGTTGGATATCTTCAGGATTGCAAAAATATTTAATCTTGCAAAAGAGTCATATGAAATTGTGCCAGTGACAATCATCAATCACAATATGATGTTATGGGGATTCAGAGTCTTTTCTACAAAAGAGAAAAATTCTGATGACAACTTTTAACATCATGTAGTTAAAAAAAAAATCCCACATACATCTTATGTTTACCATGTTTCAAAAGTTGGCAGCTTTGTGTGAAGTGTAGATTATACAGAGGAAGCAGATTTTATAATTCAGAATAGATTCTAAATAGAATGGAATCAATTTAGATTTAGAATAGACTCTGAGAATTGGTTGGGTCCTTAGACACAGATTAGAAAGAAAGGAATGTTGACCTTGGAGTCCAGAGGCCTGGGTTTGAGTCCTGACCACTACCCGCTAAGCTGATACATACTCTTGGACACAGGAATTTGTCTGAGTCTCTCACTTTTGACCTTAAAATGGAATTAACAACATCTACCTCAGTGGGGCTGTGTGAGGACTCACGAGAAGAATGAACTCTAATTCAGCACTTACTACAGGCCAACCACTGTGCTTTGTGTTATGCGGATGTTATCTCATTTGAGAAAATCAAATAGATGGGAAGAAAGCCCCACATATACTGCAAAGCCCTATTCAAATTCAAACTCTTGGTATTGTTATTAACATCTTTTCCATGCACACCCTGCACCTCCCCTTCCTACACTCATTCTCAGATTTGTAGGCATTAATATTTATAATGGAACTCCAAACAGATGTATAGAGCTTTACATTTCACACAGCACTGCTGTGGACATCATTTCATTTTGTACTCTTGACCAACATTTAATCCCCATTGACATTATTATTATCATTACTATTATTACTGTTTTTTTGAGACAATGTCTTAGTTTGTCACCCAGGCTGGAGTACAGTGACGTGATCTCGGCTCACAGCAACCTCTGCCTCCTGGATTCAAGTGATTCTCCTGGCTCAGCCTCCTGAGTAGCTGGAATTACAGGCATGCACCATCACACTCCGCTAATTTTTTTATATTTTTAGTAGAGACAGGGTTTCGCCATGTTGGCCAGGCTGGTCTTGAACTTCTGACCTCAGATGATCCACTCACCTTGGCCTCCCAGAGTGCCAGGATTACAGGTGTGAGCCACCGCACCCAACCCCCATTCACATGAGATGAAGAACTGAGGCCAGCGAGAAATAGCTTTTCCACCATTAGCCAGTGACAGACAGGCCTCGGAGACTGAGTCTTGCAGTCCCAAGTCAGAGTGTGTTCCACGTGCCTTTATCCTACCTCTTCCCCATGATTGTGACTTTCTGGCTGCCTGAACACACAGCTCTTCACCGTCTTCACACTGGTGGCCCCCACTACTGCCCTCCCTAGAACCAGGTAGTTGCTTGATACCTTCCAAAGAGATCCAGAACACAGTTGTCTCACTTTCCAACCACCACCACCAACTCTGCCAGCTCTCTTACTGTCAGGGAAGCTGCTCATTGCTTCAACTGGCAGGTTGATCCCAGCCCCTTGACCTTCTCCACCTGCCCTCCTCTGGCCATGCCCGGATCACTGCCATGCCTGGATTCAGAGCTGCCTTCGGATGCCCTGGCCTCTGGGAGAATTTATCAACTTTTGTATACATCAGTGGTGAACTCTGGGCACCTGTGTCCACCTCCTTCCCCATATCAACTCTCGGGCTGCACAGTACTGCGGAGTGTTATGCTGACTTGGCCCTTTCTTGTGCTGCTTGAACATCCTGGAGTTGGGCTGCCTTGAGTGGGTTGGTGGGCTGGACAAAAAAATGCCCTTCACTGCTATCTCAAAGCATCTTCATGCTTCTTTTTTTTTTTTTTTTTTGAGACGGAGTCTCGCTCTGTCGCCCAGGCTGGAGTGCAGTGGCGGATCTCAGCTCACTGCAAGCTCCACCTCCCGGGTTTACGCCATTCTCCTGCCTCAGCCTCCCGAGTAGATGGGACTACAGGCGCCCGCCACCTCGCCCGGCTGGTTTTTTGTATTTTTTTAGTAGAGACGGGGTTTCACCGTGTTCACCAGGATGGTCTCGATCTCCTGACCTCGTGATCCACCCGTCTCGGCCTCCCAAAGTGCTGGGATTACAGGCTTGAGCCACCGCGCCCGGCCATCTTCATGCTTCTTAATGCCGAAGACTGCTTTGCCTCTGTCATTGTTGGAAGTAACTGTATCCACTTTACCAAGAACATGAAAGCCATTTGGCAAGAACACCATCTCCTCCGCATCATTTAGCGTGAATGCCACCTCCTCTGCACCTCGCCATTGTTCTGCAAACACACTGCTGCTTTTAGGATGAGAGTAAGAAGTATCCCTCTTCCTGCTCAAGGTGACATGCACCCTCTTTGTTCTATTCTGCCCCCTCCTGGCTCCTTAATAGGAAGGCAGAGGTGGGAGAGGTGCAGTCCTGTGATGCCTTCAAGGACCCATGCATCACTGGAGCACCAACAGGGAGGAAGGTTGGGGTGTATGAGGAGGTTACATCCCAACTAATGAGGGTACCCCACAAGATGGCCTTTAAATATTTGAAGATGGGTCCTCTTTCCTTAAGGTTTCCTTTGCCAACATGGCAAAACCCTGTCTCTACTAAAAATACAAAAAGCTTGTATTTTTACAAACCAGGCATGGTGGTGTGAGCCTGTAGTCCCAGCTACTCGGGAGGCTGAGGTGGGAGGATCACCTGAGCCTGGGAAATGGAGGCTGCAGTGAGCACTGCATTCTAGCCTGGGTGACAGAAATAATTATAAATTATTTCTAAATATAAATATTATAAATATATTATAAATATATCTAAATATTATGACTAAAAATAATTATAAAGTCCCTTTATTGCCAAAGTCATTCTTTCCTGAATGTGTTTTAGCTTAAATGCATCCAGTGCTATGCTGATAAATGTTTAACAACTGGTTCTCCAAGGGGTTGGGGAGAAACCTAAGCTGTGGTGCTTGCCAATGTCTTAAGTGTAAATATCCCACTATGACTGACTTCAGGCTACCAACATGACATCATTGAATACGGAGTTAGGAAAAATGCATGTAATCAGAGCTGACCAGCACACCACTGTCTGCAGCCACCTTACACTGCAGTGGTGAGAGGGGATAACAGCAATGAGGAAAAGGTTAGAAAAGCCACATTTGATGACCACCTTTGTAATAACTGACTCGGGCAAGAATTGTAAGAATTGTAAGTGGATGCTAAAATCATGGAGTGAAGGATTGCTGGGAATCAGTGTATTTACACAGCCTCAGAGTGTCTCCCACAGATGACTTCTTAATTAGAGGGAATAAAAGACAGCTTTACAGTAGATAATTCTGACCAAAATTACCTTAACCAAATTTACCATTACCAATACAGGAACAAATGGACACAATCTGCCTCCTCCAAGGATTTATCAAGTGTTACTGCCAAGAAAGTTTAACCTATGTCAATTGTGGAGAAACAATTAAACCTAAGTTAAAGGACAGGATAGCAAGCAACTGGCCTACATTCATTAAAATGTCCATGTCATAAAATACAGTGAAAGGCAAGGAGCCCATCTAGAAAAGACTATGGAGCCATGAAAACCACATACATGATTCTGGATTGGATCCTACATCAGGAGTTTTAAAAATTGCTATAAAGGACATTCTTGGAGTAACAGAAGAAAATTAAATATGGATGATATACTGTATTTATAATCAGCATTAGATTTCTTGAATTCAGTAATTCTATAGTGGTGATATAAGACAATGTCCTTGTTCTTGTAAATACGCACTAACATATTTAGGGGTGAAGTTTGCAACTCACTGTCAAATGGTTCCACAAAAATTAAAAATGGTAATAACAAACTGGGGCGGGAAGAGAGAGCAGGTACACGCAAATGGCATAAAATGTTAACAATGTTAAAATGAAGGGTATATAGCACTCTTTATAGCTTCCAACTTCTCTGTAGGTTTAACACTTTTTAAAAAATAAAAAATTGAGGCCAGGCATGGTGGCTTACACCTGTAATCCTAGCACTTTGGGAGGCCAAGGTGGATGGATCACCTGAGGTCAGGAATTTGAGACCAGCCTGGCCAACATGGTGAAACTCCATTGCGTAAAAATACAAAAAAAAAAAAAAAAAAAAAAAAGGTAGCTGGGCATGGTGACAGCTACTTGGGAGGCTGAGGTGGGAGAATCATTTGAACCTGGGAGGTAGAGGTTTCAGTGAGCCGAGATCGTGCCATTGCACTCCAGCCTGCGTGACAGAGCGACAGCCTGTCTCAAAGTAAATAAATACATAAATAATTGAGGTCAGGCACTGTGGCTTATGCCTGTAATCCCAGTACTTTGGGAAACTGAGGCAGGTGGATGACGTGAGCCCAGGAGTTCAAGACCAGCCTAGGCAACATGGCAAAACCCTGTCTCTACTAAAAATACAAAAAATTAGCCAGGTGTGGTGGTATAAGCCTGTAGTCCCAGCTACTCAGGAGGCTAAGATGGGAGGATCACCTGAGCTCAGGAAGCAGAGGCTGCAGTGAGCCGTGATTGTGCCCACTGCACTCCAGCCTGGGTGATGGGAGTGAGAATCTAAAAAAAATAGTAAATTGGAAAAAAAAAAAAAAGGAACACTGAGGAGTTGTCTAACGTGCATGCAGCCAAACAAGACTGGTGCCTCCCTTATTCTCTACGAACATAACTTTGATCACAATAGCTTCTGGTGGCAGGCATGTCACACACAGACTCATAGACCACATCCTGCCAAATTCAAACCCTCAACCTTGCTTTAAAAACTGATGTCAACCCATGGCTTCCCCATTTTGTGGGGCACTACTTCATGTGAGTCCATATTAATTGACCATGTCTAAGCTGTCTCTCTGGGTTTCAGCCTCATTTTGGATTCTGATTCTGCATTACTTTGAATTGAGTGCTGATCTCTGTGAACCACAAAGACGAAGAACATGTCATCTGGGGATTTAACTACATAAAACAAAGATTTACGAAGCATACAGGTTGTGCAAAGCAGCAGGCTGGGTACAAAGAAATCAACAACAAGTAAGAAAGATGTGAGTGTCAATCATAGCCTTCTGGAAGATAAGAACCAGGTCTTATACTTCCTTGGTCCCCCTATAGCACCCCATGGTAGTGAGTATGTATTAGATACTTTATAAATGCCTGATTTGACCTCACATAGTAACCAGGCAAAAGGCTTACACAGCCAGTCTCCTTAAGAGACAACACAATTAATAATCAAATGTATGGAAAGCTTGATGAGATTATTAGCTATCAAAGAAATGCAAATTTTAGAAAAGGAAATCTCTAAAAGTAATGGAACAGTGCTACATCATGCTGGCAAGACCGTGGTGAATGCTAGTGTGTTTATACATTGCTGATGACTGTGCAAATATTTTTGGAAGGCAATTTGGCAAAAAGTATCAAGAGCCATAAAAATGTTCACATCCTTTGCAAAATAGTCTCCCTCCTGGGAATTTAAGAAAACCCACAAGAAGGGAAATGCTAGAGCAGTGAGAAATTTATCACTCTCTTATTTGTAGCAGTGAAAACCTAGAGAAGTCATGGATGAGCAATTAGGAACAATTAAATCATGGTACGTTAACCAGATGAACTTTAATAAAGCTCTAAAAATGACAACCATGAAGTCGGTCATGTAACAATGTGGGAAATGCAGATGCTATCACAGGAAGCAAGCACATACACACACAGGATTAAAAGAAAACCAGGATTCGTGAAAACAACTGACTTTAGAGGAGTGGAATTATGAGTGCAGCCTTCTTCGCTGAAGGGGATTGGCTCCAGGACCCCCCACAGAAAATCCCCAGATGCACAAGTCCCTTCATTGGACCTCCTGTATTTACTGGTTTCACATTCTCAAATTCAACCACCGATAGAGAGAGGCCCCAAAGGAAACCAGCCCTTTCAGCACCTTGATCTTGGACTTGCAGCCTTCCTGAGAGAAAGTAACTACATCTATTGTTTAAGCCATGCAGGCTGCGGTATTTTGTTATGGCAGCCTCAGCAAACTAATACAGACTATAAGAGACAACCCAGACAGGCAGGGCTAATTTGGCTCTATCTAAGGGTAGGACCAGGAGCCCTGGGCACCGTGGATTGTGGATCATTGTAGGCACCACCAAGTGTGCCCAGGGCCAGAGAGAATCTGACAAGGCCTCCTTTGCCCTCTTCATCCCAGTGAGTAGAATGCCCCCCTGATTTAGGACAGGGTGGGTCTTGGGAATCTGCATTTCAAATAACAACCCACCCCTCCCCGATTTCTGTTTTATCAACCTCGTTGAACTGAGATCCTGTAGAATGACTGAATTCATGATCCCCTTAGCTTTTGGTTTTTTTCACAGTTCTTCTTTAGTTTCTTCTGTCTCTCCTAGCGAACAGAGGTCCCAGGTGGTCAGAATATCCTGTTGGGCTTTTTTTTTTTTTTTTTTTTGAGAGAGAGTCTCGCTCTGTCACCCAGGCTGGAGTGCAGTGGTGCGACCTTGGCTCACTGCAACCTCTGCCTCCCGGGTCCAAGTGATTCTCCCACCTCAGCCTCCCGAGTAGCTGGGATTACTGGTACACACTACCACATCCGGCTACTTTTTGTAGTTTTAGTAGAGACAAGGTTTTGCCATGTTGGCCAGGCTGTTCTCAAACTCCTGACCTCAGGTGATCCACGTGCCTGAGGCTCCCAAAGTGCTGGGATTACAGGCGTGAGCCACCGCACCCGGCCTCTGTTGGACTTCCAAGGGCAAATTGGCTTAAAAATCCAAAAGGCAAGAGATTGCACTTCTGGGTGCATGCCCAAAAGAACTGAAAGCAAGGGCTTGAACAGATATCTGAGCACCCATGTTCATAGCAGTATTGTTCACAGCAGCCGAAAGATGGGAGCAACCCAAGTGTCCACTGACGGATGGACAGATAAGCCAAATGTGGTCTAGCCAAGCAACGAAGTAGTATTCAGCCTTACAAAGGAAGGAAATTCTGACCCCTGCTTCAACCTGGATGAACCTTGAGAACATTACGCTAAGTGAAACAAACCAGTCATAAACGCTCACGCCTGTAATCCCAGCACTTTGGGAGGCCCAAGTCTGAGACCAGCCTGAACATGGCGAAACTGTGTCTACTAAAAAAAAACAAACAAAAAAAAAAAAAACAAAAATTATCAGGCATGGTGGCGCATGCCTGTGACCCCAGCTACTTGGGAGGCTGAGGCAGGAGAATCGCTTGAACCCGGGAGGCGGAGGTTACAGTGAGCCGAGATCATGCCACTGTACTCCAGTCTAGGTGACAGAGCGAAAAAATAAAATAAGTAAATGATAGACACTATCTGATTCCACTGCTATGGGGTCCCCAAGAGAAGCCAAATCCATAGAGACAGAAAGTAGAATGGGTGTTGTCAGGGGCTGGGGGAATGAGGAGTTCATGTCTAGTGGGTGCAGTTTCAGCTTGGAGATATGAAGAGTTCTGCGGGTGGATGGTGGTGATGGTTGCACAGCAATGTAAACATGCTTAATGTCACTGAACCTTACACTTAAAAATGGTTAAAATGATAAATATTATGTTCTGTGTATTTCACCAGAATAAAGAAAATTCTAAAAGGTAACTGAGAATGGGAGCTGGGTGGGGTCGGGGGTGGAGGACAGATTTGGCCTTGGGCTGGGTCGCAGGCCTCCTCCCCAGGGTGAGGGTGGTGACTTAAGGGAGGGTCTGGCTGCATCCAAGCAGGCGCTCCAGGCAAGCAATTACTCAGACTCAGCCGGTCCCACCCAAGGCCACAAGATAGATGGGCCCACTGGGAGGGAGGCAGCGAGGCCCCAGCTCAGCTTTCACAAGTGAAGTCTCAGGACCTGGCTGGGAGCCATGAGCTGGAGCCTTCCTTCCCCTTCCCCCATCTTCTCTTCCATCAAATACAAAGGCAGCAGGACCTGGGGCTGGGCCTTTCCACCGGCAGGTCAGGACCGCCAGGCCAGCCTTTCTGTCCACTGGGTGGAAGGGTGTGGCCTGGTTCCATGTGTTTGGGGTTTGAGCAGCTAGGGACCTGGAGAGCTCTTCAAACTGGCCAGTCCCACAGGGCTTGGTGGCTAACATTCCCCAGTCCCTCTCCAAGGAAGAAAAACAAACAGCTGAGCGCAGGCAGCCTAGCTGTGGGACTCGCTCCAAGACCTAAAGGGGAGGAAAAAAACGATTCCAGCCCCAAACGCCTAGTTAAATTGAAAGCAATGGACTACAGACGGGAATGGGCACTTTTCCATAAGCCCCAGCTTTATCAAGGAAATTCAAAAATCCATCCTTGAGAGTTCATGCGTTTTGCTTTGTAATTTGCAATGTGGTATTATGGCCATTTGTGTATATCTGTGTGTACAGTTTATATTGTAAAAGCAGATATTATAAAAACCCACATGGCCAGGCTGAATGAACGAAGCACAAACGGGTGGAACCCAGAATTGGCTTGGTCCTAGTATTCTTTGTGGGAAGCCATCCTCCTTGTCCCTCACTTCAGGGTGCCTCAGTTTCCCTATTTACTTCTTGCTCAGAGGCTGGTGGTGTGGTGGACAGAATAGTGAGCTTCAGGGGACCTGAGGCCCAGGCCTGTCTTGATCACACATGAGCAGAGCCCACCTGACTCAGAGCTCGGCTTTCTAGCTAATCTGTATTCCCTCGGTAGGAGCCAGGTGGCAATCATAGGGGGACAGCAGGGATTAATGAGACCGAGCTCTTGACTAGGAAACCAGAGTCAGCCCAGCTTTGACCTTAACCACCAGTGCCCTTTAAATTTAATCAGCACCTATTTATTTTCTCCTATGAGAACTATCAACCTCGTTGGACCTCAGTCTTCTCATCTGTGAATGGGGATAATGGTGTCTTTCCCTCAGTGGGTAAGGCTCAAGTAACCTATTGGATAGGAAATATGATTACTACTGTAACTGAAAGGGTGGCGTTGGGTGAGGTTGGCAGCTACCATGTGGGAGCATGGGGGTCTTTAGGACACTATGGATTGAGCAGCTCAGGAATCGGGCCACTGTTGCCGTATAACTCAGCCTGGAAGCAGGACAGGCAGAGTGGAGAGCAGCAGCAGTGCCTGACTCACCTCCCATCCTCCTTCCACCTCGACCGCATCCCAGCAAGAGGGTTTTTCCCCGTGGAAACTCACGCCCACAGTACCGGAAGTCCAGATGGGAAAAGCCCCTGCCTGGCAGGGTCTCAGGTCTGAGTCCTCCCCTACAGCCTGCCCAGGTGCAGAAGGGTCCAGGGATGTGGGTCTGGCTCCTGAACAGGCCCTGCGGGTTGCAGTGGGGTGGGACCTAAGGGGAGCCACTGCCCACCCACAGAAAGAAGGGCTATTGCAGAAAGTTCTGGAGTTGGACTAAGCTGGCCTTGCTGACGGTGCTGCCAAGCATGAACAAGCAGGCTGGCCTTGGCAGGTCCACCAGGGCCTGAGCAGAGACCCAGGGAGGCGCAGTAATATGGCCAGCCCACCTTGGCTCCTTGTGGTGAGAAAGGGGCTGAGAGCCTGGAAACGCTGGGGGAATGCCACCCACTGGCCGCCAGGGAGTGAGTCCTTGCAGCCAGGGGAGGTGCAGAGCCACCAAGGAGGGGAAGCAGTCTAGCACATCCTCTTGCCAACTGCATACCAGCACCAGGGGCTGAGGCAGGGACACCCACACGCTCTTTACCATTAAACCACCTATGTCTGCACTTTGACGTGAGCCAGACCTCAGGGTTGGCAGGAATATGCAAGACTACCTGGAACCTGGTCCAGATCCCCACCTTGTAAGGAGACCCCCACCCCATACCCCCAATCCCATCCTCAAGCAGACCCTTACCACACAGGCCTCATGCTCGTGCTTGGGGGACATCCTAGCCTGCACGGCCAACTCCAATCCCCACCTAATGCCAGCAAGCAGCCCTCCCTTTGTCACCCTCTGGCCAACACCCTGGTTTCCCTTCCCAGGATAGTCCAAAGGCCCTGGAAGAAAGCTGAGGCTTTGGGGAAGGGAATTCCAGTCCCAGGTTCCCAGAGCATGACCCAGAAGGAGGGACATGTGAGCTCCACGTGACACGTTCTCTTAGCCCTGAGGACGTCTCACCTTGTGGGTTGGGAAGCAGCCAGAGGGACAGAGTGGGGCCCTCTAACACATGGGGACCAGGGCAGGTGCCTTGGTCTCAGGGTGACACTGACTGAGACACTTAGCAATGCCTGGGAATCCAGTGCCAGCGTTTTCCTTGAGTGTATATTAACATATAGCACCTTTGTACCCATTCAACTGATCAGAATGAGCTCTGTGACAAAACTCCTATTTCAGCACTCAGCTTTATGGAGAAGAAAAAAAAAAAAAAAAAGGTCAGTGTGGACTAAGCCATTACGCCATAGACCTCACCAATAACTGCTGTTGTATTACCAGACACTGGGACTCACCCCTTACCAAGAGGAATGGTGGGTACTTTATACATCGTCTGGTCTAAGGGTTGCCATGTTACTCAGGATGGCTTTAGGATCCCCACTTTACAGATAAGAAAACTGGCGCTCAAAGAGGTTTAGAAATTTGCCCCAAGTCATGGCATTTTTAAAAAGAGCAGAATGGGATTGAAATGCAAGTCCATGTAATTCTAAAATTTAGGCTAGTGAATGATACACAGGGATTCACATATCTGCCTCCAGAAAGGTCACAGTTTAGTGTGGAGTCAGACACAGAAAACCGGTGTCAATGCCTGAGCAGGATGAGAGTGGAGCAGGAGAGCACTGTGGGAGCTGGAGCCAGAGCCCGAGCCATGGTTACTCCCGAGGTCCAAGAACTGAGCAGTGCCAGTGGAGCTCTGAAGGTCCAGCCCAGAAATTCTCAACGCAGAGCCCCCAACAGAACCTCTAAAGAGCCCCAAAGTAGACATGGGTTTTCTTGGTGACCAGCGAATGACTGGTGACCATTGATGTGTCAAGTGGTCAGGCCCCTGAGGCTCACAGGGGCAAGGCCTCCTGCTCAAGGTCACAAGGCCGTGGCAGTGCCGGGGTCAGGAGACTGAGGATGGACCTCCGGTGCGGAGACCCGTCCCATCCTGCACGGTGCCATCAGCAACTGCCCATGGCCACATGGTAAGGTGGAAGGCAGAGGCCCACCTAAAATTGCAAGCGTGTTCCACGCCAGGGAATGTGCCTCCTGTACCTGGAGGAGGAAGCCAAATCCTTCCTCTTCCTCTTCCTCATGCAGGGGAGGTTCCCTGAGACATAGCTGGAAAAGAGGAGGCCTAGAATGCCTTCTTCCTTTCAACATTTTTCACTGGGAATGACTTCAAGTGAACTCAGATACACCAGGGAATTACAGTCCCAGGTACTCAGAGCATGACCCAGAAGGAGGGACATGTGAGCTCCACGTGACATGCTCTCTTGGCCCTGAGTGCACAGGGCGTTGCTTAGAGCAGGTCACTTTGCAGGATAGTGTCCCCTGCAAACTCATGTCCACCCAGAATCTATTTGGAAATAAACTCTTGGCAGGTGTAATCAAACTAAGATGAGGTTGGATTGGGTTGGGGTGATCCTAACCCCAGTATGATTAGTGTCCTTAGGAGAAGAGGGAGATCTGGACACAGACATGTAGGGAAGAAGGCTGGGTGTCAATGGGAGCGCAGATTTTAGCAATGCGCCTGCAAGCCAAGAAACACAGGGGTGGCTGGCACCCTCAGAAGCTGGAAGAGGCGAAGAAGGATCCTTTTCCACAGCCTCCAGAGGGAGTGCAGCCTTTGATCATGCCTTGATTTTGGACTTCCAGCCTGTGTGAGAAAATAAATTGTTTCTTAAAGCCACCCGATTTGAGGTATTTTGAGCAGTCCTAGGAGATGGACACAGCTGGGCAGTTGCTTTCTGAACATCTGGCACTTGGAGATCAAGGGTTGGGGTGGAGATCTTAGTCTTTATGGACCAAGTCCTTGCACAGGGAGTGATCAGGGGGCTTTCTGCCTTTGCTGCCATCGCCCAGGGGGCACAGGCTGCAGACCCTGCAGAGCTACTTCCTTTAGCCTTGTACTCTTCGCTCCTCACAGCCAGCAAGACCTTCCTGGGGGCATGAGAGTGACAAACCATACAGAGAGGCAGAAAAATGAAAAACTCTGTCATTCCCTGCAAATTGGTGCAGTCTTTCCATTAACCCTTAAACATATACCCAACTTTGACAGCAATATCCCCAGTAGGGACCTATCCTAAGGAAATCATTGGCCATATGGACAATGGATTATGTGCGAGCATTATTTATTGTAGTGAAACACTGTGAGACAGAGTGGATTTTTTTCCCACCCTCTCTTCACCCCTTTTCTGGTCATAACACATACCCAGTTCCTTTTGGAACCAAGCACAGGCCAAGCCAGGATAACATAAGGGAGCCTTTTGTCAACAGCCACAAAGAGAAAAAAGAGACAGGAACTCTTTTTTATCACAAGAGTGCGGCCGGGCGCGGTGGCTCAAGCCTGTAATCCCAGCACTTTGGGAGGCCGAGATGGGCGGATCACGAGGTCAGGAGATCGAGACCATCCTGGCTAACACGGTGAAACCCCGTCTCTACTAAAAATACAAAAACTAGCCGGGCGAGGTGGCGGGCGCCTGTAGTCCCAGCTACTCGGGAGGCTGAGGCAGGAGAATGGCGTAAGCCCGGGAGGTGGAGCTTGCAGTGAGCTGAGGTCTGGCCACTGCACTCCAGACCGGGCGACAGAGCGAGACTCCGCCTCAAAAAAAAAAAAAAAAAAAAAAAAAAAAAAAAAAAAAAAAACAAGAGTGCACGGGGTATTGCTTAGAGCAGGTCACTTTTTCAGGATAAATGTCAGATGCATGTGGATGTCAGACCCTGAAGCAAAGCTGGGGAGGGCTGCTCTGCATCCTTGCTCTCTTCCTACAGCCCAATCCAGAGGGAAAGCAGACAGCCCGAAGGCTGACAATTAGGGCTAAAGGCTAAGAGGAAGTCATGGGATGGGAGCACAAGGGAAACCAGGGGGCCAGGACATTGAAGAAACAAGGAAGCTCTCAAAAGATCAGGAAAAGTGGCCTCTCAGGCCTTCTTGAGAGTCTGAAGCCCAGAGGCATGGGTGGGTCTGCTGCGGGAGCCCTTTGCTCTTTCTGCCCACGGAGGATGCGGTGGGCCACTCACTGGGGCCCCAGCTAAGGAGCAGTCCTACATCTCCTGCACTTGCCAGCTGTGGATTTTCATTGACCCACTGCTCTGTCCAGCCCCTCAGGTAGAGAGCTGGGTAGAGGGTCCGACAGTGGAGATTCAGTTTAAACAATGATGGTGACTCCATAAAGTGGATCTTATACCTTAGACGGTTATGTTATTAATTGAAGGGAGAAAGAAGGGAGGCTGCGATGAGAGGGGACAGTAAGTGTGGGTTTGGGCCTGTTGAATTGGAAGTCCCCAGTGCCCTTCACGTGGAGCTCTCTAGATGGCAGTTGCTGGCACACATAGAAATCAGGACTCAGAGTTATGAGAACATGCATGAGATGCGTGAAGAAGCCCAAAGGCAGACTGCAAGCTCCGAGACTCAGATCAAAACCCTGGGGTGTGCCCCTGATGGGAAGGAGGGTCGGGCCCACTGGGGGAGTCACCTTAGAAAAAACATTGTGAGGGGAAATTTGGAGCATCTGAATAATGAGTTTACACCCAAAGAAGGTTGAAGATTTTTCTTTTTTTTTTTAATTGGCAAAGCTAAGCAGTAGTCGTCGAGAGCCCAGGGGGGCTCCAGAAAGTCTGGGTCTGCATCTGAGGAGCAGCTGGGACCCCAGAGGAGGGAGGCAGGGATTTCTGGGGAATTGGAGCCTCCGATGTGGGTCCCACTCTGCCACCCTAAGCAGGACGCTTGCCCTCCCTGGGCCTCCATCCCATTTACAAAGCTGAGGGCAGAAGTCATCATCCCCAGCTCTGACTGTATCATCACCCTGCCTCTCCTTTGCTTGTGTCCTAGGGGCACTTACCCAGCTTCTGCCCCTGGTTCTTCCCAGACACCAGGACTCTCTGCTGTCAGGGACCTGAAACCAGGAAAAGACTAGAAGAGGCTGGCTGGCCCCTCCACCAGGGCAGTCAACACCATGCCGGGGACTGTGTTCTCGGGGCGACAGAAGATTCCTGTGGCCTTTCAAAAGGGTGGTCTTATGAAGAACCCCCAACAACATTGAGGGAATTGAAAGAATGGGCACTGGTAAGCCTCCCACCCACCCCACCAGTTTTCATTTCTCCAAATTCCCCTCCATCCTTTGCCCTTTTGTAATATGTGTTTGTCTGCATAACAGCATTCGCAGTGTATACACACCAAGGGGTGCTCTTTTTTCCCTTAATGCAATTTCACAAACGCCCTCTCACGTATGTCATAGCTATCATTTGAAATGGCTGCATAATACTCCTTGTGTTAACTGTCTTTTAGTTAAACAACCCTCTAAGACTGCACACTTAGGTTCTTTCCAGCTTTGAGTGGTTATGAAGAATGTGGTTGAGTTTTATACATATGCCATTTTCTTTCTTTGTACTCATTTCCTGGAGACAAATAGAAGAGGATTTCTGAGTCAAAGCATATAAACCACTTTTATAGATCCTGAAAGGTCATTGACTTCCTCAAGGAACTGGCTTGCTTAGATGTGCTAAATGGCCACAGCCAATGGTCAGGGGACAAGTGTTAATTGGTAAATAAGCAATGCCTTTCTTTCCTTGACTCTTTCCGGAAAGATACCATTTTTCCAAAACTCTGGCAGACAATAGACGAAAATGTCTCACAGAAGACAACGGGCCAGACTCTGTTTTTGACAACAAGCAGGAGAAACAAAGTGCTTTGTAGAAGGACTCCATCCAGCGTGACTCAGCATAGTGGGGACTCTATAGGATCCGCCGCTTCCCACTCTTAGAAGTGGCACCTTAGCGTCCTACAAGGCACTTCTGACATCATTGTCACTGCCCACCCCATGTTCATCCAGGGTTTCCAGAGACGCCCCCTAGAGATGGGGATCCCTGTGACGAGTGTCACTGGCACCTCCTCGGCTGACAGCTGAGCTCGGATTAGAACTCTTGCCAGACAGAAACACAGTGAAGGACCTTGGGAGAGGTCCTCTCACACTCCCAGAGCTGGTTCTCTTCCAGGGTTTCCCAGCAGGGCGAGACAGGAACAGAACAAGGGGCCATCCTAACCCCAGTTCCCTGCCTCCCTTGGATTGCTCCAAAAAGGGTCTCAGAGAATATGAGGTTCTCTAGAAGGAGCGCAGAGAAAGGCAAGCTCCCAGGGATGCTGCCAGCTGCTGGACCACTCTGGGCTGCACACAGGAAGGCCACATGGGCAAAGGAAGACTTGGGATTTCTGTCTCTGAGCTGGAAGCATGGGGTGAAGCTGAACATTATCCTAACAAAACCAAATACACCATCTGTCTGGAGGTTCCAGCGAGGGGCCAGCAGGCTCTGCTAAAACCGGAGACAGACCAGGGAGGGCCACTGCCCACCATTCCACCCTCCACCTCCTGAAGACTGGAGATTGGACAGGAATGTGAGAGCCCTTCTGCCTCCCCCTCTTCCCTCCTGGGCACTTACACCAAGTATTTGGTACCTACTTATTCTAGAAAATTACCCATTACTTATCTAAAATTCAAGTTACTGGGCTCCTGTATTTTTATTGGCTAACATTGGCAACTCTAGGTGTCGACGACTGGAGGGGTGCAGGTCAGGGTGCTGGGAGCTCATCAGGGCTTCTGATGCATGAACATGGCGGGCAGGTGAAATACAGCTGGCAGCATGCCCTGGTTTCAGGTAGATCATGGTGTCATTTACAGAGATGGAAAGGACTGGAGGAGAAGCAGGTTTGGGAGAGAAAAGTCAAGACTTCTGATTACACATGGGGTTTGAGATGGTGTTTGTTAAATAACCAAGTGGGGAGGCCACAAGAAGGTGGAATTCAGGCGAAGACAGACAGAATCTGATGGAAGTTGATGGCAGTCACTAGAAAGACAGTTCAGTTAAAGAGAAGAGGAGGAGGGTAAGGGTTGGAAAACTACCTATAGGGTGCAATGTTCAGTACTTGAGTGATACTATTTGCACTAGAAGTCACATCACACCATTACGGAATATACCCATGTAACAAATCTGTACACACATCCTGCAATCCGTAATAATATATATGCATATATAAAAGGAGAGAAGAGGGACAGGGCCTGAGATTTACAAGTAAAGCAGGTAGAGATGGGCAGCAAAGGACACCTATGATTGCTTCCCTGAATTAAACTGGGACTTCTCAGAAACCTCTATTCTGAGATTTACAGGGAAATGGTTATTGAGGCCCTAGTATAAGCCAGGCATTGTGCAAAAGCACTTCATGTGTTATCTCATTGAGTTTTCATCATACTGATGATTACTCATTACTATCCCCATTTTACTGGTTTTTAAAAATGAGGTCCAGAGAGGCTGAAACAATTTCCCCAGATCACAGCTCGTAAATGATCAAATAATTGACCTCAGGTTTTCCTAGTTCTCAAGCTTCTGATCTGCCCTGTGCTTGATAGCGTATTTTATGCATATCTGCTCTGCAAGTCAGTATGATCCTCACAGCAGGGGCCTCTCTTTATTTCTCTTCCCATCTCCCTGTATCTCAATCGGTGCCAGGCTTGTTGTTGGCACCCGGTAAGTGTTTGTTGTTTGGGATTTGATGGGAGAGGGCCCCAAGCCTTGGGCGAGGTCAGCCAAGACACGATGCCTGCAGGACTGTCACAGAAATTCCCAGAACTTATAACTTCTCTCCAAAAGGGTGGAGGATAGGAGCTCATTAGTTGCTCGGCTTCCATCCCAGACCAAATTCAAAGCCCCTGGTGAATGGCAAAATCTGCCTGGTAGCTCTGGGCACACCTGGCGGAAGATAGTTCCAGGAAGCAAGAGGAGAGGTGGGTTTAGGAGGCACAGAGGCCGAGCCACGGACAGGGAGGTGCAAAGCTGCAGAAGGAAGTGAGGGGTGGATTCAAGACCACTCCCATTCTCTTTTTGCTTAAATAGAAAAGCTCCTTTTCTTAGGGAGGGCTGGTTGCTGTATGATGACTCTCAAGTTTCCTCCAATCCTGGCTCCTGGAATAGATATCAAAGCACTTGACACGTTTCTCTTGATATTCCTGTACAGCGTGGTGATATGAAGCTGGATTACTGCACAGTCTTGTGGCACTTACACCCGTTTATAAATCACTTAACAAACACCAATGATACATCCCACCTGCTGAGCACTGTTCCAGGTGGTTAACACGGATGAATTAATTTCATCCTCACCACGACACTTCTAAGTGGGCAGAGTAATCCCTTCTGCTCTGCTCTACAGATGAGGACATTAAGGATTAGGTAGGTTGAAAAACTTGCCTGAAGTCACATAGCAATTGGCAAAGTCATGGTTTGTACCCCGGCAGTCAGACTCCAGTGCCATGCACTTCACCATTGGGTGTTAGATTCTGCCTCAGACCAGGAGAAGCCCTGAATTCACGCCATTTCCGGCTGCAGTCCAGGCGCCCATTCCCCAGCTGTGGGGCCGTGGGCCAGAGCAGGCAATGCGTCTAAGTCTCAGTTTCCTCATTTATAAACTGAGCTATTTTCTGAATTCCTTAGGATTGTTATAAGAATTAGATGACACAGTGTATGCAAAAATCTCTGAAAACTATAACTTGCAATCCAGGGAGGAAGGATTAAAGGGCTCATTAGTGATCAGTGAAGCCTAGCATGGTGTTGGCAAATGGTTTTCTTGTGCAGGGCCAGGTAGTCAATATTTGAGGCTCTGCAGGCACACCGACTACTGAGCCCTGCTATTGCAGCACGAAAGCAGCCAGGCATTACATAAATGGATGAGCACGTCTGTGTTCCAGTAAAACTTTATAAAAACAGGTGGTGGCTGGATTTGGCTCTTTGCCTTGAAGGATTGCAGCGGGATGGAGCTGAGAGATGGGTGCTTTTCAGTGTCCTGAGTGCTGTAGGTAGGGCTTTGGCTAAAGCTCCAGAGAACAGGGAGTACTTGTCAGATTTGCAGGCAGTGTTTCAGCTGTCTGTGCCCCCAACTTCTACCCGGTTCAGGCGTGGTCAGAGGTATCACCCTGGGCAGTGGAATCTTCCATGGGGAACTCAGGGCATCAACTGGCTCTTGATCCCTTCTCCTCCTCCTCCTCCGGGGTCTGAGGTGAGTTAGAGGTGCCTTCTGCAGGAGAAGCTCTGATGCCTAGGGCAGCCCAACAGAGCTGAGGTAGGTGCAGGGAAAGTGCAGTAACCTGCTCAGGTGTGCGCAGTCTGAGTCTAAGGAAGAGGCTGGGGGGACTTTAAATGACCCTGACTCACCTCCCAGGACACAAGGGGTGAAATGCGTGCGTGGGCTGGCAAGTCCTTGGTCATGTCCTCTGGGGAACTGCACGCATGGCAGCAGGCTATGGAATGGGGACTATAGGGACATAGTTGGGACACTGGCTCCAACATGATTGATGGCACAGGCTGATTGGTAAAAATAAATGACAGATGTCCAAGTCCAGAGCCAAACAGATCCAACAGACTGAAATACCTGGCAGAGACCAGTGTGCTGACATCTAACTGGGATCACTGACAAGATCTGCCTTTAACTTGAAGCAACAAGACCGACAAAGCCAGTGACACTGACACGCAATGGGGGAGCCCCTACTAGGCAATGGTTTCCTTTGAAAGAGATCTGGGGTTGGGTGAGGAGGAGATCTGACCTGATCGTTGAGGCCTGCATGGTATTCTATCATTTGGATATAGGGTCCTGTATTATTATGAGTCTCACTAGAAAGTCTCATGAGAGGCTGGGCGCAGAGGCTCACGCCTGCAATCCCAGCACTTCGGGAGGCCGAGGCAGGCAGATCACTTGAGGCCAGGAGTTTAAGACCAGCCTGGTCAACATGGCAAAATCCCATCTCTACTAAAAATACAAAAATTAGCCGGGCTTAGTGGCGGGCACCTGTAATACCAGCTACTCGGGAGGCTGAGTCAGGAGAATCTCTTGAACCTGGGAGGCAGAGGTTGCAGTGAGCCGAGATTGTGCCACTGCACACCAGCCTGGGTGACAGAGTGAGACTCCGTCTCAAAAAGAAAAAGAGGCCGGGCGCGGTGGCTCACGCCTGTAATCCCAGCATTTTGGGAGGCTGAGGTGGGCAGATCATGAGGTCAGGAGATCAAGCCCATCCTGGCTAACACGGTGAAATGCCGTTTCTACTAAAAATACAAAAAAATTAGCCAGACATGGTGGTGGGCATCTGTAGTCCCAGCCACTTGGGAGACTGAGGCAGGAGAATGGTGTGAACCCGGGAGGCAGAGCTTGCAGTGAGCCAAGATCACACCACTGCACTCCAGCCTGGGCAACAGAGCCAGACTGTCAAAAAAAAAAAAAAAAAAAAAAAAAAAAAAAAAAAGGAAAAGAAAGAAAGTCTCATGAGAATTTAAGCTAATATCAGCATCCATGGTGACAGCCCGGCACACTCCCCCTTGGCTAGGCCACCCCAGGAGTGGTGTCTAATTCTGTTGATGACTCACACTTGGAGCCTGTTGGGAGGATGGCCATTCTGTTGAGGCATTCAGTTTAGTCCTTCTATTAATTGAGTACCTGCTGTATGCAGCACATGATGGTAGACAGTGGGAGGACAGCAGTGAACAAGGTGCGGTGCCCTATCATGAAAGAGCTCTCCTTGACTAGGAGGAGAGCCGGCACAGAAACCAATCATTGCAATACAGCATGGCGAGTGTGAAGACTGGGGCACAAAGACACAAGGGTGGAGGAACTGGGTTCGCTTTCCTTGGTGTTTCCAACTCGCTGATGAGCAATCGTGAGGATGAGAACACCTTGTTATGATTCGTTCCTGCAAGAAGAACTAGAAACTGTGTGGGAAAGTCAAGGAGGACAAGGAAGAGGTTTCTGTGACTCGCAATTGTTTTCTGGGAAAAGCACAACACCGTGTCTGTCTGGGAAGTCGGCAGGGAGGTTGTAGGAGACACCCACTGAAGCTAAGCATGTTAGGGTCATGGGTGGGGCCGTTGCTGGCTCCATCGCTCCCTCCCCTAAAGAGCTACAATCCTGGAAATGCTGTTCTGTTCCTGTTTCTTGGCTTACTGAGCCCTGTGCTGTCACGGTACCTCAAGGACCTCTCCAACAATGTCTCCAGGCTTCCCTGCATGTTTATTGGAAACATGTGCATATGGACACGTACTGCACTGAGCCCAGTTCTGTTTATAGACAAAGTTACTGGGTGCTCAGGCTAAACAAGTAGGTCTCTAATCCGTTGCTATTCTGAAAGCAAACTGTCTCTGATTGTGGGAATAATATCATCAAATATTTCTGGAGCACTTTAAAAAAAAAAAAAAAAAAAAAAGACAGGATCTCGCTATTACCGAGGCTGAAGTGCAATGATGCAATCATGGCTCACTGCAACCTTGAACTCCTGGGCTCAAGTGATCCTCCTCCCTCAGCCTCCTGAGTAGCTGGGACTACAGGTATATATTGCTATACCTGGCTCATTTTTTAATTATGTAGAGACGAGGTCTCACTATGTTGCCCAAACTCAGCTCAAACTTTTAGGTTCAAGCAATCCTCCTGCCTCAGCCTCCCAAGAGCTGCGATTACAGGCATGAGCCACTGTCCCCAGCCTACTGAGTACTTATGTGCTGGGCACTAAGAGAGTTTTAATTTTCATGTATTATTTAATTAAATCCTCACAACAGCCCCATGGGGTAGGCACCACAATCACCCCATTGTATAGATGAAAAAACCAAGTCCCTTGGAGGTTAAATTATTTGCCTCAAAATGATAGAGCCATTCCATAGCACAGCCTGGATTTGAACCCAGAAGTCTGGCCTCAAAGTCCATATCCTGAAGAGAATACGGCTACTCCCAGAATGCTCAAAAGACACAGAGAACAACAGAAGTATCATTAAGCCCATTGTTTTTCAGACTACAGCTTATATCCTATTCATGAATTACGAAATAAATGAATGAGTTGTGATCATTAAAAAAAAACAAATAGAGTAGAAAGGCATTACAAATGTAAGTATTATCTCAGCTATGCTTATATGTGTGTACTGGTTGTGTAGGTCATGGTAAAAAACATTTGAGACCACCGATCTTGCCCAATTTGCTCACTTTGCAAATGGGTGAACTCCCATTCAGACAGCAAAGTGATGTTTCCAAGGTTACAGAGCATTCACAGATAACCTGGGGCTAAACCCCAGGTTATGCTATCAAGGTTAATTGACTGCAAAGAAAACAAAGAAAAAATAAGAGTGATGATGCTATAATAGTGGTAATACTAGTGCCAGCAGTAACAATAACAATCGCTACTACTCCAAATCTCATGTGGAAATCGGATCCCCAGTGTTGGAGGTGGGCCTAGTGGGAGGTCTTTGGACCATGGGGGTGGATCCCTCATGAATGTCTTGGCATCCCCCTCATGGTAATGAGTGAGTTCTTGCTCCATTAGTTCATGTGAGAGCTGGTTGTTTAAAGAGGATGGACCTCCCCCTTTCTCTCTCTTGCCACATGACATGCCTACTCCCCATTTGTCTTCTGCCATGACTGGAAGCTTCCTGAGGCCTTACCAGAGACCAAGGAGATGCTGGTACCGTGCTTGTATGGCCTGCAAAACTGTGAGCCAAATAAACCTCTTTTCTTTATGAGTTATCCCATCTTAGGCATTCCTTTGTAGCAATGCAAAACAGACTAATATAGGGAGTACACTGATTTCCCCCATTTTCAGAGAAGGAAGCTCTTGGCCAAGTGCCTTGGCCAATGTCTCATAGCTGGTGATAGAGAAGCCAGGGTTCAAGCTCAGACAGGCTGGCTCCAAAGTCCCTACTTGTAACCAGCATGAAGTCTACATGGTCCTGTCTGTCTCAATATTCTTCTTAAATGCTATGATGTCAATGCAGTACATAACACACTAGATATGTGTTAATATAGTTAATCACACACCTGCCACTTCTACTAGCTAAATGTCCCTGGATAGCAATTCCATATTCATCTCAATTAGGTACTTGGTAAAACTGAAATACTCATCTTCATTTTTTTCTACAAATACTTTCTAGATTCCCTGGTCTCTGTCATTCATTCACATATTAAAAACATCACACATTTGTTTTTTTTTGTTTGTTTGTTTTTTGGTTTTTTTGTTTTTTGTTTTTTTTTTGAGACTGGAGTCTTGCTCTGCCACCCAGGCTGGAGTGCAGTGGCCGGATCTCAGCTCACTGCAAGCTCTGCTTCCCGGGTTTTTTATGCCATTCTCCTGCCTCAGCCTCCCGAGTAGCTGGGACTACAGGCGCCCGCCTCGTCGCCCGGCTAGTTTTTTGTATTTTTAAGTAGAGACAGGGTTTCACCGTATTAGCCAGGATGGTCTCGATCTCCTGACCTCGTGATCCGCCCGTCTCGGCCTCCCAAAGTGCTGGGATTACAGGCTTGAGCCACCGCACCCGGCCTACATCACACATTTGAAGAATCAAATAGAAAAGGCAGAAATTTTGTAAAGTTAAAACTGTACATAACACCCTTCCTTGTTCCATAAAGAATTAAGGCAATTCACAAGGATACATTAACTACACTAAGATGAAAGTAGATGAGATCCAGGTAAAGAAGATCAAGCAGAGAGACCCCGAATGAAGCCAGGAATGAGACTAACACAAAAATGCTTTCCTTAAAGTCTCTACACTTACTGCGGGTGGACCACAATTCTGTCCCCAGGTTTTTGTTTTAATGACCTTCAAATTCACATATCACCATACAAGGGATGACAGCTGACTCTTAAGTTTGTGTTAATTACCTCCTTGAAAGTAATTTTAAAGACTTTCAGATTCACAGTCTCCATAAGGTGAAAACAAATTCCTCAAGGAACACATAACTCCTTCTATGACTGAGACAGAAAATAATTGGTGCATGCATCCTCTGAGGACAGCATTGTGTAATGCAAGAAATAACATCCTCAACATCATTTTTACAATAAGCACAAGGGATGAAATTTCACAGGGTTGTTTCTGACAAAGTGTCCCAATAAAGGATGATGGCATTGTGCTCCTATTCCCAAGATGCGTGATAGAATCAGGAACCTACAGTGTAGATGGACATGGGCTCTGAGAATATTACTCTTTCCTGCAAAGTCCAGGGACAGACTTGCTTGAAACAAGGTGATCCAAAAAAGGGATACTCTGTTCCAAGCCAGGTGGATAACTCTCCCCAGGCCCAGGCCTTCCCCAACCATTCCAGCCCTCAGGGATTGGGCTCTCCTTTGTATAATTTGGCAACAGTAGAAACGACATCACATTGCCCTACAGTGGGTGTATGTGTTTATGATTTTAAACCCTTCTGTGCAGGGACTACATCTCATGACATTTTATTCCTAGGGCTTATCTCTTTGCCCTGCACCCACTGAACACTCATGTACAAATTCAATGCTTGTTGAGGATGCTGATGACAATGACCGACTGGTGCTGTTAGAAAATAACTAAATTAAGGTGCAGGAGGAGCCCATATCTCCCCAGGGACTCTCCCTGTAGACCAGTGGTCTTGCTACATTGCTGCGATGCTACAGCCTTACCCCACATTTGAATCCCAGATCTTTTCACTTCCCCTTTCTGCTGTTTCATTTCCACAGTGAGAATTCAGACTTATCTACAGAACTGTCTCAGGAAAGAGAAGAAGAGATGGTTCCTAATGAACATACCCAGTCACCACAGTGACTGCCCAGAAGAGTCATGGATAAGACTGAACTCTCTCCGACTCTTTAATTCCATCGCAAAGGACATCTTGCCTGAAGTGCTGGATTGAGGACCCCCTGGCCACATGACCAGACAATCTCAATTCTTTAGTTCATAAACTTAAACCTGATTGTATTGTCCAGAAATGAATTGGGAACAGAATGAAAACATAATAGGGAGCCATCAGCCAAGGTAATCATCAAAATATGTTGCAGAGATAGGAAAGCTTAGAGGAACTGGGGGTAGGAGGAGTCTCTTGCCGTCTCCTTGGGAGATGATGAAAGGCTGTGAGCTGAGGGAACAGAACCCAGTGACAGCATGGAATTATCGGAGTAAAGCTCCCAGGAGGACACTGGTCAGGTTGGATGGTAGGCAGAATCCAATTGATAGAATAATTTGGGTGGTGGTTGGATTAACCTTCAAACAGGTAAACTTAGATAATGCATAAATGTGAGGTGCATGTTTGCCTTTTACTTTCAATAGTTGGCAAGAAGATGAATTGAGAGAAGTCCTATGTGGGGCTTATAAGACTCCTATTTGGTGTAGTTTGATTACAAATTTGTCATACTGGGAAACAGTAAGAGTAAGCATTTGCACGCTGAGATGTTACAAATCCAGTATTCAGATATGGCGCTGGGTTGCAGTGGATAATTTTGTCATCCAGTTGTAGGAGCTATGAGATTTACATTGACAAGGAGGTTTTAAGAATGGTTTAAACTGATCTCCTGTGCAAGGTGACCTCTCTGGGCACAGACAGTGAGTTCTACCCAAGAAGGAGAAGCCCTCTCCCATGGCAGGTCACCCAACAGAAGGCCAGGCAAGCTCTTCTTCACACTGGACCGTGGATCTCCCCACACCCCTGATTTTGGTATCTCTGAGAAGGAGCATCGCTGAGGTCTTCAGTCAGGCAATCTAAAGAAATCTCCCTAAGATCAGACAGAGCCTCCTTAAAGAACTTCAGACTGGTCCACCACCTTGCCAAGTCCCCTTCCTATGCCACTCTCACCAAACCTCCCCCAGAGACCAACATGATTCTCCAGACAAGAATCTGGGGAGGTAACAGCGGCCACACACCCAGGGCCAAGAGATCAGGTATGACACTGTTGCACCAGCTCTGTCCCAGTCCACCCCAAATTTTTGTTCAACACAGGCAATGTGGCATCCAGAAACTTCAGGTTCAAAGATAATTATAATGATCAGAAAAATGCTGGAACAATTGAGGTATGGCAACATTTTTATTAGACTGGGAAACCATGTTCCACCCTCCTTTCTGAAGCTTCCAGGACATCATTATAAACCTCATCCAATCTCCAAGCCAGGAGAAAGTCTTTTTTCCATCATACTGGACAGCACTACTTGTTAGCCAACTGTCCTTTATTTTGAATGGAAATCTGTCTCCTAATAACATCCACCCGTTGGTCCTAGCTCTGCCTTCTGGGGTCACATAGAGCATGTCTACCCTTTCCACATGGCAGCCATCCAGACACCAGAAGAGAACCGTCACTCCGCTGCAAGTCTTCTCTTCCCCAAGAGATGATGCCCTTCCAGGACCTCCAGAGGCTGGCCCCAGATCCCCCCAACAATCTGGTCCCTCTCCTCCAGACCCCCATCTGTCACCTAAAAGTTCTTGTTCTGCAGAGCTTTTCTGCATCTGTCACCTAAAAGTTCCTGTTCTGGCTTCCTGTTGGGCTGGAATGCTTCCTAAACATTCCAGAATTTTGTTATGGTCCTGGCAGCCAAACCCACAAAACCAAGATCCCAAGCTCTCCCCAAGCAGCCTGAGAACATGTTCAAATCCTCTTCTGGCCCACTTGGCCTGCGAGGGACCCTGCTGTCCCCTGTCCTCTAGTCCCAGGGATGAATCATGAGGTTCTCTCATTGTTGCTGTTGGCCACCCCTCAGGTTGCTCATTGGTGGGGCAGACTCCACCCCAATGTCTTTGCCCTGAGTGTGGAAACCTGAAGGCGCAGGCAGCATTGAACACCCCATTACAACATCCAAGTGACTAGTTCCGCTTGACAGAAAGTGAGTCAAGACCGGGAAGGTCCTGGCCATTTGCCTCTAAATTTCCAGCAAAAGGTCATCTATCCGTAAGGGCTGGACCTCCAGATTCCTGCCCTGGGCTTCACCCGAGGTCCCCTCCCTCAGTGCTCCAAGTCAGCTTGGCCTGGCCAGCAGCCTTGCTCCCACCATCCCCACCTGCTCCATGCAGCAGCCGCACCTCCCTATATGTGCCTGCTCTGTCACCATCACATTGGGCTACACCCCATCACAGTGCCCGCTGCATTCTGCCTTGAGGCGGGGCTCTATCTGCATGACCCTGTCTTGGTTCCTGGGTTGGAAGCTCCTTGAGAGAAGCCCCTGGGTCCTATTTAGCTGTGCCCCCAATCTTAGCATGGAGCCTGCTGCAAGGCAAGTACTCATGTGAGACATGTCGGGTGGAAATAAACTGATCCCTCAGCTTTACTTGTGTCCAGTCCTACCTATCTCCATTAAGAAAGGTGGGAACTGATTCCTTTGAAAGGGAGTCAGGAGAAGACCACCACAGCCATCTGCTTCACCATCTGTCTTCATAGGGACGACCTATAGATGATGAGCTGGGGTGCTCACAGCCTGGGGCCAACAGGCCCCTGTTCCATCCTTTCCTGAGTCTATGAGCTGTCCTTCTCCCTGGCTGAGAAAATGCTAGCCCTAGCCCATCACCTGCTCATCTTGAAAGACAGAAATTGGTAAGGAGAGCCTGGCTGAATTGGGGCAAACCTATTCTGCCTACAGTAACTGCAAAGGGCAGCAGGTTTACCAGGAAGGAAAGTGCCTCGCAACTATTTTCATGGCACCCCAGGACCAGAAGCTAAGACAATGCCCAACCTTCTCAGTGCAAACCATACCCCAGAGGCCCAGGGAGGCCCAGTGTAATGCACAATGTCCCACAATGATGCAGGAAAAGTCAGAAGCCACTCCCAGCAGCTAGGTCTCTACTGCTGGACTCTTCAATTCCACAAGCTCACATAGCCCCTGCCGGCTACTCCCACGCAAAACAAGCAATACTACTGAAGAGCTTCTTCCTTCTTCCTTTGTGGTTTCCATGGTGACAAGGGCAGTGTCTGGGCTCATGACAGTGGGAATGAAGAATGGAAGCTCCAAGTCTTCCTTCCTCATCCCAAAGACCAGGACAAAAACAAACTGCTCTTACCTGCTAAGATGAAGATACCCACAAGAATCAGGAAGACCAGCAGGTAGAGCCCCAGGACAGCATGCTTCAGGGCCGACAGGGACCCTAGCTGGGTACAGCAGCTGCTCGCCCGCCGTTTGTGACATGGACCTGGACAATAAGGGTAAGAAAAGGAAGGAAAGAAGACACTTAAAAACCCCATACGCTCTTTTCTTTTTTGGTCTCATCACTACCTGATGCATGCAGATGTTCATGTTGAACTTCTCACATCCCTTTTGCATGTCTAGAATGCAACCACCTGATGGGGAGCTTTCCAGATCATCATATTCAGCCTCTACCTCTCCTCCCACTCTCTGTGTTCATGACCAAGTCAGATCACATGTCCACAGCTCACATGCTCACACAAACCAACTCTTCTTGAGCTAGTTCAAGCAGCAGAAAGACCTTGGAATAGTCCTAGATATGTGGCCTTTACAAAGTGTCATTGTCCCATGGGATCCAGGGAACATGAAGAGAAATTAAAACAGAAGTTGCAAACTCAAACTTCTACAGTGGCTGGGGAGGTATGGGAATGAGGGACATGGGCCCAGCGGGACTATGGGGAGGCCAACAGCACGTGCCTGCTCTGGCAGAGGCTACTATGCAGGGATGAGGGGTGGGTGTGGCCAGATCTAGAATTTTCTACATCTATTTTTAAGTGTTGGCAACTAATTCATCAAACACAAAACACTGGGGAGTGTAAACAAAACACATCTGTAAGCCAGCTCTGACCAGCTTGCAACCTTGCATTTAGATTTGCTGGAAAACACAGTAACCTCATCCTGTGACACTCCTCAACTTCTGCTCAAAATGGAATAGGGAAATATCATTGCTGCAGTGGCCTTTTGGGCCATGTAATTCAACCCCTTTGGTGTACAGATAAAGAATGTCATATGTTAGCGGCAAATTCAGCCCCAGGACCCACGTTGATCTTTTAGCTGAACTTGTCCTTCAAGGCAGCCTTCTCAGACGACCCATGCAGAGGCTTACTGACCTCCACCTGCTCTGTTGACTGAAAGTGGAAAGAAGGGGTCCTCTCCCTGATGTCAGCAGGGCACGTAGGAATCACCAGGGTGGGGTGGCGGGGCATTAAAAAACGCATATCCCTTTAATGCTTGTTCCTTACCCCCTGTGGATGAGACCCCTCTCCAGAAGGACTGTCCCCACTTCAAGAGTGTCACTAAGGCCAGGCGCAGTGGCTCACACCTGTAATCCCAGCACTGTGGGGGGTCAAGGCGGGTGGATCACTTGAGGTCAGGAGTTCAAGACCAGCCTGGCCAATATGGTGAAACCCCATCTCTACTAAAAATAAAAAATTAGCTGTGCGTGGTGTAGTGCGCTTGTAATCCCAACCACTTGGGAGGCTGAGGCAGGACAATCACTTGAACCTGGGAAGCAGAGGTTGCAGTGAGCTGAGATCACACCACTGCACTCCAGCCTGGGCATCACAGTGAGACTGTCAAAGGAAAGGAAAGGAAAAGGAAAGGAAAAAGGAAAGGAATGGAAAGAAGAGGAGTGTCACTAACTGGAGTGGGCAGCAAAAGCTTGTCGAGAGGCTAAAATTGATATTTAGAAAACATCTTGAAGGATAGGGCCATGTTTGCAATTCCTCCGTAGGTTTCCATTTGCAAGGAGGTACCTCAAAGGTTATATATCACCTCCCAGGTATCATTACTACCTCCTTGGCCTCACGAGGTTTTATGACCACAAGGGAAATAGTGGTGACTATTGGTACCTTAGGATCCACACAGCCCTGGTTCCCCAGAGGTATTGGTATATAAGGAACATTTTCCCACTCATTGACTTCGTTTTATTACAAATACTGCTGTTAAACCAGCTAAACAGAGCTATTACATAATATTTCCATAAGACATTGGGTGCAGTGTCGAGCAAGTTGTCAAGTACAAATCCAATGACCATTCTCATTCACCCTTACATTAGCAAGTTTTGAAGAGTTGAGCTGATTTTCTGCTAAGACAAAATAGAGCACATCTTTCTTTTTTTTTTTTTTTTTTTTTTGAGGCGGAGTCTCACTCTGTTGCTCAGGCTGGAATGCAGTGGCCAGATCTCAGCTCACTGCAAGCTCCGCCTCCCAGGTTTTTGCCATTCTCCTGCCTCAGCCTCCCGAGTAGCTGGGACTACAGGCGCCCGCCACCTCGCCCGGCTAGTTTTTTGTATTTTTTTTTTTTTGTATTTTTAGTAGAGACGGGGTTTCACCGTGTTAGCCAGGATGGTCTCGATCTCCTGACCTCGTGATCCACCCGTCTCGGCCTCCCAAAGTGCTGGGATTACAGGCTTGAGCCACCGCGCCTGGCCTAGAGCACATCTTTCTAACTCACCCTAAACCTTTTCTGGGATTTTCCATCCCTTACCATACATGAGGCTCTAAAAAGCGTTTTGCTACTAAATATGTAGGCTCCTGGTAGCATTTCTTTCTTTTTTTTTTTTTTTTTTTCCTTCTGGTGAGAGCCACTAGCTGTCTGGTTGCAACTTACCAGAGGAAAGTCTGTTCCTCTCAAGAGTCAGAGTGGGAGGAATAGCATTGAAAAATATTATACAAATACTGGTTTCGTTCTCATGGTGGTAGTGTCAGCTCTCCTGCTTTGAGCCCTGCTTCCTCCTTAGCCTCATGACAGAACAGGAGGAGGAAAAATCACATAGCCATGAAAACAGTTAACTTGAAGTTTGCCTTTGTCATCTGCATATGTGTTGCTGGTTCACTGTAGGAGTGGGTCAACGTGCAATGATGTCACTCTATTTTTTTTCCCATAAAGAAGAATAGTTCCCTTGCCCTCTACCTGAGGCTATTTAATAGCAAGCACCTGCTTGTGACAGGTGCCTTAGTCAACCAACATGCAGAATACAGACCTTCCTCTGAGACAGCTTAGTTCTTTCAGCAAGACTTTGTAACTTTGTGCATTAAACCCAGTCTATTTTAAATAGGGCATAATGAGGGTTTCAAATAGAGGTTTCCCACGAATGGTTAGACAAGCAGAACATGAATGGTCTGGCAAGACCCTTAGAGAATCTGATTGCAAGGGAAAGAAGACAATTTAAGACAACAAGTCACAAAGTCTGCTCAAAACACATTTATGGACTTTTTTTTTTTTTTTTTTTTTTCCAGGTGGCAGAAGCGTGTTAGCTGGGTAAACCCTTCAAATTATTTAAACTTAGTGGAAGGTTACAAACACTCCAAAATGATCCTAACAGCAAAGCCAGGGCAAAAAGTATGTCTACTTTTTTGTTAAACATTTTTTAAAAATGCACTATCAAGCCATGACAAGACATGGAGGAATCTTAAATGCATAATTAACTCAGTAAAATAAGCCAACCTAAAAAAGCTACATACTGTATGATTCTAACTATGTGATAGATATTCTGGGAAAAACAAAAGTATGGAGGCGGTAAAAAGATCAGTGGTTGCCAGGGATTGGGAGGGCAGGAGGGACGAGCAGGCAGAGTACAGGGGATTTTCAGGGAAGTGAAACTCCTCTGTATGATACTGTAATGGTAGATGCATGCCATTAGACATTTGGCCAAACCCACAGAATGTTCAACACCAAGAGTGAACCCTAATGTAAACAATGGGCTCTGGGTGATAACGATGTGTCAACATAGGTTCACTGATTGTAACAAATGCACCATTCTGGTGGGGACGTTGACAGCGGGGGAGGCTGTGCACGGGGAGGGTGGCAGGCAGGATATATGGGAATATTCTGTACTTTCCATTTGCCTTTGCTATAAACCTGACACTACTATTAAAAAACAAAGTCTATTAAAAATAAAAGTAGAGCTTTTGACTTAAGGATTGTAGGAGTAAAAACTTTAACAGGCATTTATGGAACACCCACTGTGGAAAGCCCCACTCTGGTAGCCAGCCTTCGAAATAGACCCCACGATCCCAGCACCTTCTGCAATCAACCCCCTTCCACGTTGTACCAGGGTTGGTCTGTGTGACCAATAGAATATGGCAGGAGTAATGGTGTGTCACTTCTGAACTGAGACAAAAGACACACAGCTTCCTTCTGGCTCAGTCTTTCTCTCTTGGAATGTTTGAGGGGAAGCCAGCTGCCATGTCATGAGCACCCACAGAGAGGGCTTTGGCTGACAGCCATGTAGGTGAGTGAGCCTCTAAGCAGATCCTCCCACCATGTCAAGCCTTCAGATGACGGCAGCCTGGACAATATCTTTACCGCAACCGAGGCAGGAGGCAAGATTCGACTTCAGAGGCAGAGCTCAGAAACCAGACCAAACTGAGGACTAGCTAAAAAAGGAATGGGGCAGGAGCAGCTTTTCATAAGACACACCCACCAAAGTGCCATGTTGTTTACCATTGCCATGGCAACACCCAGATGTTACCACCCCTTTCTATGGCAACATGACAACCCAGAAGTTGTCACCATTTTTCTAGAAGTTTCTGCATAAACTGCCCAAAATTTGCCTATAATTAAAAATGGGCATAAATAGGACTGCAGAACTGCCTCTGAGCTGCTGTTCTGGCCGCACTGCCTATGGGGTAGCCCTGCTCTGCAGGGAGCAGCACCTCTGCTACTGCCATGCACTGCCCCTTCAATAAAAGTTACTAACACCACCAGCTCACCCTGGAATTCTTTCCTGGGCAAAGCCAAGAACCCTCCAATTTTGGGGCTTGCTCCTCCTGCATCACAACCCCTTGAGAAAGCCTGAGCCAGGGCTACTCTGCTAAATTGCTCCCGGATTTCTCTCAGATTATATAGACATATGTGGGTACAAAATTTTTAATCTGAAAAAATTTACAAAATTTTGGCTTTAAAAAAAAAAAAACACCCATGACTTCCTCAGAAACTGCATAAGGAATACATTTGTTTTATGCTGCTCAGTATTGGGGTAATTTGTTATGCGACAATAGATAACTAACACACTTCTGATAGGTGCTGGGAAATACAAAGATGACACGCTGCGGGAGGGAGAGACTTTGTCAGCGTCAGTCATTTCCAACTGAGTAGCTCCCAGGCCAGTGCCTGGCACATAGCAGATGCTCAAGATATTTGTTGAGAGATTAACATGCGGCCACTGCCTCTCAGACGCAGCCACAGGAGGGGAAGACTACGCGTAAAGGGTAACTGCAACACAGGGAAGAATGAGGTCGGCGCAGAAGGGAGCAGTGACACAAGCAAAGTGCTGCCTGCACAGGTGGCGATGCATTCAGTGCCAGAGGTAGTCACGGAGTCTGCATGGAGGAGGCCGCAATTCACCAGTGCGTGAAAGACAGCCCTTTCTAGATGGGCTGAATTCTGTTCTCTTTCTCTTCACTTCATAGTGCAATGTACAACACATACAAATTTGAAAACAGTGACTTTAAGGAGCAAACAGTCTTCCTGTCTGTGTGAACCATCTACAGGAAGTACCAGACAAAGCTGTTCATGATTAACAGATTGTCTGCAGACACAGGCACACACAAGACCAGAGCACTGGAGAAAATGGTCGACAACCACCATGACAACAGGAAGAAGAAAAACTATCCCAAGCTCAAACAGAATCCAGGGAAAGATTTTTCCATTTTGCAGTGACCTCCAGAAGTGAGGGTGGTGTCTGGAGGTCAGGAAGCCAAGAGGTCTGGAGAGGGCAAGGCCAGTGGCTCTGAGCAAATAAATAGAAACAAATAGTCACTTGCCAGAAGAATCCAGAATGCCAGGCTGGGAGACGTTGTTTATCTCAGTGTGGAGCACGTGGCTGCTTGATGATTGCTAGGAGCAGCAGAGATGGTTTCCTCTCTGTAGGCATCCTCCCCTGCATACAGCCTGTACAATCTTGCCATAGCTGAGTTTCCCTGGGCTATTACTTTCTTAACATCACTCGACTTAAATACATTTAAACTTAAATTTCTTTGGAAGGAAACTTCATCACCATAAGTGGAAAATTAGTGGCTTCCTATTACAAATTAAAATAGATGCCTGACTGGCCCCGGTGGCTCATGCCTGTAATTCTAGCACTTTGGGAGGCCAAGGCAGGTGGGTGACCTGAGGCCAGGAGTTCGAAACCAGCCTGTCCAACCTGGCGAAACCCTGTCTCTACTAAAAATACAAAAATTAGCCAGGCATGGTGGCAGGTACCTGTAACCCCAGCTACCCAGGAGGCCAAAGCAGGAGAATCATTGGAACCTGGGAGGCAGAGCCAAGATCCTGCCACTACACTCCAGCCTGAGTGATCGAGTGAGATTGTCTCAAAAAAAAAAAAAAAAAAAAAAGACACCTAACTATTAAAATAACAGATTCATACCTGTGTATCAAAGGCATCTTGAACACCACTATACTGTATGTAGCCACATTCCTAAGAAACACTGACTTTAATGAAAGTAACTAAGTCACAGTTCAGTGACATGTTGCAAGAAGAAAGTTAACACACACCAAGGAAATTTCATTTATAGAGAAGCAAAACCAAATTTTAGATGTTCAAGTTTTAATATGGTCAAGGTCAGGCACAGTGGCTCATGACTTAATCCCAGCACTTCAGGAGGCTGAGGTGGGAGGATTGCTTGAGCTCAGGAATTTAAAACCAGCCTGGGAAGCATAATGAGACTCTAGCTCTACAAATTTCTTTTTAATTAGCCAGGGATGGTGGTTTGTGCATGTATCCCAGCTACTCAAGAGACTGAGGTGGGAGGATCACTTGAGCCCAGGAGTTCAAGGCTGTAGTGAGCTATGATGTCACCACTGCACTCCAGCCTGGGTGGCAGAGCAAGACCCTGACTCTAAAAAGAGAAAAAAGTTCTAGAAGGTAGTATGTTAAGAATTAAGTACCACTGAAAGAACCATGTCAGAACCTTGCACGCATCTTTCACACCATCCTCATTATCATCCATTACCTCTTTCCCTCTCTGGTGATCCCACTAGTCTCTAAGGTTCTTTGAGGCAAGGTGTGTCTCCCCGTCAGCCAGCGAACAGCAAAGCAAACACATGTAAACAAGAGTTATTTTTGTGGCAAAGACTGTCTCTTACATTTGCCATATGCAAATAATTGACAAATTCTAATTGGCTGGAAAAACACATTTTTGGAGCAAACTTTTGGTCTGAAAAAATAAAAGCTGGGGCCAGGTGCAGTGGCTCATGCCTGTAATCCCAGCACTTTGGGAGGTTGAGGTGGGCAGATCACTTGAGGTCAGGAATTCGAGACCAGCCTGGCCAACATGACGAAACCCCATCTCTACTAAAAATACAAAAATTAGCCAGGCTTGGTGGTGTAGGCCTGTAATCCCAGCTACCCGGGAGGCTGAGGCAGGAAAATCATCTGAACCCGGGAGGCGGAGGTTGCAGTGAGCCGAGATGGTGCCACTGCACTCCAGCCTGGGCGAGACAGTGAGACTCTGTCTCAAATAAATTAATTAAAAGTTGGGCTTTCTTTGCATACCCAGGGCCTCTGATGGCTTCTTTGTGCCCATGTAGGTAAACTGTAGAAGGTAATCACCGGAACGGAATTGATACTTTACTCCTGGCTGAGAGTCGAAATCACACGTGGAGCTTCTTTGTCATATCAAGGCCTGAGCCTGCCCCAGATGCTCACTCTGATTTAGTGGTGAAATCACAGATCCGTGGCATGGAGGCCGCAGCTCTGCAGCGAGGCATTTGTCATATCAAAAGGAAAGGTGAAGACACATTCTTGGAAAGCAAATGAAAAGTCTTACTAAGAGCTTGACTTTTGGGGAGAAAAAAATTCCTTGATTTCTTTTCAATAGGACACGTTGAAAATGAGGTTATATCAAATAATTGTACTATTCCTAGAGGTAAACATGGTGAAGAGTTCCTCCTAAAACTGGGAGCAAGAATACCCCAAAGAATTTTTGCTAAAATACTGCATCCTGGGGGTAGGGAGATGTTTGGCAGCGGAGATTAAAGAACAGAGAAGTTTATATAAAAACAATGCAACCCTGGCACGCTGAGCTGAGGATGAGTCGGGAGAGGGTCCCCAATGTCAGGCTACATTGTGGAGAGAACCTTGAACCTCTAGAGCCCCCTTTCCTGTATTAAGCAGGTAGCATCTCTCACGGCGCTTTGGGGAAACAGCATGGGTTTCGGGCTCTGTGGAGGTCAATGCAAAGCCTGCCTCTGTCATGCATTAACTGTGAGACCATGAGCGAATATTCTGGCAGTTCCCTTCATCAAAATGTCCTTTCCTTGAAAAACTAATATTTCAGTTTCTTAGTCATAATTTTAGAGCATTTTGGAGTTATCCAAATTTATTTCTTCTCTCCCATTTTAAAAGAAACTCACAAATTGGATCTGATCAAAATGAGTGTTTATTTCCAAAGAAACTGGCTCTAAACATTAAAAAAAAAAAACAGAAGGCAATGATTCCATTGTTACCTACTTGAGTTTTAACAGCAGCAAACAGTTACTTTCTTCTTGTTGTCTTTGGTCCCACAGCTCATAAACAGCAGGTGGAGATAGGGTTTTATTGCTGGGAGGAACCTCAGAGCTCAGCTCATCCAAGGAGCTTCGTGAAACCCACCCAAGTCTGACTTCACTATGGTTACTCATCACTCACATCGCTCACTGTAACAGGCAGCCACAAACAACCTCTGTCTTTGAAGCTGCCACCACTGTCTGGCTTTCATGGGGACTCCATAAGACAGGGAAGGAAAGTATGAAGCAGGGGCACTGCCACCGAGAGCCACCCCCCTGAGTCCTGCCTGGAGTCACAGTGGACCCAGGGAGACAAGTCTCCCTGGAGCCTGGGAGGGTCCTCAACAACCGTGATGTTGTGAAGTCTGTATCATCCTGGTCATCACCCTGAATCCTGGCAAAAAAAAAAAAAAAAAAAAAAAAAAATCTTCTAAAGCTCTTGGGATTTCCAGAGTCATAAGAGTGATTTTTGTATATTCATGAGATGAGTGGGTCTGGGGACCCCCTAGATCGCCTCAGGATGGGGACTGGCCCCTGGAACGACCAAGGCAGGATTAGAGAGTTGGGACCTTCAGCCTTACCCCCCAACCTCCAGGAAAAGAGAGGCTGAAGGTTGAGTTATCAATAGCCAATGATTTAATCAGTCATGCCTACATAATGAAGCTTCCATTAAAAACCCAAAAGGGCTGGGTTTGGAGAGCTGGACGTGCAGAGGTTCCTGGAGGGCAGAACAGCTGGGGAAGGCATGGAAGGTCTGCACCCCTACTCCCAGACCCACCCTGTGCACCTCTTCCCTCTGCTGTTCATCTACACATCCTTTGTAATATCCTTTTCAATAAACCTGTAAATGTGAGTAAAGTGTTTCCCCGAGTTCCAGGAACCACTCTAGCAAAATAATCAAACCCAAGGTGGGGGTTCCTGGGAACGCCGATTTATAGCCACTCAATCAAAGGAAGTGGGTGCAGGGTGGGAGCAGTCTTGTGGGACTGGGCCTTCAACCTGTGGATCGCAGGCTACCACCAGGTGCATCATATCAGGATTGAATTGAACCAGAGGACACCCAGCTGGCGTCCGTAGGAGAACCCACTTCAGAATTGGCTGTTGATGGAGAGAAATCCTCATCCATTTTGGTAACCTGAAGTGAAGCATTCTGTGTTGAGTAAGAGAACAGAAAAAAACATTTTGGCTTGTTTTTATTCCTCTCCAGAACAACCAACTGGGGTAGAGTGAACACCAGTGACCTCTGCCCTGCTGCATCCCAGGCCTGAGTCCTCAGGGCAGACGGCCCAGCAAGGGCACCCCGGGTAGGAGCCTGGTCTTCCGCAGAGCCAGATGCTCCCAAGCCTTCTAAGTACGGGAGAGCAGGGGAAGGAGAGACAGCCAGGCCTAATTCCATGCAGATTTCACAATGGTCTAGGACAGTTTCTCTTAGTACTTTCAGAGATCTGTCCATCTTGTCACTTTCACATAATGTTTGTTATTTTTCCTCCACCCCTATCCATGTCCCAAGTTACTCTGCATAAAAATTCTGGAGAACAATCAAGGGTGTGTGTGCTTGTTTTCGGGAAAGATGCTGGTGTGTGTCTTCTTCTATAGCGGGGGCTGAGGGGTAGAGAGAGGAAGCTGGGAGAGGGGAGGGCAGGGTGGCCAAGGTGAGCTGGTACACCACTGCAGCCACGTGGGAGAGAGCCTGAGAGCCTCCCAGGAAGAACAAGGGGTTCCTGGGGCTGGTGGAAGATGCCACTATTCACGCCCCAAATGCACAGCACACAGATTAGAAGGAATGCGGCATCAATGCACTGAGACTCAAGCAAGCAGCAGGCTCAGGGTTCTGCCTAATTTCAGGCCAAAAGACCCTCCCCTTATAGAGTGGCTCCAGCTCCTTGTTCAGAAGATTCCCAGTTCCCCTCCTGGCACTTTTGTCAATGACAGTAAGTCACTCAAAGATGTCTGCAAGTTGGAAGCCAGGTCTCAGCCAGTTCCATTTTTAAATCACTCCTCTTTCTGGGATGCTAATGCAACCTTCCGCCCACCTCCTGGTCCACTTTGGTTTGATGAACTGGTTTCTTCTCTGGGCAGAAACAAATGAGTTGAATACACCTGTCTCACTCTCCCAGTTCCTACCGCCATTCAGTTGGAAGGGTGTCTGGCTTGGGAGACAGAAATGCTGAGAGCCTCCCCTGCCACTTGTAGGGGACTGAGTCATCCGTGTCCCTGAAGCCTCCAGCTCTGCTACCTATGCACAAAAAGCACAACAGGCCATGCCAGAGGAGGGAGCTCAGCAGATCTGGGCAAACAGGATGGGGATGAGGCGCCCTAGGACTTTGGGTGCTCCTCAAAAAACTCCTCCCCACAAAACCTCACAGCCTCACCAGCAGTTTCTTCCCTGAGGCCACCCAGCAGGATCACTTGAGCCCTCAGTCCTGGCTTAGCAAGCCCCCCTGCCTTAGTCCAGGCTGCCACAGCAAAGTACCACAGCCAGGGCAGCTCATAAACACAAATGTACTGCTCACAGTTCTGGAGGCTGGAGGTCCATGATCAAGGCACCGGCAGATCTGGTGTCTACACAGCCGTCCCACCCCTCACGGTATCCTCCCATGGCGGCAAGAGAGTGAGGGAGCCGCTGGGGTCCCTTTTATAAGGGCACTTATCCCACCCATGTGGACTCCACCCCCATGACCTAATCACCTCCCAGAGGCCCCACCTCCTAATCCCATCACTTTGGGGGTTAGGATTTCAACATAGGAATTTGGAGGGTACACAAACATTCAGTCCATTGCACCCACAGAAAACCAGGACTCCCAAGGCCCCCCATCACCCACGGTTAACTCCAAACAGCTGTGTTTATCCTCCTTTCATGCCATCTCCCTCCCTGACTCCTGAAACCTTCCTGCATCGGCCCCTGGACTCCCAGCCGGTCAGCCGTGAAACCTCTCATTCCCTCAGCCTCTGCTGCAGGTGTTTCTTCTACTTTCTTGTTCTAAATGAGACCTGCTTCCTGCCTGCCTGACCTTTCCCATGAGGACTTTTCTTTTCCCATTCTCCTCATACACCAGTCATATGCCAGGGCGGTAGATGTTTCGCTTTGCTTCCTTCTAGAACTTTCCCTCTCCCTCCTCCCTAAAAACCCCCAGCACTTGTGTTCACTGTCATAAGACTTGACACCGCACCTCACCGTTAAGAGTCACCTGCTCCTCCCCTCCAGGGGACCCTGTCGCTGCCCTGGCTCTCCTGATGCCCAGGTATCACTCCTTGTGGCCTCCTTACCTAATTTCAGCCTCACAGCCTGGGCCATTCGCTTTGAGCACTGGAAACATGGCTGGCCCAAGCAGGGATGGACTCTGACTGTAAAAGACGCACTGGATTTTGAAGACTCAGCATGAGAGAAAAAAATACATAAATACCTCAATAAACTTTATAGCAATTACACGTCAAAATGATAATATATTGGATACACTGGATTCACTAAAGTGCACTACTCTATTTCAGTCAGTTTCTTGTGTTTTCTTTTTTTTTTTTTTTTTAGGAGAAACAAGGGTTCACCATGTTGGCCAGGCTGGTCTCAAACTCCTGACCTCAGGTGATCCGCCCACCTCAGCTTCCCAAAGTGCTGGGATTACAGGTGTGAGCCACCACACCTGGCCAGATGCTTGTGTCTTTTCACCTTTTAAGCTGGCTGCTAAGAACTTTAAAATTGCATGTGTGGCTCACCTTTCGTTTCTAGTGGATTCTGCTCTCTAGAAAGGCTTTTCACCAATCACTGAAATCTAAATCCCACATTCAAATGTCCCACTTTATAAACGCCATGGCTCATCTTATGTATTTATGTATTTATTTATGTATGTATTTATTTATTTATTTTGAGACAGGCTCTCACTCTGTCACCCAGGCTGGAGTGCAGTGGTGTGATCACAGCTCACTGCAGCCTCAACCACCTGGGCTCAAGAGATCCTCTGGTCTCAGCCTCCCAAGTAGCTAGGGCTACAGGCTACTAGCCAGATTTAAAAATCTGGCTAATTTTTTAAATTTTTTGTTGGTTGGGGGGGGGAATCTCTTTGTGTTGCTCAGGCTGGTCTTGAACTCCTGGCCTCAAGCAATCCTCCCATATCGGCCTCCCAAAGCACTGGGATTACCGACTTAGCTACGGTGCCTGCCCTCATCTTCTTAGTGCAGTCCCTCAGGTCTCTGACTCTGGGGTGCCCCAGCCTCCCACAGACCATGCATCCCACTGCCTTTCCACCCTCTCACACCCTCCTATCCTTGCTGGCCCTCTTATCCTACTCCACTCCAGGATCCACGTTATCAGGTCACACACTTCCACTCCTCGCTCTTGTCTTGCTTCCTCACACTTGCACAGGGAAACTCCAACCCCGGTCGGGTCTAACTCCACCCACACAGCTAAGCACAGATGGAAAAAACAAACAAACAAACAAAAACCATGCCCCTAAGCCAATGGGGCTGATTTAAACTCAGAGCCTAAAGACCCAGGGGCGCTGGCTGTCCCTGGGCTCCTACCTTTCCCTCATCCCATCATCTCTCTCTCCCTCTCCCAGACATGACTTCCCACTCGCTCCTCCTCTTCACTCTAGGTTTCCTATTTGACAGAGAAAACAGAAGTACTGCTTAGAGCCCCATGGGCAGGCCCAGGAGCAGAAGCAGACACACTGAACAGACACGAGGGTACTCACACTAGGACCTCACATCCTTGGGGTGTGCTCTATGTACCCATTTGTACCCATTTGGAAGGACTCAATGTGGAATAACTCACATAGCCCTTACAAAAGCTGTATGAGACAGGGGCTATGGGTTTCCCATTTCTTAGAGGAGGGGAAGCTGAGGATAAGAGCTTGTTCAGGTTTTCCCAGCCAGCACTCAGCAGAGATGGGGTCTGAGCCCAGCCTGTTCAGCTGCAGAGCCTGTCTTTTTTTTTTTTTTTTTTTTTTTTTTGAGATGGAGTCACACTCTGTCGCCCAGGCTGGAGTGCAATGGCGTGATCTTGGCTCACTGCAACCTCTGCCTCTCGGGTTCAAGAAATTCTCCTGCCTCAGCCTCCCAAGTAGCTGGGATCACAGGTGCACGCCGCCACGCCACAACTGGCTAAATTTTCTGTATTTTAGTAGAGATGGGGGTTCCACCATGTTGCCCAGGCTGGTCTCAAACTCCTGAGCTCAAGCAATCCACCCGCCTTGGCCTCCCAAAGTGCTAGGATTACAGGTGTGAGCCACCATGCCCGGTCCCAGAGCCTGTCTTTTTAAGCACCACACAAAGTCATCCCCACAACAGAGAAGGTGAGACTTCAGCACTCTAGACTCAGGCATCAGAGCCGAGTGAGGCTGTGTGCGGATCTGCACCAATAACGTGTCCATACCCTGAATTTCCTTCCCACTGAGTCACCTTTAGGTAACCTTGCACTTGAGCTAGCCTTGTGCTGGTCTGCAGTGGGAGGGAGGAGAGAGGGGAGGACAGACCAGCTAGAGCAATGGTAAATTACAGAAGTCATGGGGCCCCGTCTCATGCCTCTTTGTGCCCCTTGCTGCACACAGCACCTACAGAGTCCCTGAATATATTTTGCTGCAAGACGAAGATGAAGAAGCGAATGAATGAGCAAGCAAGGAAGCAGAGGCCAGGACTATGAGAGCAAGGTCTGTGGGCAGGAGAACTGGGGGATGCCATGAGGAAATCTGCCCTGGTCACTCATCATCCCCTCTACTCCAGGGATCACCAGAAGCCCACCTGCCCACCCAGGGCTCTGTCCTCACTGCAGGTCTCCTTCAAGCCCATCCACTCCAGACTGTACCAGGCTAGTGGGACAGGCCGGTGGCACCCCCCCCCAGACCCTCCTCACTGCCCCCATCCCTGGAGTAATGCCACGTAGGAGATGGCATGGCCCAGGGCTGGGGCTTTGGCTGAAGACGGGGAGGGGAGGCTCCAATCCATGCCCATCTGCGTGGGAAGGAGCCCCTGGTGCCTCTGTACCCCCTCCCTCCCTCTTCCTGACGCCTCCTGGAAACAGCAGCCTCCATCCTGAGACAAGGAAACACATCCCTTGGCTTTTCTGGTAGCAAACTTCAGGGGGCCCCAGGGAGCAAAGTGCCTCCAATCAGGATGATAAAGGGACAGACACATATACGCCATAGAACCAGGAGCCCTTAGGGCCCAGTATTTCTTATAGATTCTAATATTTGAGAAATAGGACTAAAGGAACTTGCTCAATTTCCTGGAGTATCTAGGCCTCATGAGAATCCCACTAGTAACCAGGACGCTGCTTTCTTCAGCAGAAGGCCAGGATCAGCCCGAAAACACTCTCCAGGCCAGGGTCCCTGAGAAGGGGCATGGGTGTTTCCTGGGAGGCCCGGGGTGGCAGCAGCTCCTTCCACCTCCTCATCTCTCCCTCTCTTTCTTCCCCACCTCCGCAAGCTTTGCAGGGGACTCCCAAAGATCAAGGAGGGAAATAAACGTGGATCGAGGGGCTACTGCGTGCAAGGCGCTTTACCCGGATTGTGTCACGTCATCCTCCCACAATGCCTGTGGGGTTAGTAACATTATTCTCACTTTGCAGACAAGGACACTCAAGATTAGCGGGTTGGGGCCCTGGCAGAAACAGAAGGCTCCCTCAGATTAGGACACATCACAGGGTTTCATAAAAGGAATGTCTCAAAGGTGTGGCCAGGATGTGACACGCACAAGGACAGAGCAGCATTCGTGGGCTGTAACCACCCTTGGGCCCAAAGGGTCAGGGATGGGAGCAGTTGCCAGACCTGGAACGGGAAAGCCCAGGTAAGACAGGGCAGCTTTCAAGGAGCTGTGGTCTTTGGTGGAGGGACAGGAGCAGCCCTGGATGACTTCATAGGGCAGAAGCTGGAGGAGTAAGTGCTCTAGCTTCCCTGTCTCCCCTCACCCACCTCCTGTCGGGGCTCCCCAGTGAGTTAGAGTAAAGAACAGTGTACGGCACGTGGGGATGGCAGGACAAACAGAACCCCCTGCACTGGGTCTGAGTTCACATGTGCAAGGACAACACAACCAGCGTGTGCACTATGGGTTCACACCCAGCCCTGACACACTGCAATGTGTGTCACCAAGCCACTCCCATCTTATAGAGGGACAGCCCACTGGGCAAGAGAGACCTGGAGCACTCCTGGCCACTGGCTCCCCCGGGGACCGGAGACCTGTCTAACAGAGCCATGCTCTCTGCTCTGCATGGGCTGTAGCTCTGAACTGGGTTAATAGCCCCCTCTCCTGCACCAGAGCCTGAGGCTGCAACCTGTAAAGAGCGGTGACGCTTCCAGAGGCCCCAGCCAGCCCCTCCCAGGAAATCCATTCCCATCTTTGGGCAGCAACCCAGCAGCCCTCAGCTGAGCCAAGTGAACCAGGGAGATCTGACGGATGAGAAGGTAGATGAGGAGGATAATTTCATTTTATGGGGGAGGAACACAGGAATTGGGAGGCTGGGCCTTGGGGCAGCGAGTGGCCCGGCTGCAGGCCTCGGCAGCCGCCAGGAGCATGTGTAACTCATTACCCCCAGGTCCCATTTGCGGACACGGATGACGCCATGAGTGGAGGGGGCTGGGGCTGCGGGGGCGAGTGGGACTGCAGTATTTTTCTGACACTAACACCTCTCTCTGGCCCTCAGAAAGTGCTGTGGAGGAACCAGGCCCAGCCAGTCCCCACCCACTCCCAGCTCAGCCTCCTCCTCCACCTCCTGGCGCCAGACTGGAGAGGCCCCGACTGTATATCAGGGAAACCAAGGCGGGAAAGAGGAAGGCGGGAGGGGAGGGTGGAGGGAGGCCAGACCACCGGTGTCTGGGGGTTCTGTTGAGAGGGTGGTGCGAGTGAGCATCCATCACAGGCCGCCAGAGGCAGCTTGGCTCAGGAACCTTCCAGGTCCTATTTGGGCTTGGCCCTTCCAAGCAGTTCCAGCCCCTCAGGAGGACCCTCGGCTATTGCCCAGGATCCACAAGGTGAGGAGGACGGGGCCTTCCATCAACAGTGGGCCCCAAGGAGGACAGCAATGACCAAGACTAAAGGGAGGAGGTAGATTCCAGAGGTGACCCCGCCTAGGCATGCAGAGAGGGGAGGCCCCAAAGGCATCAGAGAACAAGGGGTGCCTGGGGTGCCTTGAAGGATGCAGGGACAGGACGAGCTGGAGGAGCTGGGCAAGGTGGCTGCTCAGGGAGGGGATAGAGGAACCAGGGCACCCAACAGTCCCTCCTCTTCCCATATCACCTGGCAAGTGAAGAAAGGGAAGGGATAAAGGCAGGGAGGGTGAAGAGAGACGGGGGCGAGAAGGAAAGAGTGAAAAACAGAGGGTCCTGTGCAGAAGTGGAATGGCACCTGCAGGAGCTGCTCTGCTTGGGGAGGGTCCTTTCCTCTGCGCTGAGGAAGCTCCCTGGGCATCGAGTCCCCGCCCAGCCCATTCCCCACGGGTGTCCCCTCACCTCCTCTCTTGCTTTTCCTGTCCTTGCCTCTGGTGGGTGGCTGCAGGGAGCTCCTTTCATCTCTGGGCTGACCACCTGCCCAAGCCCATAAAAGAGGGACTCCTCAGCACTTCTGCCTCCAGGCAGTGCCTCCTTGTCCAATGGGTGAGCTGTTTGTAACCTGGCATTTCTTGTCCCTGTTTCTCAGATGGGCGGGCAGGAGGGTGTGCGTGGGTGAACCAGGTGAAGGCTAGCGCCTGGACAGGGGCGCTCACGCTTGCTGGCTGGCTGAGTATCTGTTGGGGTTGCCAGCAGCCACATGGTGAACAGAGATTTTCCAGGCTTAAGGCAGATTCTGCACTTGGATTCTCACGTGCCTCCTTGTCTATTTCCCTATTGGTTCCGAATCCAGAGGTGAGGGAGTCACTCCTTGGCACCATCAGCCCTACCCCGTGAAATCCCCATCCTGGGAAGGAGCCTGCATCCCAGGTAAGGAGACTCAGAGTCCGGTTCCAGCTCCACCACTGACTGACCTGAGTGGACTTACCGTGTCATTTACCAACAATCACAAAGACTTCCTGGACACCTGCCACCTACAAGGTCCCAAAAGAATTCCAAGAGGAGCAAAACACAGTCCTGACCTCATGGGTCTCAGTGAAGATGAGACCTGCACTCCACAGCACATGGGCCATGAGAGCAGGGCAGCTCATCACATCCCAGCAGGAACACTGGGGAGCCTGCGGGAGACTGGACCTGGGGACCATTAGGTCCCACTGCCAGGAGAAGGCTGCATCTTACCTTCATATCGAGCTGTACTTTTGCAATTTTGCCTCCGCTGATCCCACTATCCCCATGGCCAGCCTCCAACAAGAAGTGCCGTCTCTCCTCCCCTCCTCCCACCTCTCAACCTCCATTGAAGGAGGAAGTTCTGTAAGGGTCTTGGAGCTTGTCCTGGGCCTCACACTTCACTGTCTTCACTTACTCAATAAGCGCTCAAGGGTAGCCCTGACTGGGTTCAGGGGTGCTGGCTCTCCCTTCCTTTCTCATCTCTTCCCACCTTCCCCCTCCTTCCTGCCTGGTCCCAACCCTTCCTCTTCCTCTCCCATTTCACTCCGCAGAGAGGAGGATCAAAGACACAGCAAAACCCTTTAGAAACAGATCAAATATGACTTGAATTTCCCCAAGTCAAGCTTGTCGTTTTCCTCTCCGAAATGAAAGGAAGAGGGGAAAAAATCAAATTAGAAGATCACAAGCTTTGAAATCCCTGGCTTCATCTCAACACTCTACTCTGCCTGGGTTCCTCATGTTCCAGCCCCCAATCTGGCAGCCAGGAATGAAGATGGACCCAGAGAACTCGGCAATCAGGTGTAGATGGTGAATGCTTTGCCACATTTAGACTTCAAGAACCCCTCTGTTCATCCATCCATCCATTCATTCATTCATCGATTATTCATTCATCTATCCATCCATTAATCCATCCATTCATCCATCCATCCATGCATCCATCCATTCACCCCTTCATCCATCATTCATTCATTCATCCATTTATTCATTCATTCATCTATCCATTCATTCATTCATCCATCCATCCATCCATCCATTCATCCATCCATCCATCCATCCCTTCATTCATTCATCCATTCATCCACCCATCCATCCATTCATTCATTCATCCATTTATTCATTCATTCATCCATTCATCCATCCATCCATTCATCTATCCATCCATCCCTTCATTCACTCATCCATCCATCCATCCATCCCTTCATTCATTCATTCATCCATCCATTCACCCATCCATCCATCCATCCATGTATCCCTCCCTTCATCCATTCATCCATTCATTCATCCACTTATTCATTCATTCATCCATCCCTTCATTCATCCATCTAGCCATTCATTCATCCATTTATTCATCCATCCATCCATTCATTCATCCATTTATTCATTCATTCATCTATTCATTCATTCATCCATCCATTCATTCATCAGTTCATCCATCCCTTCATTCATCCATCCATCCATCCATCTATTCATCCATGCATCCATTTATCCATCCATCCATCCATCCCTTCATTCATCCATCCATTCATTCATCCATCCATCCCTTTATTCATCCATCCATTCATTCATCCATTCATCAATTCTTCCATTCATTCAAAAAATCCCTAGTGAGCACCTACTGCATACTGGGTTTGGGAGACATCAATAAACAAAATAGAGATGCCGGCTGTGGTCCAGCCTATATTCTTGTCATGGGGAACAGATAATGAATGATACATGTAAATAAGGAGACTGCTGAGTCAGGAGGAAGTCAGACCATGGAAGAAAGGAAAAAAGAGTCAGGGAAAAGGGAATGGAAACTCAGGCCTTTGAGAAGGTGACAGCTGAGCAAAGTCCTGGGGGAGGAGACCATGGAACAAGTGGGACGGGGCAGTAATGCAAGCTGGGGGATGCCAGGGGAGCACCCTTTTAAGGGGAGAAGCCCCAGGTGAGTGAACCAGAGGTTCCCTGACAAGGTTGGGGCAGTGAAGAGGGGAGAGGCATGGGACCTCCTGGGCACAATTGTCAGCACCCAAGTTTTCACTCCTGCTGTAGTGGGAGCCACAGCCATGCTTTGCCCAGTATAGCGTCATATTCTGACTTGGGGTTGAAAAGGGCCGCATCCTTAATGCAATGGCCAGGTCCAATTTTACACACAGAATTTTACAACCAGATAGGACCTTAGAGATATCCCCCTGCATCCTCATTTGGCAGACAAGTACACTGAGGCCCACAGAGGGTCACATGCCCAGGAGGCGCAAGTCAGCCTGGACGCCACACCTCTCAACCTCTGCTGCCTGCCCTGTACCTGGGCCCTAGCATCAGGGAACCCTGGGACAGGATATGGCTAGCATGGCTTTCAAAGTGCCCTCTGACAGAGCTCCCCACACCAGAGGGGCCCAGAAGGTGTAGTGGCTAGGGTTGCTGTTAATTTTCAGTCCTTCTGGTCCAAATGAACTTTTCTTAAAAAAAAAAAAAAAAAAAATCTGGTAAGAGTAAGATGAGGTACTGGGAAGAGGGTATGGTGGTCCCAGGGACATCTGACCCCTCCCACCCCTGAGGCCCCCCAGGCTGGCCCTGATGGTCCTCTCCAATCACCCCACTGTGCTGTACCCAGTCTTTCTTGCCAAATCAAGCCCCTTTGCTGATGTGCTAGTGGGTACGGATGCCACCTTCCCCTTTGCTGATGGACTGATGGGAGCTCTGCATGGGGGCAGCACGCCAGGCCTTCTCTGCCCAAGTGGCATGAGCCTTACAGAAACCCTGACTCAACTTGGTGTCACACAACTAGGAATACCTTTCCCACCTCTTAGACAATCTTATTCAGTCTTCCAGCCCTTTTCCAGAAAGCCCTCTGCCCGCCTGACTTAATTATTCACACACATTTTAGCCTACTTTATATTTTAGGCAGTTGTTCCCATGCCAGCCCCTTCTGGGATCATAAGCCCTTTGAGGACAGAGACTGTTTTAATTTCTCTTTGGAGCATTCCTGGCTGCTCACCCTGGCCTGACACATCATGGATCCTCAGAGTATGTTTGTTGATTGGAATCTGAAAGAACAGCCACCATGGTGGACAATCCTAGGGTGCGGTGAACAAGTGCACTGGTCAGAAGCCCAGATCTCCTTGTCTTCTCTGCCTGCGGAGACCCTCCCCGCTCCCTGCCTCTCTGAGCCACCGTAGTTCTTTCCCTACACTCAGCGCCTGGTGGGAGGAATACAGGGTTGGAGGAAGAGAGGAGTGGAGTCATTACTCTTGAGTAATTTCAAGAGGCAGTTGGCAGAGTGGAGCGAAACGAGAGAGGGAAAAGGCCTCCTTGGCCGGAAGTCTTTTTAAGGCTCTTCAGTAAGCTTCATTTTATTTCTCTTTGATGTGGAGGCAATGTTTTCCTCTCTGACATGTGCTGCATGCGGCAAGAATTTATCAGTCATCTACTGGGTGCACAGGAGCCAGACTGATGGAAAAGCACTCTGGGCTTCTCCAAAGGAAGCTGCATCAGTTGGATCTCCAGGGTTTTAGCAAATAAGCAGCCCCTGAGATGCAGGGCCTTCTGAGTCACTGGCGTGGGGACCCCTTTCTGTGGCAAGACCAAGGCCTTGCACCCACTGGCAGAATGAGCACTTTGGAGAGCTGTTTGCCCCTCACGAGTGCTTCAGGAAGTGGGTGGGAGGCCCCTCTCCTCACCTGAGAGGGTCTGCACTGACTGGCTCAGAGGTCCTTGCCTGACCCCAGTCTCACTCTCTCAGGAGTAGAAGCATGGCCCTCGGAGTCAGGAGGCTCCATGCTGGACCACCCTATGACTGATGGGCTGTGCAATCTGTCCATCTGTAAAATGAGTACTCATCTGACAGGTTTGTTGAAGTGAATGAATGAGAAAACCCATGGAAAAGACCTTTTAAAGCATAAAGTTCAATATATGCACTATTACATGAGGAGGTCACAAGCACTCAAAGGCAATGCCAAGGTTGAGTGGGAGCAGGGCTCCCTCCCCACCCCCAGGTCAGATCTTGTGCCCCAAGTCTGAGCCTGCTGTACTCACCATCCTCACACAAGTTCAGCTTGGACAGGCTCCTGCCATCAAAGGAATCCTCACAGATGGAGCTGGCATCACAGTCGCTGACAGTGTGCAGGTACATGGCTTTGTTCTCCATCACGCCCTGCAACAGCTGCAGAGAAGGCAAGAGGGGAGGAGAGGGAAGACGAAGGCAGGGAGAGAGACAGAATCAACTGTAAGTGGAAACAGAAGCAAATGGATAGAACAAGGCACCCACCCCTGACCCTAAGCCTGAACACGGGACCCTCTGCTCATCACCAGGACCCAGGTGCCATCCTCCAGGTCCTTGGGGCCATGATGTCTCCACCCCCAGTTTTCTCAGGACTTCAGAAGATCAAGGCCCTTGGGCCTTTCTGATGGTGGGATGTGTCCGTTCCTTTCAACAACTCTCAGGGAGGCTGGAATCCTGAGCTGGGGCCACTGTGGGTCACACTGGGTGGGGACCAGGAGGAGGGAACACTGCCGACTCAAAAGGTGACCTGCGAACAGGCTCTGAGCCCTCAAAACCCGGGGCATGCCAGACAGACATGAGCTTCTGTTTTGTGTTGGAAATGAAGGAAGGAAAGGAAGACACAAAGGGGCATTCAGAGCGGGTACAGAGACCACTTGCAAACAAAGCTGAGCAGATCAGGACTGCTCCCAAATCCAATGGGGCTGGCATGTTGGAAGGAGCTTGGCTCAGTAGGACCACAGCAGGGATTCATTTACTGTGGTGGGGCCCGAGGAGCAGGGAGCCTCTGTGGGGACCCGCAGGCACTAAGCATCTGGGCAGCTTTAGGCCAGGGGAGGGCTTCTGTCTGCATGGCCCCAGAGGCTGATTCACTGGGTCTCTGGGTCTACACCATGACGTTCCAGGGGCATATACATTGACTTAGGAGAATCCCATGCTCTTTGAAAGGAAACAGCCTGTTGACGCAACAACGTGTACAACCCGATCCCATTTTGCAAGAGATGCGCACATAAGGTGTGTGTGGATGTAAGACGCTATGATGGCTCTGGGTGAGAAATGTATTACAGGACTCTGGCTGGAAGGGATTGTGGGGATTTAATATTTCTTTTTGCTTTCAGATTTTCTGGGTTTTCTGTGACGCATTTGCATTCCTTGTGTAATGAGAAGAATCTGTTTTTTAAGCCAAATTACGAAGTATTTACATCAATTACTTGATATTGTTTTTGTCACATAAATGCTCAGTGACTTCACAAATTATTCTCTACTTTCATCAAGGTTCCAGACATGAGTTTACCTTGACCTTTGCCTCTGATGCTCTTTAACTATCTGGACATTTAAGCAAAAAAACAGCTTTTTTTTGGTTAAATAATAAACCCTTTGGAAGATAAAAGCCCCATGAGGATGGGTCCCAGGCCCAGTATGGAGCAAACTCAACCCTTCGACCCAGAGGAGACTGGGAGGAGAGGATGCAGGGCTGGCAGGTGGCAGTGGGGGGACAATGCCTGTTGATTGAGAGATCAGTCAATCAGTTTCTCTTCAGAGGGAGGGTGGGCAAGGAGGTGTGGCAATTTTCATAAATAGACATAATCAGGGAAGGAGGCTGGCTGGGTCGCTGTGTAGCAGAGCAAAACATGAATTCCATATTTTCTTTCTTTCTTTCTTTCTTTCTTTCTTTCTTTCTTTCTTTCTTTCTTTCTTTCTTTCTTTCTTTCTTTCTTTCTTTCTTTCTTTCTTTTCTTTTCTTTTCTTTTGAGACAGGGTCTCACTCTGTTGCCCAGGCTGGATGGCAGAGGTGCAATCTTGGCTCACTGCAACTTCCACCTCCCAGGCTCAAGTGCTCCTCCCAACTCAGCCTCCTGAGTAGCTGGGATTACAGACACATGCCACCATGTCCAGCTAATTTTTTGCAGAGATGGGGTTTCACCATATTGGCCAAGCTGGTCTGGAACTCCTGGGCTCAAGCAATCCGCTGGCCTCAGCCTCCCAAAGTGCTGAGATTACAGATGTGAGCCACTGCACTCGGCTGAACCCTTTATTTTCATGACTTGAGCTTGGCCTCCAGAGACCTCTGACATTTGGGCTGAGAAGAGACCAGAACTGACCAGTCACTGTATACATGTCCTTCCAATGACCCAGGAGGGCTGGAGGCCTCTGCTCTTAGCCCTTCTCTACATCCCCCACAATGGGCACACACACGCATGTGCACACACATAGTATGGGGCTCCCAGTATCTGCAGGCCTCTCCTCCAGCCTATGGGAGGGATGGAACAGGGGGTGGTCCACAGCTTTGCCAGGATCTCTCCTCCCAGCCCCAGACTCCACCCACTCTGGCTTCCCTGTGCTGCAGTGGTGTCCAGTTCATTGGGCTCCCAATTCCGGCCCTCCACCCAGGGAGGGCCTCTAGGTGGGGCCCTGGGCAGCTCCAGCACTGCTAAGCTGCAAGGCACCCTCCCTCATTTCAGGAGCACTGTGTGAGGCACTCCTCCCTCTGGCTTTGCTCCTTGGGGGGCTGTGAAGCAGGAGGCTAAAGTCTCTTTTGCTTGCAATAACCCTCCCTCTGCCAAAGCCAATATCCTCTACTGCCCAGAGGCCACACAGAGCCAGACAGGGCGCTGCCCCTGGGGAGTGGAGGTGTGAGGCCCCACTGTCATTTCCACCTTCCTCCTCTTCTGGTTAGCTCCTGGGACGGAGCTGGAATGCACAGCTTGTTAGCCAGAATGTGTCTGAAGGGCGGCCCGTCTCCTTCCTCCTTCCCACCCCTCAGCTGGTCCAGCAGGAGCCCTGGGGAGCTGCTGGGGAGAGGGGCCGGGGCCAATCGGGGCCAGATGTGAGTGCACAGGGCTTGGAAAAGCTCAGACAACTCTACTCATGTTTGTTACTTGGAAATGAAAACTATGCATGTTCTAACTGCCCAGGTTTTCTTGGGGGCTGTTTTTCTTTCTTGGGGGAGGGAGCAGACATTGGGACCCTCAGATCGCAGATCTTATGTCTTTGGACCAAGTCTGTGCTCTAGAAGATGAAACTGATGGCAAGTGCTCCTCCCAGGAGCACTGTAATGGGGGCAGGCTGATGGCATTTGCATTCCGTCACTGCCATTTTAAAGATAAGCCATCCCAGACCAAAGAGGCAAAAGAAGGAATGGATATCAGAGCAGGAAGAGGCCCGGGCACAGTTTTCCCACACAGGGCACTGGCTCAGCTGCAGGGTTGCTTTGTCTGGGAATTGCATGTCAGGCTCTTTTGGTGACCCCTTTCTGGGCCCCAGATCAGGCAGAGAAGAGAATCCTACCTCACACTGCCAGACAGTGTACTCCAGCAGATGGGGATCCTGGGACTGAGGCGGGGCTCTGAGAGCTTGAAGCACATGAGCAAGATGTGGAAGCCACAGTGACCCGTGAATGAAGCCCAAGGAGCCTGGACCTCAACTTGCAACTCAAAGAGGGAGGTTTTGCTCTAACAGGGAGGGGACACCCTCTCCACTAACCTCTTGGCTGTCATGATTTACTTCCAGACAATTTCACCCAAGGCACTTAGAAGGGCAGGTTCAGGGCCAGGGATCTGCTTCTAGATTCTGCATTTGAGAGCTGGAGAAGACCTCAGCCATCTGTGCCCTGCGGCCCTGTGCCCTGGGGCCATCTGTGCCCTGCAGGCCTGGCTCTCTGCAGGAACGCGGGGAGCACAGAAGCCAAGGGCTCCTATCCTAGCTCCTCTGTTTATTGGTTTCTTGGGGAACTTGGCTCAATCACCTGACCTCATTCAGCCTCAGGTGCATCACCTATAAAATGGGAAGGTTGGTATATGCTGGTCTCCCGGGGTCACTGTGAGCCTCTCGTGAGATAATGCAGGTGGCATGACTTTATGAACAAGGTCACTCAGGGGAGCTGGTGGCAGAGTCTGATGAGAACAAGCACCCCCCAGCATCTTCTGACCCTGCCTGGCAGCCAGGTAGGGGGGTGTCCAGGTTCCCAAGGCCTCCCTCCTACCTAGCCAGTCCCAGAAACAAAGATGTTTGAAGTTCCCTTTTCAAAAGGCAATCGCAAATGCACTCCAGGGCTGATATCTGGACCCTGGCTCCTCGATCCTTCTCTGGACATCAGAAGGACTCTGTTAAATCCTTCTCTGAGTGGGTAGCGTGACCCTCACTTGCTGCTCCCCAGTCAGTTTCCCTGGGTACCAGCATAGAACTCTGCAGGCTTTACGGCTTTTCTTTGGATTACCTCACTTTAAACTCATCAAAACCAAGGGAAAAAAATCACATGAGTGTGGCCCTTCTCCAGAGAGGGAATCGCTAAGTAGGTTTTAAATGTTTTCCTCCTCTAACTGTACTTAGTTAAGCTAAATCATAACCCAAAGCTGGACAGAGACAGATGTTTTAGAAATAACTTCTCCCCACATATATCCAACCACTGGCACATGCACACGCACAGACATGCATGCACACACATGCACGTGCACACACACACGCACACACACGAAGCCATGGAGAGGAGCTGTCACCTGAGCCATGTGCACCCTGAGTAGGCTCTTTGGCTGTGACATGAGTCAGTTGGAGTTGTCACTAAGGCAATAGCTTCCCTCTGACACCCCAAATGCAGGCTCACACTCTCTCCGGCCCAGGCAGTTGGATGAGGGCCCAGCGGATATCTGCGGGCCCAGCTAGCCGGGACCTTCCCACCTGGAGAAAGCACCTTCAGGCTCTAGGTCTGAAGTTTCCCAAACTCTGTACTCCACTCCATTCAGCTCATTCCAGTCTCCTCCAGCTGCCTTTGAGACAGCATGCCCAGAAGATAGGGCAAAATTAGTACCAAGACTCACCTGAGTGCCTCTGGCTGAGGCTGTAGACCTTTGTCCCCTCAGATCCTGGCATTCGCCATGGTGGCCGGAGAGCTGTCTGCCACCACGCTGAGACACAGGCCGCCCCTCGGACAGCGTCCCCACAGCCAGTCAAATCCAGATGGAGTCATAGAAAGGGGCTGCAGGGGCGCCCAGGGACGAGTCTCAGAGCAGGACCACAGGGGCCACTTCTGCAGGAGGACCAGATTAAGATGCAACCTGTGGCAGAGTGGGGGTCTGGGTCTGGGGCACCCCGAATGGGGGTGTGCGCCTGGGACTCCCTGTCGTTGGTGCCTGACCCTGGGTGGCGATCAGGAGATGTCCTGAGGAGGCACCGGCAGCTCCTCTAGATACTGCCTGAGATGCGAACTGCAGCTGCTCTCGCCGCCAGTCTGTATAAAACAAAGTTATTGGAGCAGTTGCGGAGGCTTCTGCAGTGGGGTCTGGAATACGGTCCCCCTCCTGCGGCCAATCGTGGCATTACAGCCCCATGTTGGAACGTCCGCCGGGCCCAGAGCAGCGCGGTCAGCCTTGGCCTTGGGACTCCACCACGCCGGCCTAAAGGCCCTGCTCAAAATACTTTTTGGAAGGCTTCTGGGGGAGTGGCAGCTAGACCTGGCTTATGAACCACGCAAGAAAACCAGTCTTGTAAACTTATTTATAGGACAGAATTGGCATGGCTCAATTCATTCACCAAACTTGGCACAGAGTTACTTTATGTATTTTCCTGGAGTCACGTTCATCCCCAAAGGACACGGATTGGCCACACTGGGGGTAGTCAGGAAAATGCCCCAGGGGGTTCCATGGAACTCAGCAGCAAAATCAGCGTTTCTGGCTCGTTAACGCTGCACAGGGGCTGGGGGATGCAGGATGAAGACTAACTGGCTGTCCATAGCAACTGGGTCTGGGAGGGGGACTCAGGCACGAATAACCCTGGACCTGAGCATGATTGCTTACGTTTGAAAAAGGAGATCTAGGCTGGGTGCAGTGACTCACACCTGTGATCCCAGCACTTTGGGAGGCTGAGGTGGGAGGATCGCTTGAGCCCACCCACAAGTTCAAGACCAGCCTGGGCAACACAGTGAGACCCCATCTCTTAAAAAAAAAAATCTTTTTAAAGACCATCTAACCAGATGTGAAGGGAGCTGCGAAATTCAAATTGGGGTGGTAGTATCAGGGACATCAGAGCAATCCCCATAATGGTCCGAGCCAGGGTGGCATAGTTAGGCTATGCAGATGGCCTCCAGAGGACAGCACTCTGAGGTAACGTTCATTAATGTGTTCCTGTCTGTTGGTGAAAAGTTCAGCCTCAAGACTCCAGGGTCAGACTTCGTACATGAGAAGTGTTTGCCAAAACTCAACTGTGTCAGTGCAGCTGCCCGCCCACAGCTGAGTCAGAAACGCCTTCCTCATTCTCAGTGACTGCCCCGCCTGACTGTCTGGGAAGCAGCTCCAACATCAAACTCCATTTTACAGAAAGAACAAATGATAATTGTATCATTATGATAATAATACCAGCGAGCGGAGGAGGAGAAGGAAAAGAAGAAGAAAACACTTCATAGCAAATACCATGTGCTTCTTAAATATTAGCTCATTGAACCTATTCAACAACTCCGTGAGGCAGGTACTGCTATTATGCTCATGTACAGAGACTGAGAGGAAGTGACTTGTCCAGGGTCTTGTAGCCAGTGAGTGGCAGAGCCAGGATTCAACCCTAGGCAGTGTGACTCTAGGGTCTATGCCCTTAACCTCTCCCCTGCACCACTGCCTCTCAAAGGGAAACAAACGTTTTTGCCCCCATCAATTCACCAACATTCCTAGGAACGTAATCTTAAAAACTGCCAGAAATGTGATCAAAATATGATGTCCAACCAGCCTGGGCAACAGGACAAAACCCTGTCTCTACAAAAAAAAAAAATACAAATAATAGCTGGGCATGGTGATGCATACCTGTAGTCCCAGGTGCTTGGGAGGCTGAGACGGGAGGATCAATTGAGCCTAGGAGTTTGAGGTTGCAGTGAGCTGTGATCACATCACTGCACTCCAGACTGGGTGACAGAACAAGACCCTGTCTTTAAAAAAAAAAAAAAAAAAAAATTGATGTCCAAAGATCTTCCCTAAAAGGATGTGCATATTAGCAAGAAATGTGGTAGTTAGTGCTACGGACTAAATGTGGCCCCCAAAATTCAGGCATTGGAAATGTAATCTCCATTGCAACAGTGTTGGGAGGTGGGGCCTTTGTGAGGGTATTTGAGTCATGAATATATTTGGGATGCTGTAGAAAGGGCTTGCAGGAGTGGACTTGCTTGATCCTCTGCCTTTCTGCCATGTGGGGACTCCACGCTTGTCCTCGCTTGTCCTCCCACCTCCCGCCCTGTTAGAAGCACTGAGTTGTACTGCATGATAAGCACATACCACACGCAATGTGTATATCGGTCTCCTGCTGACGGGGATTTGGGATATTTCCAATCTTTACCTATTATGAATAAAGCTGCTGGAACAGGCAAAGGAAGATTTGACAGTGAAGTATTGGAATGACCTGGAGGGCTGGTTTTCTCATGGGTGAGAGTCCTCCTGGCAGCTCTTAGTTCAGATACCTCCTTGCCACTAAAATCAGAATTGTCCCCAAAATTATTTGCTTCCATTCAATCACAAATGGCATTTGTAGTAGGCATTTCTGCCCCCCAACAAGCTGTGATGAAAATGTGATTGCCTTGATAGAGGAGGGCTGAATAGACTTCTGAAGTAGTCTCATCTATGACATCTCAGTATTTAAAATGGAGGGACCAAGCTTTTTCAATTTGTGTTTTCTAAAGGTAGGATGTCGCTTTGTCACCCAGGTTGGAGTACAGAGGCACAATCATAGCCCACTGCAGTCTCAACCTCCCAGACTCAAGAAATCCTCCCACCTCAACCTCCTGAGTAGCTGGGGCTACAAGCATGTGCCACCACACCCAGCTAATTTTTTAAAATCCTTTGTAGAGATGAGGTCTCGCTATCTTGCCCAGGCTGGTCTCAAACTTCTGACCTCGAGCGATCCTCCCGCCTCCATCTGCCAAAGTGCTGGGATTACAGGTGTGAGCCACCATGCCCAGCCTCCATTTTTGACTCTTATAAATGGTGCTGCTGTGATCATTCGTGTGCGTGTCTTCTGGGGAACATATGGTTGCCATTCTCTTGGGCATATACCTGGGCGTGGAATCGCTGGGGCATAGGGTGGCCCTGTGTTCAGCTTTGGTGGACATGGCCAAAGAGTCTCCCCTGGTGGTTTATACCAGTTTATATCCAACAGGGGCTGAAACTACACTTATTCCTTGTCCTTGTCAGTGTCAGCGATGTTTATTCCATTTTCCCTGCTCTGGTGCATTGTAGAGGTGCCATATTGTGGTTTTAATTTGCATATTCCTGATGACTCATGAAGTTGAGCACCTTTAATTATTGCATTAGGTCTGATTGTTGACTTGAACTCTGGGCCCGTTACACAGCAGGTCCTGCCCTACGGCTTGGGGTTGACTGTTCCATCTGCCTGGAGTGGTTCCCCCAGATGTTTGCACAACTAACTTCTTTGCCTGCTTCCCATCTTTTCTCAAAGGTCACCTTCTTCATGCTGCTGAGCCTAATGATTCTATTTTAAAATGCTACCCACAAGCCAGGCATGGTGGCTCATGCCTGCAATCCCAGCACTTTGGGAGGCCAAGGTGGGAGGATCACTTAAGGTCAGGAGTTTGAGACCAGCCCGGCCAACATAGTGAAACCCCATCTCTACTGAAAATATAAAAATTAGCTGGGTGCAGTCGCAGTCTCAGCTACTTGGGAGGCTGAGGTGGGAGAATCACTTGAACCAGGGAGGCAGATGCTGCAGTGAGCCGAGATGGCGTCACTGCACTTCAGCCTGGGTGACAGAGCGAGACCCCATCTCAAATAAATAAATAAATAAAATTGCTACACACCCCTGGCCACTCTCAGTCCCGCTCACCCTGCTTGGTTTTGCTTACTGTCTGCTAGAACAGCAGCTCCAGAAAGGCAGCTCACTTGAGTGCTTCAAAATGCCTAGCAGGGTGCCTGGCGCACAGTACACACTCAAGAAATATTGGTTGTGTGACAATCTGAGGAAACAGCATCAGGTACAGAGAACAGAAGGCTCAGAGGCCTCAGTATGGAAACACACTGGACATGCCGGAGGGGCAAAGAAAGGCCCAGTGCCCGGAGCACAGAGAATGCAGTGCCCAGAGACAGGAGGTAAGGGGAGAAGGAGGCCTGGGTCTCGCCCTGAGCACAGAGTGGGGCTGAGGCCACGCCCTTCTTTTTTGTCTCTCTCTTCTCTCAGGGAGCACAACAATCCTGTACTATTTATATTTTTATTTGTTTCTTTCTTTCTTTCTTTTTTTTTTTTTTTTACATATTTCTTCATGTTATTTCTTGTTTAAACTTTTAAAAAATTTTAATTGTGGTAAAATACACATTGCATAAAATTTGCCATCCTAATATTTATTTATTTATTTATTTATTTATTTATTTATTGAGACAGGGTCTTACTCTGTGGCCCAGGCTGGAGTGCGGTGGTGTGATCTCGGCTCACTGCAACCTCCACCTCCTGGGCTTAAGCAATTCTCCTGCCTCAGCCTCCCAAGTAGCTGGGATTACAGGGGTGCACCACCACGCCCAGCTAATTTTTGTATTTTTAGTAGAGACAGGGGTTCGCCATGTTGGCCAGGCTGATCTCAAACTCAAACGATCCACCTGCCTCAGCCTCCCAAAGTGCTGGGATCACAGGTATGAGCCGCCATGCTCAGCCCTAACTGTTTTAAAATACATAGTTCAGTGGTATTAAGTACATTTGCATTGATGTTCAACCAGTCTCCAGAACTCTTTTCATCTTTCAATACTGAAACTCTACTCATTCAACAACTTCCCGTCAGCTGTCCTCCAGCCCCTGGCAACACTCATTCTCCTTTCTATCTCTTTGAATTTGACTACCCCAGGGACCTTGCTATTTCTGTATCTGTGGCCGACTCTACAAAAACATACTCTAAAATGTTTATCTTTAGGATTTTCTTTTCAGTTAGTTTTTAACCTGGTTCACATGAAATATAAGTGCTTTTCAAAAGCAATTTTTGTCCATTGTTTACAAACCAGTGTTTATCTTTTATTATTGTTCAGCTTTGTAAAAATATCTTGGTGAGAAGTATGTAATCAGCTGGCTTATGCCTATAATCCCAGCACTTTGGGAGGCCAAAGCAAACGGATCACTTGCGGCCAGGAGTTGGAGACCAGCCATGGCCAACATGGTGAAACCCTGACTCTACTAAAAATACAAAAATTAGCTGAGCATGGTGGCTCACGCCTGTAATCCCAGCTACTTGGTAGGCTGAGGCAGGAGAATCACTCAAACCCTGGAAGTGGAGGTTGCAGTGAGCTGAGATTACGCCACTGCACTCCAGCCTGGGCAACAGAGTGAGACTCTGTCTTAAAAAACAAGTATGTAATCTTTCAAAACTCAGAATTTGTATTTATCATTTTTAAAAAGTAACACTTCATTGTATAATGAACATGATCTTGTTTAGGAGTTCATTTTGGTGAAAATGATTGTACACATCATTTTAAATGCTAATAAGAATTTAGCATTTGTAAAATTGTATTCAATCAATAACACAAATGCTTTCTAATTTGTCATCTTATTGTTTATCTCAAAGCATCCATCCAGTCTGAACTGAAATCCGTCAACCACCCTGACCCACAACGTCCCTAACCCCAGTCAGCAGTAGCTAGATCTCAGGGAGGAAAACAGATCTGAGAAAAGTGGCCTCTGAGTTAGAAAGCAGCCCAGCTTTTAACATTTTTACCTGGATTTTCTCCTCTATAATTTTCTGTATTCCTCCCCTCAAAATTATAAGTACTTTATTAATTAGAAAAAATGGCCAGGCACGGCAGCTCATGACTATAATCCCGACGCTTTGAGAGGCCGAGGTGGGAGGATTGCTTGAGGCCAGGAGTTCGAGACCAGCCTGGCCAACATGGCAAAACCCCATCTCTACTAAAAATACAAAAATTAGCTGGGCATAGTGGTGGGCACCTGTAATCCCGCTACTCAGGAGGCTGAGACAGGAGAATTGCTTGAATTTGGGAGGCAGAGGTTGAAGTGAGCCGAGATCGCACCATTGCACTCCAATTTGGGCGACAGAGTAAGACTCTGTCTCAAAGAAAAGAAAAAAGAAAAAAAAGAAAAAAAAATATAGTAACCCCATAAAAAGATATCTCAGAGATTATTTATCCTCAGCACACTAATTTATATGCTTAGCTAGGAAAGCAGGCATGTCAGCAACAAATGCCACTGTCACAAAGTGCTGAATTAGGGTAAATCCCTACACTTACAGTGTCAAGTCTTGGACTTCAATCTAATCATTCCTAGATGCATGTCATCGGGCAATCACTAAGCTTCGTGGTCTCTGTGTTGTCATGGGACATAAAAATAATAACTCCATATCACAGAATAGACAGTGGGATTAGACAGTGGCTAAGAGGCCACTGAGAAACCTCATGAGATGATCCCAGGAGTCCCTTGAAAAAGGATTCTCTGGTGAAAACCAAAAGCATGCCTTTATTGCAGGACTTATCAGAGCCTTTAAGGTGCTCTTGAGCCTGGTAATCCTCCAAGAGGGGAATGTAGTGTTAAGGCTTCTCCATTCTCACTTGAACACAGAGAATAAGGCTAGTGTTTCACAGCACTGAGCTGAAATTGGTAGTAGAGATGACTTTCTCAATCATTGAAAATAATTTTAGAAAAATGTTAAGGCTTACTGCTGCAAGTGCCACATCATAAAAGACGCCCACACTAGTGGAGTGTGAGGAGGAGCCATCAGTCCTGAGAGGACAGTAAGACCACCTTACCTGTCCACTTCCTGAGGAAGGGGCCACGTCCCATTTGTCATTGTCTCCCATCCTGCAGCTCAGCCCTATAAATGCGAGTGACCTGAACACCTTGCTCAAGGCCAGTGGCCACCCCTGCCTGCTAGCCCCCTCCATCCTGTCCTCTGCCACCATGACACCCACAATCCTTCTTTTGTCCCTCTCACCCCCACGCCCACCTGCTGAGCCTCTGCCATACCTGCCCTTCAACACCTTCCAGACTCCCCAGCACAGCTCACCCTTCAAGGCCAGCTCAGACTCTGCCTCTCCTCTGGAGCCTCCTCTGCCAGCTGGGCCTCAGCTTCCCTAGGTAATTCCAGCGCTAAGGGCTGACCACCTGCTCAAGGGCCTGAACAACATGCCTCTGGTTGTTCTGAGCTCATTAAGGGCCTGGTCCATATGTTCTACCCTTGTGGATTCTTCTTCAGCATCTAACCCAGTGACAGGCCCAGAGCAGATAATGAGCCCATTCTGATCAGTTGGTATGGAGGCTGAAGCAACTCCATCTTGGATGCTGACCTGCCATGTTGACTTCTGATTCACCCCAGTTCCAGGAATGCCTCTAAGATTTCTACTTTCACATACTTACCGTGAATCCTGCCCTTGGGTCAAAACAACCTTGACGTAAATCCTGTCCTTAGCAAATCTGCATTATACCCCTTCCCTATGGTATATAAGCCCTGGGATAGGAGGTGTTGGTGTGGGCCAACCTAGGACATGGCAGTAGGTTTGCATAGACCTGCTTACCACAGAATGGTTGGTGATGTGGATGTGTAGACCTCAGAGAAGCTTCGTGGAACAAACACTAGATTCTGAGCCATGAAGCAGGGTCTTGACTCCCATATCCACCCTCCTCAGCCCTGTGAGGTAGGTAAGTCACAAAACTTCTTTGAACCTGAGTTTTCACGTCTGCAATACCGGGTTACTATTTCCCGGCGTTACCATTCATCCCAAGGGTGGTTATGAGGGAAAGGCGCTTTGAAAATGCTGAAGCACTTCTCCAATGTCAGCCTTACTATTATTTTTCAGAGTTAGCAGCCCCTGACAAATGGAGTATTAATCATGATGATGGAGCTCTCTCTCCAGAGTCCAGCTGCTGACAGCTGGCGCTGAGTCCAAGACAGCGGGAGCAAGGTTCTCTGCCTTGTGGAGTTCCCTGAGCAGTCATGGAATCCACCCAACCATCTGCTTCGTCTTGATGTGCTTGGCTCATTTTAATTCTTTTCCCAGAGTGTGGAGATGATGGATTCCATGAGACAGCCCAGGTTTTCTGACACTGGTCCAGGGTTGCAGACAGCAAAGTCAATGAGCTTCCTCCATGTCACATTCATAGCGCAGAGACCCAAGAGCCAGCCTTACCTGGAGCTGCCTATTTTGTCAGACTCAATGACCCAGGGTACCCTTTAAGGGATCTCTCTTGGAGCTGAGATGATGTAAAATTTGAGAATTAGATTATGATATCATTTTAAAGGGGGTAATTTGTAATTGGTAGCCAAACATGTTTATTCAAGGGAATCATATGAAACTTCTCGAAACAGGGTAAGATTTGGGGCCAAAACTTGTAAGAAGGAATTTAGTGGGACAGGGCAAAATAGACAACCATGTTGGAAAAATGCACCTCTCACATACAGGATATGGAATACCAGGCTTCTCCAGGCACATAAGAAAAAATCTTATATTGGAGATGGCTTTGAGATTGATGGAAGTCAGAAACAGTTGGGGAAAACAGCTATCAGCTGAGTAACCTTTATCTAAAATGCTTGGGACCAGAATTGTTTTAGATTTCAGGGTGTTTGTTTGTGTGTTTGTTTGTTTGTTTTTCTGAGACGGGGTCTTGCTCTGTTGCCCAGGCTAGAATACAGTGGCTTGATCACAGTTCCCTGAAGCCTTGACCTCTCGGGCTTAAGCAATCCACTCACCTCAGCCTGGGAAAACAGGCACGCAACACCACGCCTGGCTAATTATTTTATCTTTTGTAGAGACAGGGTCTTGCTATGATGCTTAGGCTGGTCTCAGACTCTTGGGCTCAAACAATCCTTCCGCCTCAGCCTCCCAAAGTGCTGGGATTGCAGGCCTGGACCACTGTGCCTGGCCTGGATTTCAGATTTTTTGGATTCCAACTCAACATCGCTAATTTGAAAATTCTAAATCCTACATGCTGCAATGAGCATTTCATTTAAGTGTCATGTTGACACTCAAAAAGTTTCGAATTTTGGAGCATTTCAGATTTTGGATTTTCAGATTTGGATACTCAACTTGCATTTCAAAACTTAAGCTGCATTAGTACAAGCAGGATGAGCAGAAAGATTGAGGATACAGAGCCTTTGAGCCCTGCATTAATGAGCCCACAGTTGGTGTAGTATGCTCAGTTCTAGGTGCTTCTGAAAGATTTAGTCAAAACTTAGAGGGCACCCACTAGGGTGACTAGGGTAGTGAAGGGTCTAGAGACCAAAAGCAAAGTGCAGTGCTTAACCCAGAGAAGAATCTATGCAAGGGGCCATGACTGTGTTCTCAGATACATGAAGGGCTGTCATGCAGAGATGTAAGTTTTCTCTGAACTATGAGGGAGAGGGGGAATGCCACCAAATGTACAGAAATTCTTGTTTACCACTGAGCTGTCTGGACCCCAGAACCCTGGCTGATGCCTGGAAATTCCCCACCAACGGCATTGCTTAATCAGAGCTTGGGTAATCTGTACTGCATGGAAGTCTCACAGAGGAGTTTCCCGCACTGGCTGGCTGCCTGCACCCAGTAACCCCTGACACCTCTCCCAGGTCAAAGAAGGCCGTTAGAAGAAAACTTTTTCCACCTTGATAAGAATTAGCTTACAACTGACTTTGTGTTTAGTTTGCTTAGGTTGGGGAAAAGAAAGAACATTCCATGCATGTTTTTAATAGTAAGAACTAAAACCGGAAATATTATATTCAATAAACATAGTAAGTAATACTAATAAATGTATTTCGGTTGCATATTATGCCAGAAAGAGAGAAAACGAGAGAAAAAAAGAAATAAAGATGAAGAAAAATTGAGAAGGAATGATGGAGATAAAAGAGAGGAAAATAAGGCAAATAAATGGAAAAAGAGACAAAGAGGGAGAGGGAGAGAGGAAAGAAGAAATGGAGGAAAAGAGTGAGGAATCAGAATATAAAGTGATATAATTTATTTCCTTCTCTTCCTTCCTGAAACATGACACATATCATGGCTAGTGCAAAGTGAAGGTTTTCTTTGTTTAATTTAGATCTTATGTTTATCAAAGATATGCATGTATTTTTAATAATTTAAAAAATAACCATAGCTGGGTGGGGTGGTTTGTGCCTGTAGTCCCAGCTACTAGGAAGGCTGAAGCAGCAGGATCACTTGAGCCCGGGAGTTCAAGGCTGCAATGAGCTATGATTGCACCACTGCACTCCAGCAAGATCTCATCTCTAATCATCATCACCATCATCATCATCACCATCGTATAGTTCTACGAGGCTTATCATGAAAGCAACAGCTCCCCAGTCTCTCAAACCCATATCCTGTTTCCCATAGGCACCAATTTCCAGCCCTTCAAGTCTTACTTTTTATATTTATCTCCACTTTTCTAAATAACACAATTATACTGCTATTCTTTTTTTTCAGTCTTGTGATTATCCATTCCAACTGTAAGGAAAAGAGTTATCTCTCTTTTACTCTATCTCCCACCCATACACACACCTTCCCCCATCCTCCTCATAGAGTTAGATCATCCTTTTGTTTAGATCATTTTTCAGCTACGATGTGAAGGCTGGACTCAACTGGGACTGTCTACTGGAGCACCTGCACATGGGCTTTCAGTGTGGCTGGATTTCTCCCAGCAGGATGGCTGGGATCTGAGAGGGAGCATCCTCAGAGCAAGCATTTCTGGACCACCGGGCAGAGGATGCGTGGCCTCTTCTCAACTAGCTCTGGAAGTTCTACAGCATCCTTCCCACTGCACTCTATGGATAGAGGAAGTCCCAGGCATATCCACATCCAAGGGGAGAGGACATAGATGTCACCTATTACTGGGGCGGGGGGGGGGGGTGTCAAAGAATTCGGGGACTATGTTTTACAACTGTCAGGTTAGTTTTCAAATTAGATTGTTCTCCAGTCTCTCCGCTTTGCCAACTCCCAAATTAGGATTCAATTTTTCTTGAGTCTGTCAAGTCAGTTAGCACTTGTTTTTCTGCTTTTCAGCTTCTAGAATTTTGTTGCCTTGTCTCACCCATTCTCTTTGACCAAGTTTACAGTTGTTTTAGTGGGGTTCTGAAGGCAGAAGAGATAACTGGCTGTATTTGATTTTCACATTTAACCCAAAGTTCCATTTACTTCCTTAATTTTAAAAATGTTTTGGTCATATAATTTTACACTAATTTGTTACTATGATTGTGTCATCCATGATTGCTTTAAATTAATTTTTATATCATTCTGTATATGACTATATCTAGACCCCTCACCAGGCTGGCCACCCTTTTCTGGACAGTCTATTCTCTTTCAAAAACTTGTTAAAATGGACCACTTGACATTGAACCCAGGTCTATGGATATATGGCACTGTGAGACAACTGCCCCCTTGTTCTGAAGGAAATTCTTTGCTGTCACAGCCTGAGGCCGAATGGCGTTGCTAACTGCATCTCTACACTGTTGACTTACACTGAGCCTATTACCCAAGCCACCTTTACCCACAGGCTACTAGTAAACCAGTTGGATTTTTGTTGTTGTTATTCCAATCTTGTTCTTGTGCAGGGGGCTTGTGGACCCTGAATGGAATACTTTACATTTATCCCCAGCTACATTTCATCTTGTTAGCTTCTGATACAGTTAGGCTTTGTATCCCCAACCAAATCTTATCTTCAGTTGTAATCCCTATAATCCCCACATATCAAGGGAGAGACCAGGTGGAGGTAATTGAATCATGGGGGCAGTTTCCCTCATGCTGGTCTCATGGTAGTGAGTTGGTTCTCACGAGATGTGATGGTTTTATAAGAGGCTCTTCCCGCTTTGCTCGGCACTCCTCCTTCCTGCCGCCTTGTGAGGAAGTTGCCTTGCTTCCCCTTCACCTTCTGCCATGATTGTAAGTTTCCTGAGGCCTCCCCAGCCACGCTGAGCTATGAGTCAGTTAAACCTCTTTCCTTTATAACTTACCCAATCTCAGGCAGTTCTTCATAGCAGCAACATGCTAATACGGCTTCCATTCATGACTCCAGCCTGTTGATATCATTTGAATTCTGATTGTGCTTTCTTAGTACTAGCTAATCCCAGCTTTGTGTCATTTACAATTCTGATCAGCCAGCCATCTGCTACAACCAAGCCACTGGTGATACTCTGTAAAGCTCAGGACTGAAGATCTGGGCAACCGCATCAGCCCCCTCTCCCCAGCTGGGTGCTGATTCCCTGGGCACTGTGCCCAGCTCTTACAATCCCACTTGTAGCTACTTGGCATTCAGCCTATATTTCTTCATCATGACCACAGGAATGGCATGAGTCTTTTTGCTTCTCTGTGTGTATGGAAATTGTTTCAAAACATACTACATTAATAGAAAATGTGATCTATGGTAAAGCCAACAGATCAGGAGACAACTTCCATTGAAAAGGTAGTTTGTTACTCACAGTTCCCTAGAGAAGGGAGCATGTCATATCACAGGGTACCACACGGGAAAGCACCAGAGGTGGTCAGGAGGCAGAGGGAGATGGGGGAGCTACAGTCAAGAGCCAGAAAGAGTGGGTGAGGCAGGGTGAGCAACTTTGGAGTTGGCTGGTATTAAATGAAGTTCAGCCTAATGCTGCCTCCTTACATATTTTAAGTTTAGCCTAAAGCTTTCTCTGTACAAAGCAAATTATAACCTAAATAGAGATGTAAACAGACTGTAACCAACTCTTATGCCAATCACTGAGTTTTGGCCAATCAAAGGGGGCCAATTGCTCAAACCATGTTCAAATAAGGCAAGTTACTTACTATCTCTAGGAATTGGTTAGCCCTATCATGGGCAGTCCTTTCAGGGTAGCAAAGCCCTAGATGTCAAGGCATCAAAACATGTAAGATAAAAGACATGGTTAAAACACAGATATAGCGTACTTATCCTTCAGCTAATGTTGATTCAAGGCGGGCCTGTGAGACTCTCAGAGAAGTTCTGCCTCACTGTTCGTGACACTGCAGGTCTGATCTCTCGCTCACCCAAAAGAAGAAGAGAAGAAGGTGTCAGAATAATCTGGCCTTGGCCAGGCATGGTGACTCACACCTGTAACCCCAGAACATTGGGAGGCTGAAGTGAAACAGTTGCTTGAGCCCAGGAGTTGCAGATCAGCCTGGGCAATATAGACAAAATACAAAAATAAATTAGCCAGGCATGGTGGCACACACCTGTGGTTTCAGCTACTGGGGAGGCTGAGGTGGGAGGCTCACTTGAGCCCAGGAGGTTGAAGCTGCAATGAGCCATGACTGCATCACTATACTCCAGCCTGGGTGACAGAGGGAGACCCTGACTCAAAAAAAAAAAAAAAAAAAAGGAAAGGAAAGAAAAAGCGTGGCTACTATTTCCACAGGCCATTCCTATAAGCCCTCTCTGCTCATGAGCACTGGAGGTTCCCCTGGGGAGGCAGTAGAGATTCAGCACAGAAGAGATAGTCAGCATTCAATTATTGCATCCCTATATTCCTCGGTATGTTCCTTGGGAAGTGTGTGCATGTGTGTATACTTCTCAGGGTAGATCTGTTCCTAGAACAATAGTTTTCCTAGTCTCCTAATTCCTATTGCAACTTCTTATGCATGAAAACCCCAAATCAAAATTCAAGACTGAGTTAGAATGAAGAACTGCTGGAATTAAGTGTCTATTTCCTACGAACCACTGAGATAAGCTAAAAGGGGCCACTGGTAAGAGAGAGTGACCATCCTGTGCTGTAGGTCATATTTCTCTCTCTCTGGGTGGGTGCATTTGGCTACCTCCTCAGCAGGCACTGGCTGTCTGCCACACACATGCCAACATGTGCCTGACAGAGCAGGCTGCATGCACCGGGATTTTAGCACATGTCAGGAGCAGGCTCGTGAATCTCAATGTCTCCCCCTGGAAACTGCCAGTTCCTTGAATGAGTACAGAGCAGCTGCCAGGGACCCAGCAACCAGGTCTCAGCTGGAGGCAGGGGCTGAGTCCCAAAAACTGCACCTGAGTAACAATGGCCCTTCCGCCCTGGTGTCCCCACGTCCCCATGTGTCACCAATGCAGCCAGCAGGTGCCATCAGCATGGAAGCATTGCTGAATCTCCAGTTGGTCCCCTTCCTTGGATGGCCATCCGCTGCCACAGCAGATGGAAAGAGAAAGCCTCTCCAGGCTCCTCTCCCTCCACAGCCCTCCACACATGCTGTGATCCCAGCATGCAAGTTCTGGATCAGTAAGAGCCAGTAAGAAAATCTCTCCGGTCCCTTCCAACTCTTATGTGTCCCCACCCGCAGGTTGATGGATGGACCCCTCCTTTGGAAACCATCCTCCCTGGAAGCAAGGCCTGTTTTCCTGTTTTCTTCTCTGAGGGGCCCTCTTCCCACCACATCTCCTAAAATTGGGTGTGCACAGTTCCAGGGCACGGTTGATCTGCAGGCTGGCAGCAGAATCTTGGGAGACCATAGGCCTTTTGCTGAGGGTTGAACCCAAGCATCCAGGTGCCAACATGCCAAGCCCACAGCCTTGGCTTCCCTGAACTCTGCAGGTTTCCCAGGCCCGTTTGGAGCTAATGTTCCAGCATTCAGACCAGCACACCCGAGCCTGCAGTCTCATGTTACTAAAATAAGCGAAGACATAAGCAAAGACTGCATGGGGGGCCCCTTCCAGGCACCAGGCCTTCTTTACACCTCACGCTTCCTGATGAAACAGAGAGAGCACTTCCCAGGGAGTCCAGGGACCTGCCACTACTAGCAGGATGTTAGAGGAATAGTGATCCTTCAAGTATACAGCGGTTTTTCCTAAGAGTTGTCACTGTATTCTACATGGAAAGGAGCTTTTACAGGAAGTCAAGAGGTAAAGGAATGAACAGAGTTAAGAAGGTTTGTCCGATAACCCAGGAACGCTCCATCACACAAATCCAGGGGGCGCCACTCATACTGTGTTTGCTGGGAACTGCTCCCCCTGGGGCTGCGCAGCTTTCTACCTACTCTTTCCTTCCCATTTCTTCATCCAGTCCCGTGGTCATTTGGGACACAGTGCCCTACACTTTTGGCAAATTTCGAGTTAGTCTCTTAGAATGAGAGAGCCAGAGGGACCATCGGGTTTATGGCATCCATTCCTCCACTTTGGAGATAGGGAGGCTCTGGTCTGAAGAGGTAACTTGTCCAGACATCCTAGGCAGAGGCAAGGCCCAGATCCAGCGCTCCTGACTTCCTCTCCTGTAGCACTACCCTGTGTGTGGCTGTAGACCTGGGAGCCACCTGGAAACACAGCTCCTCCAGATCTAGCCCCAGACCTGCTGAATCAGAACCAGCCTTTGATCAAGCCACCCTGGTGACTAGCACATGCATGTAAAAGTTCTAGAAGGACCGATCCTTACCCACACCCAGGAAGAAAGGATAGAGCCCTCTAAATACACTCTTGTTTCCAAAATAACCCGCATTTCCTGCACTCTGGAAGGAAAAGGACATATCAAGTATGGAAAAGAGAGGGAGGGACTAAGGTGTGTTCATTTTGCAAAGCTGCTCATGTGGAGAACCCTGCCCTCCAGGTAGATGGGCTCAGAAAGCACGTCTGTGGGGACGGGCTCACGAAAGCCTGGGGAAATGTGACTCTGCAGTTCCCTCTCTGACTTATGCAATTGTTTGTTTGGACTCTTGACTGACACAAACATAGCCTCTTCACTCCTCACCCTATTGACGTCAAGAATACAACCCTTTGCAGAGAGAGGAGACCTCAGAAGAGTCTTGAAGAGGCCTTGAACTTGAACCCCACAGAGCCAACAGCTGGACTCACTCCCTGCCTCCCAGAGGCATCGTTCTGCAGGAAGAGGCTCAGCTCCTGGGCAACCAGACCCTCTCCCCACAGATGCCCCTTTGCTCTTCATGCCACTCCTGGTTTGGCTTTGGTTAACAGATGTCATTTCCTCATCCCTGCTAGAGTGCAGGCTGCTGCTTCTTCCCAGGGGCCAGCAGCAGGGCCTTGTCCACCTCTGCCCTAGGCCTCCCCTGGTTCTAGGAACAGCAAGCAGTTGTTAGGGGCTGAATTTTGTACCCCCAAAAGTCATATGTTGAAATTCCCCCCAGTTCCTCAGAATGTGACTGTATTTGGAAACAGTGTCTTTAAAGAGGTAATTAGGGTAAAATGAAGCCATTTGGGTAGACTTTAATCAACAGGATTGGTGTCCTCATAACAAGAGATTAGGACACACAGAAGGTCACCAGGGGCGTGCGTGTGCGCGTGCACACACACACACACACATACGTGTAGAGGGACGACCATGTGAGGACAGGGAGAAGGCGGCCGTCCACAAGTCAAGGAGAGAGGCCGCAGGAGAAACCAACGCTGCCAACACTTGGACCTCATACTTCCAGCCTCCAGAACTGTGAGAAAACAAATTTCTGTTACTGAAGCCTCCCAGCCTGTGGCACTTGGTCACAGCAGCCAAGCTGACTAATGCACTCAAGAGTAAGCAGGATGAACCCAATTCTGACTTCACAGCAGCTCCTTCTCTGGGAGTTACCCATTGTTATCCATTCCTGTGAGGAACTGGATGGAAAGACTTCTTTTGATTTATTATAAACCCGTGATAGAAGGATGTAGGAGTTTGTGCACAAAACCTAAGTAGTTTTTTCTCCACTGGAAAAGAATCTGCAATGCATCCAGTTGTCTTATGATTGAGGTCTTTTTGTTTTTTTAATTTTACTTTAAGTTCTGGGATACACATGCAGAATATGCAGGTTTGCTACATAGGTATACATGTGTCATGGTGGTTTGCTGCACCTATCAACTCATCATCTAGGTTTTAAGTCCCACATGCATTAGGTATTTGTCCTAATGCTCTCCCTCCCCTTGTGGCCCACTCCTGGCATGCCCTGGTATGTGATGTTCTCCTCCCTGTGTCCATGTGTTGAGCTCTTTATTGGCACATTTTTCAATCAGCAGTATTGTAAACTCCTTCTCTCAGTCATGATTAGATTTCCTTTACAGCTAGAGAACCTAGTCTAGGGTTCTGATTTGGTCTGTTGCCCATCAGCCCACTGCCAGTAGAAGAAGAACAGCACTTTTCACAAAACAAACAAACAAACAAAAAAACGGCCATCATGGTGCCTGTAATCATCGCGTGCATGGCTACATGGCTACACTCAACCATAAGAGTCTTGTTTGTATTACCAAGTTATTACTCTGTTTTGTGGCTCCTTCTTATTTCTCTGCATGCCCCTCCCTAGTTTTGTTTTTGTTTTTTAAATCATGATCCGTTTTAGTCAAGGGATGGCCTGTCCCTGTCCTGGGCAATCTGCCCCTGCTCCCCTGTAGCTGGTGGTAAGCACATTTACGGTCCCTCCTTAACTATCGCTTTTAGAGATCAGGTGTGATTCTAAGGAAATGGGGTGTTACCTTTAGTTTCTTTCCAGACCTGAGGTTCTAAGTTTCCCCTCTTCTCCTCCCAATGTCCCCAAATGGGACAGGCTCAAACTGAGCCTCAGCCTTCATCACTGAGGGGTAGAACCCTCATCCACACACATGGGTAAGCAGGATTAAAACTGCCTTTGCAAAATTACGTCCGTGAGAAAATTATAGCAGTGAGGGAAATCTGATCTAGCCAACCCCCACTCTCTTGCCTTTAGCTTTCAAGCTGCCTTAATTACTCCTGGGCTTAGGCCAAGCTAACTTTGGAAGACATTTAGGTTATAGTTTAAATAATAGCCCTAAATAATAGCCCTCCTCCCAAACTTGACAGCCTTTGAAAAGCTAATGAGAGACCACCAAGCTAGGGCGAGGAGAGGAGCCTGAATTCTGCCAAAGCGTAGACAAAAATGACTGCCAGCCATTATTCCGGAGGTGCTACAGATAGTGTCACTCCTGTAGATTGGCCTTTTGAGATATCTTTTCAGGTTTTTTATGTGTCTGACACCCATGGCTCTACTTGGACCCACCAACCAATGGCTCCTGTGACCCCACCCAGGAGCAATTCAGCTCAAGAGGACAGCTTCGACCCTCTGTGATTTCATCTCTGTCCCAACCAATCAGCAGCAAGCACCCATTGCCTAGCCACCCCCACTCCTTCCCTCAAACCGTCCTTAACTCCTAAACTACAAGCCTTCCATGAGATGAGATTGATTTGAGTAATAACGCCATCTCCCGTGTGACATGCCCAGACTCATGTCAATTAACTCTTTCTCTACTGTAATGCTGTGGTCTTTGTTTGCACAGCAGGCAGGAAGAACCCACCAGGCAGTTACAGGGTGTCTTGCCATCGGGCCATGGGGGCGGGGACCACACCCAGCAACCTCCCTCATACGCCAAATCTCCTGCCTGCTCCAGTTACCCAAGGAATCAGTCAGTGTCACTGGGGAGCCATAAATCTCACCAGTTATTTTAACAGAGAGAATTTAAATTAAAGGTTTGTTGACTAGGTATGAAGTTGATAACGAGGTAAAAGGAAGGGAAAAGAGGAGACCTCTTGCCAGTGGCTAGTGATGGAAGAGGGATGTGCCCCACTTCTCTGAAGGTCTGTGGGGCAGAGCAAAGGCCTCCCTGTCCCCTCTCTCTGCTTCCACTTCAATCTCTAAGAAAGCCTGAGCCAAGCCTGGCCTCTGCCCCCATCACTGGAAACTGCTTCAGGGTTAACCTTTGAGGAGAAATTTTGAACTGTAACCACCAAATGGGTTCACCTTGCCCGCTGCCTAGACAGAACCAATTTATCAAGACAGGGGAACTGCAATGAAGAAAGAGTAATTCACACAGAGCTGGTTGTATGAGAGACTGAAGTTTTATTATTACTCAAATCAGTCTCCCTGAGCATTCAGGGGTCAGAGTTTTTAAAGATAATTTAGTGGGTAGGGGCTTGGGAAGTGGGGAGTGCTGATTGGTCAGGCTGGAGATGAAATCATAGGGGGTGGAAGTGAGGTTTTCTTAATGTCTTCTGTTCCTGGGTGCAATGGCAGAACTGGTTGGGCCAGATTACTCGTCTGGGTGGTGTCAACTGATCCATCCAGTGCAGGGTCTGTAAAATATCTCAGGCACTGATCTCAGGTTTTTGCAATAGTGATGTTATCCCCAGGAGCAATTTGGGGAGGTTCAGACTCTTGGAGCCAGAGGCTGCATGACCCCTAAATTGTAATTTCTAATCTTGTAGCTAATTTGCGAGTCCTGCAAAGGCAGACTGGACCCCAGGCAAGAAGAGGGTCTTTTCAGGAAAGGGCTGTTACCAATTTTGTTTCACACTCAAACCATGAACTAAATTCCTTCCCAAAGTTATGCTTCAGCTTCTGCCCAGGAATGAACAAGGAGAGCTTAAGAGCTAGAAGCAAGAAAGAGTTGGTCAGGTCTGATTTCTTTCACTGTCATAATTTCCTCAGTTATAATTTTGCAAAGGCAGTTTCAGAACCAGTGAAAGGTGAGTGCTGGGTTAAGGGGGCTTGAGGGAACTTCTCCAGCTGGGTGTTTCTCTTTTGTCCCATTTTCCTTCTTCCCACCTCTCCATTCTCTCTGCTTTTATGCCCCTTCCCTGCCTGGGCACCAACCACTGTCTCTTCTCTCATGGCCTGAAAGGTTGCCCGTAAAGATGGAAGTGCTCAGTGTCTCTCTGTTCTCAGTGGGCTGTTAAAAACGTAATTGCACATCCCTGATCCACACACACAGTCTGCTGCTTACAGGAGAACTTCTCAAGTTTTAGGGTACTGAATTATAAGGTCTCCAAAGCATAGAGCCCATGGAGTTCAAGAACTTGAATTTATGTTACCACAAAGCAGTGATTAAAAAAAAAAAAATACTCCAAGTCTGAGCTCTGCTCCCAGAGATTCTGATGTTGGTGTCTGGAGTGGGGTCCACTTGGGCATGAGGATTTCAAAAAGCTTCCCAACTGCTTTAAAAGTGCAACCAAGGTTGAGAACTACGCCCTAAGATACACACAAATACAGCAAATAAATGCCATTGTCAAAATTTTAAGAATGGAGCAGTCTCAGTGAGGTGTAAAGAAACGTGTGGCTAAGCACAATCCTCCATTGTCATCAATCCCCGCTTTCTGATGTTGGCTCCACCCAACTGGGCTTGAATAGGAATCTTTGACTCATCTTGAACTCTTTCTAAGACACTGGTAGTTCCAGAGTTTTCAACAATTCTGCCAGATTTTTATAAACTTCTTTCTTTTATCACAGGTTTTGATTTATCTGACAGAGTGAGAGACAGAAAGTGAGAGAGGGAGGGAGGAATGGAGAAGGAAAAGAGAAAGAGGGGAAGGGGAGAGATAGGGTACAGAGAGAGACAGGAGATGGGGGAGAGAAAGAGAAAGGATGGGGGAGAGAGAAGAAAGAAAAGAGAAAGGAGGGAGAGAGGTGGAAGAGAGAGGACAAAGAGGAAAGAGAGAGGGAGAGAAAGGGAGAGATGGGGAAGAGAGAGGGAGAAGGATAAAGAAAGAAGGGAAAAAGAGAGGGAAGAGAGAGAGCATGGACAGAGGGAAAGAGAGACAGGGAGGGAGAGAGGGGGAAGAGAGAGGGCAAAGAGGGAAGAGGGAGGGAGAGGGAGAGATGGGGAAGGAGAGGGAGAGAGAAAGAGAAATGGGGGAAAAAGGGGGAAGAGAGGGAGCAACGACAGAGGGAAAGAGAGACAGGGAGAGGGGGAAGAGAGGGTGAAGAGGGAAGAGAGAGAGAGGGAGAGAGAAAGGGAGAGATGGGGAAGAGAGAGGGGGAGGGAGAATGAGAAGGAAGGAAACAATGGGAGGGGGAAAGGGGCAAGGAGAGAGAGAGAGTGAGAGAGAGCAAGCAGTTGCCTTGGACCCCAAGTCTCAGGCAGCAGTGACAGCTTCCTCCCCACCAGCTAAACAGGGCCTTTACTTGTCTTCTAGCTCGAGGCAACATCTGCCTTTCCTCCGCAGTGGTGCCATAAGAAAAGCTCATGGTCATATAACCTGTCAACTTGTCTGTCCTCTTTCTAGCATCAAGAATTCACAGGTTTCTTCCAGAGGGAAAAATAAAAGAAAGAACTTTTATAGACACTATGCAGCAGGATTTGAAAACATAGACTTAACACGGTTTTGACCATAGAGGGTATCTAGAATGCAGTGATCCCATTCAGGGATCGCTATCAATTTCCTCTTTGTCCCTAATCAGATCACAGCATGTGGTTGAGATAAGGGGGGTGTATTGAGTTATGGGGTGGTATTCAGACAGAAGAAAATACCACCTTCGGTGGTTCAGCCAGACTAGGGAGACAGAGAAGCTTCAGATGGGAAGGTATTTGCCTCCTGATTGCCACAGGCTGAAATGCAATTAAGGGTCAACCCCCATTTCTCCCCTCCTCCATTCACACTTAAAAAATATCTCTGGTCGTGCCACCCTGATCCCTGGCAGCCATAAACAGGCGATATTCCAGGCCAAATGGCTGAGAGACTTGTCACTGCTGGTCCTCAACCTCCCTGCCCTGCATACTCACCTCCTGGGCTACAAAAGATTGCCCCTCAGGGCAGAAAGTGAGGGACCCTTCTCTGCACCCACGCTAGACTGTGTCGGTCTTTAGTTTCTAGTTTCCTCCCTCATTGTCAAGCTGTCAGTGTTGTGTTTATTATTATTATTAAAAAGGGACAGGGGGCACTGATGTGGTTGTTTTAGCCAAAGATGCATATTCTAAACCCAATCACGAAGAGACATCAGACAAACCCACATATTATAAAACAGCTGGCCAGTACCTCTCGAAAATGTCCGTGTTGTGAAAGGTAAGGAAAGGCTGAGGAAATGTTCTAGATTAAAGGAATCAAAGAGATGTGATAAATACGTGTAACACAGCATCCTGGGCTGGATGCTCTACTGGAAAATGTTGGCATACCGGCTATAACTAGAACAACTGATGAGATTTGAATGCAGATTACAGATAAAATGATAGTATCTTACCCATAATCAACGTTCAATTTTCTGAATTTGATCATCATACTGGGGTTATGTGAGAAAGTATACTTGTTTTGGGGGAATACGCAAAAATGTTAAGGGATACAGGAACATGACATATGCAACCTACTCTGAAATCATTCAGAAAAAGTATGCACAAATAGACACACACAGACAGGCAAAGAATGAGACAGCAAAGTAAATGTAGCAAAATGTCAACAAGTTGATACAGTGTATATAGGAGTTCTTTATACTATTGCAATTTTTCTGTAAGTTTGAAATTCTTTTGAAGAAAAAAGAAAAATATCAAAAGAAAGTGATGGGGAACTCCAAAAGAAAAGATCATGGGCCGGGCGCGGTGACTCAAGCCTGTAATCCCAGTACTTTGGGAGGCCGAGACGGGCGGATCATGAGGTCAGGAGATGGAGACAATCCTGGCTAACACGGTGAAACCCCGTCTCTACTGAAAATAAAAGAAACTAGCGGGGCGTGGTGGCGGGCGCCTGTAGTCCCAGCTACTTGGGAGGCTGAGGCAGGAGAATGGCGTAAACCCGGGAGGCGGAGCTTGCAGTGAGCTGAGATCCGTGCAGTGAGCTGCACTCCAGCCTGGGCGATAGAGCGAGACTCCATTTAAAAAAAAAAAAAAAAGATTATGGAAGGACTATTTAAATAGAAGCAATTCATATAGAAACTAGAGGAGTTCAAAAAAAGAAAAAGAAATAAGTAAATGGAAGCAATTTGAATACATATGAAAAAATGTTCAACGACACTAACAACCCAAGCAGTGCAAGGTGGTACTTTTTAAAATCTCATCCCATTACCCTGCTGCAGAAAAGGGTAACAACCACTTTTGGTGAGGGATCAGTGACACAGCAACTCTCATCCCTGTTCGTTAATGGACAGTGTTTCTGAAAAAGAACTTGAGACTGTAAAATGCTTTTAGACTCAGACCTTGAATAGAAATCTTAAAAACGTATCCAAAATAAAAAAAAAATCATTGATAGGGACAGAGATTTATATCTAAGCATATTCTCTGTGATGTTATTTACAACGGAAAAAAAACAGCATGATTTAAGTGTCCAAAAATAGCACAAAGGATAAATAAATAATACATGTATATAGGAAAATACTGTGTAGTCGTTTACAGCTGTGTTTCAAAAAAAAACATTGTTTTCCCTGGCACAATCCTGCCACCTCCCAACCTTCTCTCACTCTAGCCAGTCTCCTCTTTCCTGGGGATATGAATCTGCTAGGACTTCAAACTCACCACGGAGCCCCTGGGGCACACTAAGGATCACAACAAAAGACTTTTGCTCGTAATTTTAACCTATTGATCCAGCAGCCCTTTTTCCTGAGTCTCCTGCTTCTGGTTCCTGAATCCTCTTGATTCTGTCCTTGGCTTTTAAGGTTTTTCTTCTTTTATTGCATCGGTCTGAATTTCCGTCCTGGATTTATGTCAGTTCTTCCCCTTTTGTTCCACTCTGCCAGTGCAGCTTTCCTGACTGACAGCTCTTCGTTGCATTCTTCAGGCAGTTAACACATAGCCCCACTGCCAGTGCCAGCTCTGACTTTCTAAGCTCTGGCTGGAGTTAACTCCGTGGCTTCTGAAACCAAGGAGGCAATTTTATTTGGTGAAAACTAAGATTTGGAGCAGAGAGATGTAAATCTAACACGATCTTAGTCCACAGCCCTCACTTGTCTCATGGGTTATTTAGAAGTGCGTTGTTTGGTTTCCAAATATTTGAAGGCTTTTCCAGATTTCTTTTTGTTATTGACTTCTAATTTAATTCCACTGTGGTCAGAGAACATACTCTGTATGAGTTCCATATTTTAAAATTTATTGAGACTTATTTTATGACTCAGGATATGGTCTATCTTGGTAAATGTTCCATGTATGCTGGAAATCAATGTGCACTCTGATGTGGATTACAGAGTATTCTATAAATCTCAATTAGGTAAAGTTGGTTGATATGCTGTTCAAGTCTTTAATATTCTTTTTTTATTATTATTATACTTTAAGTTCTAGGGTACATGTGCATAACGTGCAGGTTTGTTACATATGTATACTTGTGCCATGTTGGTGTGCTGCACCCATCAACTCGTCAGCACCCATCAATTAGTCATTTATATCAGGTATAACTCCCAGTGCAATCCCTCCCCCCTTCCCCCTCCCCATGATAGGCCCCAATATGTGATGTTCCCCTTCCCGAGTCCAAGTGATCTCATTGTTCAGTTCCCACCTATGAGTGAGAACATGCGGTGTTTGGTTTTCTGTTCTTGTGATAGTTTGCTAAGAATGATGGTTTCCAGCTGCATCCATGTCCCTACAAAGGATGCAAACTCATCCTTTTTTATGGCTGCATAGTATTCCATGGTGTATATGTGCCACATTTTCTTCATCCAGTCTGTCACTGATGGACATTTGGGTTGATTCCAAGTCTTTGCTATTGTGAATAGTGCCGCAATAAACATACGTGTGCATGTGTCTTTATAGCGGCATGATTTATAATCCTTTGGGTATATACCCAGTAGTGGGATGGCTGGGTCATATGGTACATCTAGTTCTAGATCCTTGAGGAATTGCCATACTGTTTTCCATAATGGTTGAACTAGTTTACAATCCCACCAACAGTGTAAAAGTGTTCCTATTTCTCCACATCCTCTCCAGCACCTGTTGTTTCCTGACTTTTTAATGATTGCCATTCTAACTGGTGTGAGATGGTATCTCATTGTGGTTTTTTTTTTTTTTTTTTTTTTGAGGCGGAGTCTCGCTCTGTCGCCCGGACTGGAGTGCAGTGGCCGGATCTCAGCTCACTGCAAGCTCCGCCTCCCGGGTTTACGCCATTCTCCTGCCTCAGCCTCCCGAGGAGCTGGGACTACAGGCGCCCGCCACCTCGCCCGGCTAGTTTTTGTATTTTTTTAGTAGAGACGGGGTTTCACCATGTTAGCCAGGATGGTCTCGATCTCCTGACCTCGTGATCCGCCCGTCTCGGCCTCCCAAAGTGCTGGGATTACAGGCTTGAGCCACCACGCCCGGCCTCTCATTGTGGTTTTGATTTACATTTCTCTGATGGTGAGTGATGATGAGCATTTTTTCATGTGTCTGTTGGCTGTATGAATGTCTTCTTTTGAGAAATGTCTGTTCATATCCTTTGCCCACTTTTTGATGGGGTTGTTTTTTTCTTATAAATTTGTTTGAGTTCTTTGTAGATTCTGGATATTAGCCCTTTGTCAGATGAGTAGATTGCAAAAATGTTCTCCCATTCTGTAGGTTACCTGTTCACTCTGATGGTAGTTTCTTTTGCTGTGCAGAAGCTCTTTAGTTTAATTAGATCCCATTTGTCAATTTTGGCTTTTGCTACCATTGCTTTTGGTGTTTTAGACATGAAGTCCTTGCCCATGCCCATGTCCTGAATGGTACTACCTAGGTTTTCTTCTAGGGTTTTTATGGTATTAGGTCTAACATTTAAGTCTCTAATCCATCTTGAATTAATTTTTGTATAAGGAGTAAGGAAAGGATCCAGTTTCAGCTTTCTACTTATGGCTAGCCAATTTTCCCAGCACCATTTATTAAATAGGGAATCCTTTCCCCATTTCTTGTTTCTCTCAGGTTTGTCAAAGATCAGATGGCTGTAGATGTGTGGTATTATTTCTGAGGACTCTGTTCTGTTCCATTGGTCTATATCTCTGTTTTGGTACCAGTACCATGCTGTTTTGGTTACTGTAGCCTTGTAGTATAGTTTGAAGTCAGGTAGCGTGATGCCTCCAGCTTTGTTCTTTTGACTTAGGATTGTCTTGGCAATGCGGGCTCTTTTTTGGTTCCATATGAACTTTAAAGCAGTTTTTTCCATTTCTGTGAAGAAACTCATTGGTAGCTTGATGGGGATGGCATTGAATCTATAAATAACCTTGGGCAGTATGGCCATTTTCATGATATTGATTCTTCGTATCCATGAGCATGGTATGTTCTTCCATTTGTTTGTGTCCTCTTTTATTTCACTGAGCAGTGGTTTGTAGTTCTCCTTGAAGAGGTCCTTGACATCCCTTGTAAGTTGGATTCCTAGGTATTTTATTCTCTTTGAAGCAATTGTGAATGGAAATTCATTCATGATTTGGCTCTCTGTTTGTCTGTTACTGGTGTATAAGAATGCTTGTGATTTTTGCACATTAATTTTGTATCCTGAGACTTTGCTGAAGTTGCTTATCAGCTTAAGGAGATTTTGGGCTGAGACAATGGGGTTTTCTAAATATACACTCATGTCATCTGCAAACAGGGACAATTTGACTTCTTCTTTTCCTAACTGGATACCCTTTATTTCTTTCTCTTGCCTGATTGCCCTAGCCAGAACTTCCAAGACTATGTTGAATAGGAGTGGCGAGAGAGGGCATCCCTGTCTTGTGCCAGTGTTCAAAGGGAATTTTTCCAGTTTTTGCCCATTCAGTATGATATTGGCTATGGGTTTGTCATAAATAGCTCTTATTATTTTGAGGTACGTTCCATCAATACCGAATTTATTGAGCGTTTTTAGCATGAATGGCTGTTGAATTTTGTCAAAAGCCTTTTCTGTATCTATTGAGATAATCGTGTGGTTCTTGTCTTTGGTTCTGTTTATATGCTGCATTACGTTTATTGATTTGCGAATGTTGAACCAGCCTTGCATCTCAGGGATGAAGCCCACTGGATCATGGTGGATAAGCTTTTTGATGTGCTACTGAATCCGGTTTGCCAGTATTTTATTGAGGATTTTTGCATCGATGTTCATCAGGGATATTGGTCTAAAATTTTTTTTTGTTGTGTCTCTGCCAGGCTTTGGTATCAGGATGATGTTGGCCTCATAAAATGAGTTAGGGAGGATTCCCTCTTTTTCAATTGATTGGAATAGTTTCAGAAGGAATGGTACCAGCTCCTCCTTGTACCTCTGGTAGAATTCAGCTGTGAATCCATCTGGTCCTGGACTTTTTTTGGTGGGTAGGCTATTAATTGTTGCCTCAATTTCAGAGCCTGCTATTGGTCTATTCAGGGATTCAACTTCTTCCTGGTTTAGTCTTGGAAGAGTGTAAGTGTCCAGGAAATTATCCATTTCTTCTAGATTTTCTAGTTGATTTGCGTAGAGGTGTTTATAGTATTCTCTGATGGTAGTTTGTATTTCTGTGGGGTCGGTGGTGATATCCCCTTTATCATTTTTTATTGCGTCTATTTGATTCTTCTCTCTTTTCTTCTTTATTAGTCTTGCTAGCGGTCTGTCAATTTTGTTGATCTTTTCAAAAAACCAACTCCTGGATTCATTGATTTTTTGGAGGGTTTTTTGTGTCTCTATCTCCTTCAGTTCGGCTCTGATCTTAGTTATTTCTTGCCTTCTGCTAGCTTTTGAATGTGTTTGCTCTTGCTTCTCCAGTTCTTTTAATTGTGATGTTAGAGTGTCAATTTTAGATCTTTCCAGCTTTCTCTTGTGGGCATTTAGTGCTATAAATTTCCCTCTACACACTGCTTTAAATGTGTCCCAGAGATTCTGGTATGTTGTATCTTTGTTCTCATTGGTTTCAAAGAACATCTTTATTTCTGCCTTGATTTCGTTATGTACCCAGTAGTCATTCAGGAGCAGGTTGTTCAGTTTCCATGTAGTTGAGTGGTTTTGATTGAGTTTCTTAGTCCTGAGTTCTAGTTTGATTGCACTGTGGTCTGAGAGACAGTTTGTTATAATTTCTGTTCTTTTACATTTGCTGAGGAGTGCTTTACTTCCAATTATGTGGTCAATTTTGGAATAAGTGCAATGTGGTGCTGAGAAGAATGTATATTCTGTTGATTTGGGGTGGAGAGTTCTATAGATGTCTATTAGGTCCGCTTGGTGCAGAGATGAGTTCAATTCCTGGATATCCTTGTTAACTTTCTGTCTCGTTGATCTGTCTAATATTGACAGTGGAGTGTTGAAGTCTCCCATTATTATTGTATGGGAGTCTAAGTCTCTTTGTAAGTCTCTAAGGACTTGTTTTATGAATATGGGTGCTCCTGTATTGGGTGCATATATATTTAGGATAGTTAGCTCTTCCTGTTGAATTGATCCCTTTACCATTATGTAATGGCCTTCTTTGTCTCTTTTGATCTTTGATGGTTTAAAGTCTATTTTATCAGAGACTAGGATTGCAACCCCTGCTTTTTTTTGTTCTCCATTTGCTTGGTAGATCTTCCTCCATCCCTTTATTTTGAGCCTATGTATGTCTCTGCATGTGAGATGGGTCTCCTGAATACAGCAGACTGATGGGTCTTGACTCTTTATCCAGTTTGCCAGTCTGTGTCTTTTAATTGGAGCATTTAGTCCATTGACATTTAAGGTTAATATTGTTATGTGTGAACTTGATCCTGCCATTATGATATTAACTGGTTATTTTGCTCGTTAGTTGATGCAGTTTCTTCCTAGCCTCGATGGTCTTTACATTTTGGCATGTTTTTGCAATGGCTGGTACCGGTTGTTCCTTTCCATGTTTAGGGCTTCCTTCAGGGTCTCTTGTAAGGCAGGCCTGGTGGTGACAAAATCTCTAAGCATTTGCTTATCTGTAAAGGATTTTATTTCTCCTTCACTTATGAAACTTAGTTTGGCTGGATATGAAATTCTGGGTTGAAAATTCTTTTCTTTAAGAATGATGAATATTGGCCCCCACTCTCTTCTGGCTTGTAGAGTTTCTGCCGAGAGGTCTGCTGTTAGTCTGATGGCCTTCCCTTTGTGAGTAACCCGACCTTTCTCTCTGGCTGCCCTTAAGATTTTTTCCTTCATTTCAACTTTGGTGAATCTGGCAATTATGTGTCTTGGAGTTGCTCTTCTCGAGGAGTATCTTTGTGGTGTTCTCTGTATTTCCTGAATTTGAATGTTGGCCTGCCCTACTAGGTTGGGGAAGTTCTCCTGGATGATATCCTGAAGAGTGTTTTCCAACTTGGTTCCATTTTCCCCCTCACTTCCAGGCACCCCAATCAGACGTAGATTTGGTCTTTTTACATAATCCCATACTTCTTGCAGGCTTTGTTCATTTCTTTTTCTTCTTTTTTCTTTTGGTTTCTCTTCTCGCTTCATTTCATTCATTTGATCCTCAATCGCTGATACTCTTTCTTCCAGTTGATCGAGTCGGTTACTGAAGCTTGTGGATTTGTCACGTATTTCTCATGTCATGGTTTTCATCTCTGTCATTTCGTTTATGACCTTCTCTGCATTAATTATTCTAGCTATCAATTGTTCCACTCTTTATTCAAGATTTTTAATTTCTTTGCGCTGAGTATGTAATTCCTCCTTTAGCTCTGAGAAGGTTGATGGACTGAAGCCTTCTTCTCTCATCTTGTCAAAGTCATTCTCTGACCAGCTTTGATCCGTTGCTGGCGATGAGCTGCGCTCCTTTGCAGGGGGAGATGCGCTCTTATTTTTTGAATTTCCAGCTTTTCTGCCCTGCTTCTTCCCCATCTTTGTGGTTTTATCTGGCTCTGGTCTTTGATGATGGTGGTGTACTGATGGGGTTTTGGTATAGGTGTTCTTCCTGTTTGATAGTTTTCCTTCTAATAGTCAGGACCCTCAGCTGTAGGTCTGTTGGAGATTGCTTGAGGTCCACTCCAGACCCTGTTTGCCTGTATCAGCAGCAGAGGTTGCAGAAGATAGAATATTGCTGAACAGCGAGTGTACCTGATTCTTACTTTGGAAGCTTCCTCTCAGGGGTGTACTCCACCCTGTGAGGTGTGGGGTGCCAGACTGCCCCTAGTGGGGGATGTCTCCCAGTTAGGCTACTCAGGGGTCATGGACCCACTTGAGCAGGCAGTCTGTCTGTTCTCAGATCTCAACCTCCATGCTGGGAGATCCACTGCTCTCTTCAAAGCTGTCAGAGTCATTTGCATCTGGGCAGGTTTCTGCTGCTTTTTTTGTTGTTGTTGTTTAGCTGTGCCCTGTCCCCAGAGGTGGAGTCTACAGAGACAAGCAGGTTTCCTTGAGCTGCTGTGAGCTCCACCCAGTTCGAGCTTCCCAGCGGCTTTGTTTACCTACTTAAGCCTCAGCAATGGCGGGGGCCCCTCCCCCAGCCTCGCTGCTGCCTTGCGGTTAGATTGCAGACTGCTGTGCTAGCAATGAGGGAGGCTCCGTGGCTGTGGGACCCTCCCGGCCAGGAGTGGGTATAATCTCCTGGTGTGCCCGTTTGCTTAAAGCGCAGTATTGAGGTGGGAGTTACCCGATTTTCCAGGTGTTGTGTGTCTCAGTTCCCCTGGCCTGGAAAAGGGATTCCCTTCCCCCTTGCACTTCCCAGGTGAGGTGATGCCTCGCCCTGCTTCAGCTCTCGCTGGTCGGGCTGCAGCAGCTGACCAGCACCAATTGTCAGGCACTCCCTAGTGAGATGACCCCAGTACCTCAGTTGAAAATGCAGAAATCAACCGGTCTTCTGTGTTGCTCATGCTGGGAGTTGGAGACTGGAGCTGTTCCTATTCGGCCATCTTGCTCCACCTCTCCCAAGTCTTTAATATTCTTACTGAGTTTTTCTACTTGGTCTATCAGTTATCAAGAGGGAGTATTGAGATTTCCCACTATAATTGTGGATTTGGCTGTTTCTCCTTTGAGTTTCATTAGTTTTTGCTTTGTGCATTTTGAAACTTTGTTATTAGGTGCATAACTAGGATTATTATGTCCTCTTGATGAATTAACCACTTTATCACTATGCAATGATGATCTTCCTGATCATTAGTAATATTCCTTGCTCTGAAACTTACTAATATTGATATATAAACTCTGTCTTTAGATTATTATTTGCAAATATCTATCTTCCATCCTTTTACTTTTAACATATTTATGCCTTTATATTTAAAGTGGGTTTCCACTAGACAACATATACTGAGGGCTTCTTTTTTAAAAATCCAACTTGGTAACTACTGCCTTATTTACTTAGTGTTTTAGACCATTTACATTTAATGTGTTTATTTATATGATTGGGCTGAAATCTACTATCTGGCTATTTGTTTTCTATTTGTACCTTCTATCATTTTTTAATTTCCTATTCTTTTCTCTTTTCTTGGATTATTTGATCATTTTGAATATACATTTTATCTCTAAGTTGTTTGGTAGATATAACTCTCTTGTTTTTCTAATGGTGGCTCTAGGGTTTCTAGTATATATCTTTAGCTTATCACAGTTTCCCTTATACATTATATAGCTGTGTTTATTGTCTAAAAATCTTGCAACAACATACTTCCATTTCTCCCTTCTTGCCCTTTGTGCTTTTGTCACACATTTAAATTCTACATGTTATAAACTCCACAATGCATTGTTACTGGTTTTGTTTTAGACAATCTTTTAAATAGATTTGAGAAAAATAAGAAAAAGTATTTTATATTTGCCCACATATTTACTATTTTTGGTACTTGCTTTGGTATGTCTGAAAAGTCTATTTCACTTCATTTTTGAAAAATGTTTTTTGCTAGATGAACAGTTTTTTCCTTCAATTTTTAAAGAGGTTACTCCACTGACTTTTGGCTTACATTGTTTCTGAGGAAAAGTCTGCTGTCATTGTTTTTATTCCTTTGGATGTATTATCCACCACTGCCTTTGCAGCCTCCCCCTCAACCCCCCCTCCACACACCCAGCTGGTTTTAAGAGTTTCTCTTCACCACTGGTTTTCAGCAATTTGATTATGATGTGTCTTAGTGTAATTTTTCTTATTTTTCTTTTGCTTCAGAGTCATTGAGCATTTTGGATCTGTAGGTTCGTAATTTTTATCAAGTTTGGGAAAACCTCAGACATTATTCTCTTAAATATCTTTTCTTATATCCCCACCTCTTTACTGTTCTTCTGTGGTTCTAGTAACATATTTTAGGGGGCTTGATGTTTTATTGATGCACTGTTCATTTTTTTCCTCCTTGTGTTTCATTTTGGATAAGTTCTATTGCTCTGTCTTCAAGTTTACTTATCCTTTCTTCTACCCTACCTAGTCTGCTGTTAATCCCATATAGACACTGAGACTTTTTAAATCTCTCCAAGTTCTATTTGAGTCTTAAATTTCTTCCATTTCTCTTCTCAGCTGTGTTTATGCTTTATTCTATCTTCTTGAGCATCTGGAGTAAATTTCTTTCCACAATTTTAATAACCTTGTCTAGTAATTCTATCACCTGAGTTATTTCTGGGTCTCTTTCTATTGACTTTTCTCATCATTGTTCATATTTTCCTGCTTCTTCGTATGCCTGGAAGTTTTTGTTTTGATGCCATACATTGTCAGTTTTCCATTGTTGAGTGCTGGAATTTTTTATTCCTAAATGTTTTCATATTCTGTTCTGGGATGCAATTAAGTTACTTGGAAACAGTATGAATCTTCTGAAGTTTTTTGAAACCGTTATTAGGTGGCTGCATAACAGCCTTTCATCTAAGACTATTTTGTCCCCACTACTAAGGCAATACTCTTCTGATCGGTCTACTTGATGCCTCACGTGTAAGGTCTTCCACTATGGCTCATCTAGCTTGAACTGAGCTTTGGGAACTTTTCTGCCTGCTTCATTCCAGTGGTTCTTTCCTCATTTTTGATAGTTTCCTCACAGGCATATGCTAATCAGTACTCAGATAAAGAATCAAAGGAGACCCACTTCACTTCTCTGTAGCTCTGTCCAGCTCTCTTCTCCATGGTAATCTTCCCTGTGAATTCTAATCGCCTGACTCTTCAAACTCTGATGTCTGTCTGCTAAACTCAGGGACTCAGTTCCTTTGGGGCTTCCCTTCCCTATGCTGTGGCCTGGAAACTCAACCAAGGCATAAGATAGGGCATTGTAGGCGTCACCTTATCTCTCTCCCCTCTTTCAGGGATGACTGTGTTGTGCTATTTTCCCATATCTAAAAATTGTTATTTCATAATTTTCGTTTGTGTGTTGTTGTTGTTTAGCCAGAGGGTAAATCTGGTCCTGTTACTCCACCATGGCAGGAGGTGGAAGTCCTCTACATCCCTCTCGTGAATTATGAAAAGTGAACTATACAACCTGCAATAGAACGCTATGTGTTTAGAAGTTTAATATGAAAAGGAACCACTGAGACCTAACTACATGGCTAAATCCCTTTTTCTCCTACTTAGGCAAAAGATACTACAACCAAAAGAAAATAACTTAAAATCCTAGAATTTCAAAGAAGCAAAAGATGTTTTAATCATCCAGTTCATCTCTTTCCTTTTGCATATGAGGAAATAAAATCTCAGAGGTGTTAAGGAATTGCCATATTAGTATTGGTCAGAGCTGGGAACAGAAGCCAAGTTTCCCAACAGACAAACCACCAAACCATGTTATTTCCATTCTGCCCATAAACAATACTGACCATTTATCCAGTACTATTAAGTACAATATGTCCATATTTTGTAAGCATTATCCTAAACTTCCTGACAACCCTAGTACTATCAGGGTAGGTACTACCATTGTCACCATTTTACAGATAAATTACCTGAAGCTCAAGGGGTTTAAATGATTTGTCTAAGACAGCTAGCTGCTCTCCAAGTATGGCCCCTGAAACTCTTCTGTGGGGTCTGCTGGGTTAAACTATTTTTATAATAATACTAAGATGTTATTTGCCTTTTCTACTACGTTGACACTTGTACTAAAGGTGTAAAAGCAAAGGTGGGTAAAACCACTTGCACCTTGGCATGAACCAAAGCAGTGGCACCAAACTACATTCAAAACTCTTGTATTTTTCACCATCATGAACTTGCAGGGCTTTTAAAAAGCCAGTTGGAACTTTATAATGTTCTAAATTAAACAGTATGTTATTAATTGTATTAAGTATGGACATCTATGTAAAGCTGTCATTTTACTATTCTGTGGGACAAAATGGGAAATACACTGAAAGCACTTCTGCAAAGAAAAGTATTTCCTTGAGTGTTTGAGTTTCAGGATGAACTTGACACTTTTTTCTTGGAACATCATTTTTATTTGAAATAATGACTGACAAACTATGGTTCGTCGTATGCAGTTATATAGTAAACATTTCCCCAAAAATGAGGACAGTGAATCTATCACCTCAAAGAAAACAACTGACAATATTTGTCATCAATGATAAGATGAGCTTTCGGGGGGGAATGGAATTTTGTAAAACTTATATTTTTCACTGTGAGCTTGACAGCTTCCCAATACTTCAAGACTTTCCTGGTGAGATTGGTGAAGACACTAACAACATGATTTCATGGTATTATACAATAAAATGCACCAATATTTGGAATATCTGCTTAACTCAGTGAATAAATATTTTCAAGATGAACAATGCCTGATACCCCAAAATCATGCATTAGTAAAAAAATCATTCAAAGTACAAAATCAACCAATGCATTTTCATGTAATAGCATTTGAAAAATGTTCACTGATAATGCTTTCAGATTCCACACTGCAATTAACTGTTAAGAAACTGCCATCTGTCTTTGTAGAATCAAAAAATATCCCAAAATTACCTGAAAAAGCTATTAAAATACTTCCTTGTATTCCAACTGCATATCTGTGTGAGAGTGATTTTTTTTTTCATATACATCAACCAAAATGACATATTGTAACAGAGTGGATGAAGAAACTGATGTGAGAATCCAGCTGTGTTCTATTAAGCCAGGGAATAAAGAGATTTGCAAACGTGTAAAACCATGTTACTCTTCTCAGTACATTTTTTTTTTTTTTTTGGAAAATAGCTTTTTACATAACAATGTGTTATTTTTGTTAACATGTAATGGGTTTATTATTGTTACTTCTAAAAAAGTTAGTAAATAATTACTTATGTTTTCTCCTATTTAATTTTGAATAGTCAATATCAACAGACATAACCCACATAAACAAACGCTCCTCAGGGTCCTTTAAAAGTGAAGGGTCCTGAGATCAACATGTTTAGGAAGTGCTGGTCTTAGATAACACATCTGAGAGGTGCTGAAGCCGGGTCTATGTTCATCTGGCTCCCAAACCCATTTTGTTTCCAGGATACAATGTTGTCTGCCTCCTTACCCAAAGTCTCATCAGTATTAAAATGAAAAACAGAATTGGATTCCTAAAAGCTTTATTTTGCAATGTTTTCTATAATACTTAAGTTTTTCAATGTTCAGATATTTTTCTTCTTTGAAGGATGAATTTCTTTTTATGGCATGTTTTATATCTAGAAATGTTTATTCTATAATGTTTAAGTTTGTATGTGTGTGTGTGTGTGTATGTGTGTGTGTGTGTGTGTATTTTTTTTTTTTTTTTTGAGTCGTAGTCTCGCTCTGTCGTCCAGGCTGGAGTGCTGTGGCGCTACCTTGGCTTACTGCAACCTCCGCCTCCTGGGTTCAAGCAATTCTCCTGCCTCAGCTTCCCAAGTAGCTGGGACTACAGGCACATGCTACCAAGCCCAGCTAATTTTTTGTATTTTTAGTAGAAATGGAGTTTTACTATGTTAGCCAGGATGGTCTCATCTCCTGACCTCATGATCTGCCTGCCTCGGCCTCCCAAAGTGCTGGGATTATGGGAGTGAGCCACCGTGCCCAGCGATGTTTAGATATTTTTGAGGAAGCAAAAGTTTCTTGTCCTAAAGCTTTAGAATGCCATTAGGTATTGAAGATGACTCTTTTTGGGCTATAAAATAAAATGTAGTAAACATACTAGTTTTATATTGCATACAAAGTCCAAATAGTTGACAGCAGTCCTCTATTAGATTTCACAAAACAGAAAAAATTCTGAGCCAGGCACGATGGCTCATGCCTGCAATCCTAGCGCAAGAGACTGAGGTGGGAGAATCACTTGAGGCCAGGAGTTTGAGACCAGCCTGGGCAACAGAGCAAGACGCCATCTCCACAAAAAATTAAAAAATTACCTAGGTGTGGGCCGGGCATGGTGGCTCATGCCTGAAATCCCAGCACTTTGAGAGGCCAAGGCAGGTGGATCACGAGGTCAAAAGTTCAAGACCAGCCTGGCCAAGATGGTAAAACCCCGTCTCTACTAAAAATACAAAAATTAGCCAGGTGTGGTGGCGCACACCTGCAATCCCAGCTACTTGGGAGGCTGAGGCAGAGAACTGCTTGAACCTGAGAGGCAGAGGTTGCAGTGAGCCGAGATCACGCCACTGCACTCCAGCCTGTGCGACAGAGCAAGACTCTGTCTCAGAAAAAAAAAAAAAAGTACCAGGCTGGTGGCCTGTACCTGTAGCTCCAGTTGCTCTGGAGGCTGAGGCTGGAGGATTGCTTGAGCCCAGGAGTTCAAGGTTGCAGTGAGCTGTGATGGTGCCACTGCACTCCAGCCTGGGCAACAGAGGTAGACCCTGTCTCTTAAGAACAAAAACAGTAATTCTAATTCTCTGACTGTGGGCTTATTTTTCATCCATTGAGACTAAGCCCTAGGAGTTACAGTGATGTCCCAGGGGGGCCAGCCTTGCTGGGAGATGCCCTTAGGAGGAACTCTTGCATGCCCTTCCTCAGTCGTGCATTCTCCGCAACCTCCCTCAGGCTTCTGTGCAGCTTCTCCATCTCCTTGTATTCACTCCCGACATCTACAGGAGAGCAGAAAGCTCACATCAGGATTTGGCGTCCGTTGCAGAAACGTCTCCAAAAAGCAAATCCCCCAACAATCCTGTCACTTGTCCCAGAATATGGATCTGGTGTGGTGCTCACAGATCAGACATCAAAGCAGGTATTCCTCCTCTTACCAGAATGCTGTCTCAGCATGGGGTCACCCTCAAAAGAAATACAAACCTACCCACAAGAAAAACCCTGAGAAGTCACTGAGTCTGTATTAAGGCCTCACAGGCGTGTGATATACAAAGCACATTGCACAATAACACCTCCCCTAACTCCTCTCCAGGCGGCTCCCCCTCTTCCCCCCACCCCAATCCCTATCCTCCCAGCACAACCCATTCTCAGTGAATGTTCTCTCTCTGGCATCTCAGGTTTTCATCCCATGATCATGTTCTCACAATGGTTAGTTTTATGTGTCAACTTGTCCAGGTCACAGGGCCCAGATACCAGGTTAAATGTGAGTCTGGATGCCTCTGGGAGGGTGTTTTTGGATGAGATTTACATTTAACTCAGTAGACCTCAAGTAAAGCAAATGGCCCTCCCCAGTGAGGGTGGACCTCGAACAGCCAGCTGAAGGCATGCATGGAGCCAAAGGCCAGCCTCCCGCAAGCAGGAAGGGATGATCCAGTGACAGCCTTGGGCCTTTGAGATGGAATTTTGCTCTTGTCACCAAGCCTGCAGTGCAATGGCATGATCTTGAATCACTGTAACCTCCACCTCCCAGGCTCAAGTGCTTCTCTTGCCTCAGACTCCCAACTAGCTGGGATTACAGGTGCCCACTAGCTCACCTAGATAATTTTTTTTTTTTTTTTTTTTTTTTTTTTTTTGTATTTTTAGTAGAGACAGAGTTTCACCACGTTGGCCAGGCTGATCTTGAACTCCTGACCTCAAGTGACCCACCCACCTCAGCCTCCCAAAGTGTTGGGATTGCAGGCGTGAGCCACTGTGCCTGGCCAAGCCTTGGTTGGGCCTTTGTCTGCAACATCGGCTCTGCCTGGTTCTGCAGGGATGGCCTCTGGACGCGAACTGCCTCTCTTTCTGGAGTCTCTGTCCTGTGGGCCTCCCTGCATCAGATTTTGGGCTCACCAAGCCTCCACCATTGTGTGAGCCAACTTCTTAAAATAAATCTCTTCCTTCATCTATCCACACATCCTACTGGTTCTGTTTATCTGGAGGACGCTGACTAATGCAGTCCCCTTTGAAGGGACACTTCAGACTGAGCCCTGAATGCCTTTCTAATCCCCCCTGGCTTTCTGTACCCCAGAGGGTGACTCAGGCTGACTGGCCCTGAGCCTGGCCAGGGATGGGCCTCATGAGCAGAGGGGAGTTAGGACCCGGAGTCTTTTTGTTCTGTCCCATATCTGCAAGGCCTCCCTTCTCTCTGCTGCCTCTGAAATCAACCTAACCTTTGAGGTTTCCCCCAGGACCCAGCTTCACTGAAGTTTCCCTGTGTCCCAGCCCTGAATAACCACTCTGTCTCTGAACTTCAAGAATAACGATCTGAAGTCTGACTGGGTTCCCTCCCTCAGGGCTTTGCTTCAGTGTCACATTCCCAGGGAGACCTTCCTTTACCACCCTGTCTCCTAAACCAGCATCCCTTCTTCCCTTTCTCTGTTTCGCCTCCCTGCCTCATATCTCACTTATTAGTTTGCTTACTGCCTGCCTTCCACCACTGGGCTGTGAACTCCATGAGCGTGGGGACTCTTGCCTGTATTGGTCACCACTGTGTCCTCAGCACCCAGAACACTGCCTGGCACCCAGGAGATGATCAGAATTGTTTGCTGAGCGAATGCAAACTCCCCAGTCTAATGATGCACATTCTTACACATCTTGTCTTACCAACCAGGTAAGGCCCTGACAACAGGGACTGCCTTTTAGATTTCTGTATAAAGCATGCCCCCCACCCCCGACATGATGTATATTTGTTGTCAATGGTGAAGAGAAGGAAATAGGCTTAAATTATAGCAGGTGCAATTGACATCAAACTGAGGGAAGCACCTGGTCAAGGTTTCTGTGAGACCTGGTCAAGATCTCTGGCAAGCAGGAGTTCTTTAAAGAAGGCACATTGGAATGACTAGCATCTTAAAACTTAGATTTCTACAGAGGCCTGGACAGAAGGTCGTGAGAGTCCACTACATTATAGTGTGAGGGTGTTGTATCTCCTTCCCTGGAGTCCGTTAGGATCAGGTTAGAGGTCCATCTAACCAGCCATAAATGGGGCATAAAGATTCCCAGAGAGATGGAGAAGTGCAGAACAGATCTTTAGAAGTGGCCATTGTGGCTGTGACTTTGGGAACAGCTCTGTCTACTTTCACCCTGGCAAACTCAGTGGTATCAGACCTATTCATTTCAGCAGGCAACTATCAATGTGATAAAAAATATAAAAGGCACAAAATATACAGGGTGCAGAGCAAGGCTCCCACCCTCTCCTACCCTCCAGCCTTCCGGTTCCCCACCCTCTCCTACCCTCCAGCCTTCTGGTTCCCCACCCTCTCCTACCCTCTAGCCTTCCGGTTCCCCTCTTTAGAGGCAATGAGTACTGTCAGTGTTCTCTGTAGCCCATGAAGATTTTTATGCACATACAAACATATACATATGTATTTCCTTTTTTCACCCCCCACTCACAAATGGCAACATATCATGTACATTTACTCACTTTGCTGTTTTCCACTTTGTAATATATTTTGGAGATCATTTCATACCACTACCTATAAAGCTGCTTTATTTTTTCTAACAGTTGCACAGTCCTCCACTCGTTGTGTATTTAATTTAATTTAAGCAGTGCTTTACTTACAGATATTTGAGTTGTCCCCATTTTTGACATTAGAATGTTACCCTGAATAACCTTGTCTACATGCCACTCTCCTCCCATATAAGGATATCTGTAGGGTTGCTGCGCCAAATGATATGTGCATTTTAAATTTGGCTAGAAATTACTTACTTGCTTTTTCTACCAGTTTACCCTCTCCATGGGCTCCATCCGGGGGGCCTGATGGAGCCCATGGCCAGAAAGGGACATGGTTGCCTACACCAAGGTCCACAGCTGGGGCCACATCCCCAGGCTGCAGGTGGATTAAGAGAAGTCTTTCTCCACCATCACCAGACCATGAAGTTCTTCATAAGGAGGCATCAACTTAAAAGAAAGGCCTTATGGAGACGGCAGGGCAGAGCTGTGGATTTAAATTAGCCACTTTCCAGCTATGGGACCTTGGGGGCATTTCCTAATGTGAGTCTCTATTTCTGCCTCTGCAAAATGCAGCAACAACATCTATCCCTGGGAGCTAATGTGAGAATTCAGTGAAACCATGAGCACAAAGCTTGAGTATAATGCCTGCTCTCAGCTGGGTGCTGGGCAAAGGGTGGGGCTGTCGTTATCGTTATCATCATCATCACCATCATCATCATCTCCATTCCTTGCCCTGCTAATTCTTCCTAACTTAATACCTTTAAATTCAAGAAGGAGCAACCACAGCCAGGGCTGTCTGCACAATCACCCTGCATGCAAAGCTTTGGCATATTTACCTGCGAGCTCCTTGTAGAGGCCATCCCCCTGGGACAAAGCAAGGGTTAGCATGGTGGCGATGCTGCCCTTCACCTTCTCCACGATCCCAGTCTACGTGACAAGGACATTCAGTACGTTAGGATGGTGCAGCCCAAGGAAAAGTGGATCTTACAAAAGGGACCCCACCCAATCCCCCAGCCATAGAAGGTACAGACTGGAGTTGTCAAAGTAAGGCTTTGCAACCCAGTTGCAAAATGGTGAAACACTTTCGAGGACATCAAATGGCCCAGGAGGCAGCAAGACAACATTTCTGTGGGCTCCCATCTGTATAGTATCTCCCTCCTTGCCTACAGACTTGTGGGGAACTGAAGCTCTGGTGCCAGCTGATCAAATCAGGAGCTAGTGGGGAAGCATGAAGGCATGGGGGAGAGAACGGCAATCGCAGAGACGGGAAAAGAGGGAAAGAGCCGGTCGCTCTCCCGCTGTCCTCTCCTCCATGCATCTGCTCACTAGGGAGATGTCTACTGCACACTTGCTCTGTGCCACTCACCTTACTGTACATGTCTGATTCTTCCCAACTGCCTCAGAACTGTCTTCTTGCTACTCTTAGTCCTCTCATCAACTAAAGCTCCTTTCTTCCCTCTTCTGTTTCTTGTCTTCCTTTGAAAAAATGTCAGGCTCCTTCCTCTAGCCTGGCAGAGTCTAGTTTTGAAGTTGGATCTCCTATGCTTTTTCTTTAACATTCTAGATTCCAGATCAAGAGCCCTAAGTGTACATCTCAGCTCTAGGCATGGGCCTGGAACCTATGACTCAAGGCCTCTAGGTTCCCACTTCCTTTAAGATCAGGGAATGACAGATTCACAGCTCCTAAACCAGGAGAAGCAGTCACCTCACGCTAGAGTGAAAATGAAGCAGTAAGCCACATTACTGATCAATATATCAGAGACTAATCTGTATATTCAACAAAATACGATTCCATTGTTTAATTTACAGGACTATTGCAAAGAGGTAATTTTAAAAAAACAGTAAATCTTCAAACATTATGTATAAAAAGAAATTTCTTCCACTGTATTGAACTAAAATATTTTAAACAATTAAAAGTTAACTGGCATTCTGAAAAAAAAATCACAGAATGGCAACACTATGGTCTTGCCCAGTTTTAACTTCCTATGTTTCTGTAATTTCAGATACATTTGTACATGGTCAATACACACATTTTTTAAGCGACATTGTTTCCTGGATGTCTTAAGATCCAGTGTCTACGTACGCAACGGGGAAACGGGAACTGGCTTTGTGGAGTTCGGCCAAGTTCTTGTCCATGAATTTGTAGACTGTGATAACATGTTAAAGGATTGAAACTAAACTGCTGCTGGTGAACAAGATGCCTCTTAGCCTACTCCAAGGGAAATTATATGCATTGAAGTGTAAAGAAGAATATTTTCCAAAACTGCAGTAGTGGTGGAGGAGAGGAGATTGGGCAGAAACAGGTTGGAGATGTTTCAAGAAGGCTGGTTCCAAGGTGGATCGAGACAGAAATGGGCCAGCTTCCTTGAGGGCTTGGGAGACAGGATCAGCCAGCCTGGGTTGAGGCAGAAAACGTGGAGCCTCACATGGCCAGGGAGGAAGCCCACAGTGGCATGGACGTCAAGGATCTCTACTACTTGGGGGAGAGGGGGTGGCAAGCCATGAGGCCCAGAGCAGAGGCAAGATGGTCCAGGTAGGCTTGGCAGAAGCATTTAGGTCCAAGGAAACCATCAGGAACTGTCTTTGGGGGTAGATAAAATTAAAGCTGAATGTGTGCTGGGTACCATAACTGACTGGCCTTGAGTAGTGTGTCAATATTTACTTATTGACTTTTTTTTTTTTTTTTTTTTTTTTTTTTGAGACGGAGTCTCACTCTGTCGCCCAGGCTGGAGTGCAGTGGCCGGATCTCAGCTCACTGCAAGCTCCGCCTCCCGGGTTTACGTCATTCTCCTGCCTCAGCCTCCCAAGTAGCTGGGACTACAGGCACCCACCACCTCGCCCGGCTAGTTTTTTTTGTATTTTTTTAGTAGAGACGGGGTTTCACCATGTTAGCCAGGATGGTCTCGATCTCCTGACCTCATGATCCACCTGCCTCGGCCTCCCAAAGTGCTGGGATTACAGGCTTGAGCCACCGCGCCTGGCCTACTTATTGACATTTTATGTAGACAAGACATTTCCCTATTTAAACAATCTGTTTTGAGATCATGCTATTGTTGGACGTGCTGGAGCCAGGCTTCCTTATCCCAAATCCAGCTGTGCATCTCCCTGGCTGTGTGGCTGATTGATACAACTCTCGCTGCTGGAATTTTCTTCTCTATAAAATGGGAATAATGATAGTACCTACCTCACAGACTTGCTGGGGATTAAATGAGTGAACTTAGTCTGTAAATAGCTGAGCAGATATCTAGCTATTACAGTCGCTGTGCTACTGGTGACTCAGGAAAGAGGAGGGGCGCAAGAGAGTGCTGGAAGAGCTGCAGCTCTCAGGTCAAAGCCCCAGAAAGCATCTGTTCCATTTGGGCCCAAACGCCTACTACGTCTTCCACCTTCTGCGCCCACTTCCTGTCCTCTCCCAGGGCCTCTCGGGGTCTAGGATCTAGGCTGTGGGTGTAGAGTACCTTCAGCTGCTGAAACTGGTGCTGCATCCTTTCCTGGGCCCTTTCAAACATGCCCTCAGCCACCTGCCGGTCCACTCCTCTTCTGATGGCATCTTTCATCCGCTCACACGCTTTTTTGCCCGTGATCTGAGCTGCCTCTGGCAAAAATGATAGCCACAGTCACACCACGACAAGGACCTGCTTAGAAATCTTTGGCATCATGGCTGGGCACGGTGGCTCACACCAGTAATCCCAGCACTGTGGGAGGCTGAGGTGGGCAGATCACCTGAGGTCAGGAGTTCAAGACCAGCCTGCCCAACATGGTGAAACCCCCGTCTCTACTAAAAGTACAAAAATTAGCTAGGTGCTGTGTGCACATCTGCAATCCCACCTACTTGGGAGGTTGAGGCACAAGAATTGCTTCAACCCAAGAGGCAGAAGTTGGAGTGAGCTGAGATCACTGCCACTGCACTCCAGCCTGGGCAACAGAGTGAGACTCCATCTCAAAAAAGAAAAAGAAACAGAAAGAAAGAAATCTTTGGTATTAGAAAGAAAAGCAAGCCAAGCAAACAAACAAACAACAAAAAGTATATACATATATGTATGTATATATATGCACTTATATAAAAATAACACTTTCAATATTTAGATAATAACCAGCATTCAGAAAACCTAATGATTGAATTCAGCTGAAACTTGCAAAATCACTCCCTACTCCTCAAACAATGGAGCCACCAAAACAGGAAAGAGTCTGAAAGTGAGTTCACAAGTGAGTGAGTTCAAGTATTTGTGAATACTTGGAAATAAGAATGAGAACCTGGACACTGGATTCTACAGCTAAATCAGCTGGGATGTTGTATGGAAAAAAGCAGGGTGTCTGGACCAAGGGTGGACACACAGAGAAGGGTCCTCACGCCCTGCAGTCATGTGGTTGCAATGTGTGGAATGAGAGAGCTGCAAAGACTTAGGGTGCAAAAGAACAGGGCCTTTGAGGGAGCCGCAGAAAAGGATGTGAAAGGTGCTGACAGGAAGTCCCAGTGCAGGCGGCAATGCCATCCCCCTCGGCCCCCACCTTCGTAACATAGCTTCAGGTCGCTCTGGACAGAGGCGGTGAGGGACTCATAGACCCTCCTCTTCCTTCTGAGGATGTGGCCCTCCAGGCCCCCGAGGATGGCGCTTATCTGGGAAGACATGGCAAAAGAGGCCGTTGGTGACAATTCCTTCAATGAAAGCAGGTCAGGTATCCCAGTGCGTGGCCACCATTCCCTCCACCTTATATGATGCCTGGCTGTTTGTCTGCCATCTCCACAATTAGGCTGTGAGCTTCTCGTAGGCAGGAACTTTGTTCTAAGCATCTTTATACCCCAACTGCTTCCCTTGGTGCCTGGCACCTACAAACTACTCAATAAATATTTGCTGAGTTGAACTCAGGCACAGTCAAGGTCCTGGAATGGGCCCTCCCTGGGGGGCAGAGGAGATACAAGCTCTTTCCCTAGCATTGCCATGTAATTTGGGGTGGCACTGGAAGAAAGTGAGTCACAGACAAGAGTCTTGAAGCCTCAAAACTAAAAACTGACCTAAAATTGAACAACAACAACAAAAAGATTGACTTTAAGTTTCACTGCATCGGATGCTACTTTATAACCTTGGCAAAAATGATAGATTAGTGAAAATGGTTCCAGTTGATGCAAATTTTCATACAATTAAGGCTTCTTTAAAGATTCTTCCTGGAAACTGAGTCAACTTTGCAACCTTGGCGTGTGCTTTCAGTTACTTCACAGTGGAACAAACTGTCCCACACCTCCTCTGAGGCAGTCATGCCCGCTGCTCTCCCCACATCCCATTGGGGTCTGTATTTCACAGCGCCTCCAAGGAGGTACTCCCAGACCCTGGACACTCCAGGGAACAAGCGGGAACAGACAGGCAACCTACAAAACCGGCCTGGGAAGAAAGCCATGCCCAACCTCACTGCTCTCCCTGCTTTATATGGAACTTACCTCCTGGATCAGGAAATTGTTTTTGCAGCTATCATATTTCCAGCCACTTCTTATCCCAATTTCTATCATTTTCTCCTGCAGGGAGTGCTTAAAAGCATCAATGTGAGGCATCAGAGCTGAACCAGTGGGCTTCCCTGTCCTACAGAAGAAAGTGTCAAAAAAGTTTAAGAGAATGGTGGCTGCGGTGAGGCTGAAACAAACATGAAACTAGCTAGTGTCCTTTTATTCATTTAAAAGAAGGAAGATGAGTTCTAACAGTTATCATATTCCTATAACGTGCCAGGCACTGTGCTGTGCGAGGCCTTTGACATAAAAACCTATGAAGTTTGTGAGATAATGCCCATTTAACAGGTGAGAAAATTGAGGTTCAGAGAGGACTGCTGATGTGTCCAAGGTCACACAGCTAGCAAGAGGCAGAGTCAGGCTTGGAACACTGCTTTAGACTGCAGGACGCACAGTCTTTCCACTGCCAACATGTGTCCACTTGAAAGGGTGGAACTTGAACTATACCTAAAAGTTGGGTAAGATCTGAGGAAGTGGAAAGAAGGAATTACTCCCCATTGGACAACATGGTGAGCACAGTGGTTTCAGAATAGCTCAGAAATAGGAAGTGAGAGGTTGCAGAGGAGAGAGCACAAGCTTTAAATCCTAGCTCTCTGCTCAGAGCTGGGTGCCATTGGGAAAGATGCACAATTTTCTGAATCTCAGTTTGTTCAGATGTAAAAAGACAGAAGCTACTCCTTAGAGTTGCTGGGAACATCCGATGAGCTAATGCATTCCAAGTGCTTAGCACTGATGCCCGGGACAGGTAGCTGCTCTCTCTTTGTCACCTGCTGGGTGGGCTACAGTGGAAGGCTACAACTAGGCAGCGGTGCAGGCAGAGGTTGGAAAGGCAAGCTACAGGCAGGTGGAATGTCTTGAATGCATTCTAAGGAATTTGAAGTTTAGCCCACAGAATTGTAAACAGGGCGGGGGTGCAATTGGTGGAATGACACAATCCAAGACGTGCTTAAAGAAAGGTGGGGCAGGGACGGGGGCTCTGAGTAAGACACAAGCAAAGCCTGGAGAATGGTTCGAACAGCCACCAATGGGCAACCACATGAGATGCCAGTGGGAATGACAGAGACTAGGGATGGGCAGCTGTACTTGGGGACTGGGAGATTCTGTTTCTGTTGATGGAGTAAAGAATTAGAGGTCAAGGAAGGAGGGAAGGAGGAAGCACCAAGGAGGTATGGTCCCCAAACCCACACCATGTATGTGAGCAGGCAGAGTGTGTGAGAAACAGACACAGCATCTTCAGTGCATTCAGGGAAAGCTCCGAGGCTGGGTGTGGTGGCTCATGCCAGTAATCCCAGCACTTTGGGAGGACGATGGGGGAGGATCACTTAAGGTCAGGATTTCAAGACCAAACTGGTCAACACAGAGAGACTCTGTCTCTACAAAAAATATTTTTTAAAAGTTAGCCAGGCATGGTGGCATATGCCTGTGGTCTCAGCTACTTGGGAGGCTGAGATGGGAGGATTGCCTGAGTCCAGGAGTCTGAGGCTGCAGTGAGCTAGGATTGTGCCATTGCACTCCAGCCTGGGCAACAGAGCAAGACCCTGTCTCATTTTTTTTAAAAAAAGGAAGAAAGTAAGTTCTGAAGGCCATGTGTTTGCTTAATTCCACTCTCTCCAATCAAAATACCCTGTCCTGGGCTCAGATCCCTAAGAAAATGTATCCCCCGCTGCATGTATGAGATTTTTGAAAAATAATGGGAACCATAATATTAGTTTGAAAGCAGCATCTTAATCTGTGTCCAGGTCATCATGGGAAATTTTTAAGTAAACCAAACCAAGAAGGCTTTTGTGTTTTGCCAAAGACTAAGCTTTCCTTCTCCAGTTACAAGCTACTCTTTACACTTACAGATCCAAAGTCTAAATGCTTAAAGACTGGCTCAACGTTCTTCTGATGTTTGTTCCCGAAGGTGCAAGATGAAAGATCCTTTACCTAAAAATGCTTCCAAAAACAGGGTCGATCTGGTCATAGATGGGCTGAGTGAGGGCTTCGTTTAAATCAATTCTTGCCAGAGTCCTGGAGGCATAGATGCCATTTTTCAGGCAAACAGCTTTCAGGGTCTGATGAAAACCTTGGTTTCCTTTACTCCTCTAGATAGTCAACAATAAATTAGCAGAGTTAGCAGGCATTAACTGGAAGGTCACTGGATTAGAATTGCATTGCCCTGGCCAAAGATCATTACCAAGAATCACAGGAAAGGGTTGAGACAACATGCTCTTTAAACATATGATTAAACTAAATGAGGGAGGACAGTGGTCATGCCTCTAGGTCGTCTGGGTGCCGCTGCCATGGGCTTCCTAAGGTCCCTGTGCTCAGTTTGATCACAACCGTTCTCAAGCGATTCTGTTTGTGTTAGTTTACTCATTTGTCCGGCTCCTGTACTCGGCCATCAGCTCATTGAGATCAGGCACAGCGTCTCATCCATCTTTACGTCCTCAACTTCTGGCAATAACGTAAGTAGTGTTTGAGAAACATTTGCTAAATGAGCAATTATCGAATGAATAAATAAATGAATGAATGCCAATGTGCTATGACCCGACAATAAGTGTATGTCCTGAATTTTCTAAGGAGAGTCCAGATTTCATAAACTTTTTGTTAAACTTTTAATGAAATACAATTTGATTTGTATGTCTTGGCGATATTTTTTTTCCCAGGGAAATAAATACACAAATGAGAGGAAAGAAAAATATAAAGCTAGACCTATGACAGACATTAATCAATTTCAGCCAGATGGTAATCATTAGTAAAGAGAGTAAAAATGTGTTTGCTAAAATTTCAGTAGAGAGCTGTGATTTTTAATCAATGATATATGTTTTAAAGGAATGGCCACATAGCATTGTATAATTCATATAATTCTTTTTTTTTTTTTTTCTCTGCTCTTTTTACTTAGTATTACAATATGAGAATATCCCCAAATCATTGCAAATATGTTCCAGGCTAGCTGCAGTGGCTCACACCGGTAATCTCAGCAATTCGGAAGGCCAAGGCAGGTGGATCATCTGAGGTTAGGAGTTCAAGACCATCCTGGCCAACATGGTGAAACTCCGCCTCTACTAAAAATACAAAAATTAGCCGGGCATGGTGGCGCATGCCTGTAATCCCAGCTACTCAGGAGGCTGTGGCAGGAGAATCGCTTGAACCTGGGAGGCAGAGGTTGCAGTGAGCCAAGATCACGCCACCGCACTCCAGTCTGGGCAACAAGAGCGAAACTCCATCTCAAAAAAAAAAAGTTCCAAAAATGGCACTAATAACCATTTAATATAGTATTTTATGGATGAAAAATAATTCATTTTACCTCTCTCTTGTTATTTTCCTATGGTTATTTTCCTATGTTAAATAATGATATGATGTTAATATATAAATGTCTTCCCAAATTTTTGATCTCAAAGAAACATTGTTTATCTGATAGGAGCACCTTGGGAATGTTTGTAGTCACAGAGGAAGAAGTCATTAAAAGGGTGATGAGAGGGGACAGTTGGGCGGGTAAAGTCCTGGAGATGCCCGAAAATGTCTGCAGTGGCTTCCTCCGCTCATAGCAAACTCTCAACAGGGTGGTCTCTGCCTCATGTCTTCGTCCTCTCACTCATTCACTTTCTGTGATCTGTGTTCTTCAATTATGGGATAGAAACAGCTCTATCCAAGGTAACTTCGTTAGCTATTGCTATGAAACAAATTACCCCGGACATAGCGGTGCAGTGGCCTAAAAACAAACACAAACACCTGTCATCTCTCGGTGATTCTGTGGGTCAGGACTGGGATGGCTGGGCTGGCCACTCTGGCTCAGGATCCTCCTGAGGTTTGGTCAGGTGTGGCTGGGGGTATAGTCATCTGGGTGAGGCTGGTGAATCTGCTTCCAAAGATACCCGGCTGCATGCTGGTGCTGGCTCCTGGCCTCAGGTGGGGGCCTTAGTTGCTCTCCATGTGACCTCTGCACACAGTGGCTCAATTTCAGTACACAAAGGCATCCCCCTGAGAAAGTGACCCAAGAGCCACTATGGAAGCTTCCACGGCCCTTGATGGCCTAGCCTCAGAAGCCACACACCATCACCTCTGCAGCATTCTCCTGCTCAGAAATCAGCCCTGATTCAATGTGGGGGAGACTCCATGAGGGCATAAATACCCAGAGGTGAGGACCCTTGGGGCCACTGGTGAGGACCCTTGGTGGCTGCCTAGCACAGTCACCAGTGAAACCCTCAGTGGCCAAATCCAATGGCCCTGGTTTGTTTGTTTGTTTTTACCTCTCAGGAGCATGTGATGTTCTTCTTAACAAACTTTTTTTTCTAAGAGACAGGGCCTCTCTCTGTTACCCAGGCTAGAGTGCAGTGGCACGACCACAGCTCACACCTGGGCTCAGGTGATCCTCCTGCCTCAGCTTCCTGAGAAGCTGGGACTACAGGGGCATGCCGTCATGCCCAACTTTTTTTCTTTTTTCTTTTTGAGATAGGTTCTTGCTATGTTGCCTGGGTCGTCTTGAACTCCTGGCCTCAAGCAATCCTTCTGCCTCAGTCTCCCAAAGTGCTGGGATGACAGGCAGGCATAAGCCATTGCACTCAGCCTTAACAAACTTTATTACTTCAGTTTTCTGATTGGAAAATAAGAAATTAAGCATTACACTAAAAATAAACATAAAAATAAGAAAATAGGCATTACACGATTTCCTTCTGCTACCTCTCAGGCTTTTCCTTCTCTGCCCCTCCCTTAACCCTCTTTATTCTTTTGCTTCCTTAACGTGGCCTTTGTATGAGGCAATGTCCTATCACTGTCCTTGCCTCCACTCCTCCTCAATCCCATTCACTGGTATACGTGCATCAACTCCATGCAAGTGACAGCTACATCCTCCAGCCCCATCTCTCTCCAGGCTTCAGTTCCACATTTCCATCATTGCATTAGACATTCCACCTCCATGAAACACTAAATACATGATCTTTAGTAGTGACCATATTGCTTCCCCAACCAAAGGATAAGCTCCTCCCTGTCATATCTCCTTAGATCGTCTTTAAATTGAGGTGATTTGCTTTCTCTTGGGTGCAAATCTTCCCCAAAATGTTGCCACCTTGCTTTCCCATACCCCCCATGTCTGAACTATTGACAATCCTGATTGAGATGTCCTTCAGATTTGCTCTCCCAGTCACCTCTTCCTTCCTATTCCGTCTGCCACAACCTTTGTTGAGACTTTACTGTGTCTCGTCTCAACGAAGTAGCTACTGTAAGGGAAATGGCTGCGCTTTAGTCAGGAGTAGGCTGAGGCAGTCTTCTGGCACAGCATGACTCAGCAGGTTTGGAGTACAGGTGCACAACCCTGCACATGATGTAACCACGCCACATGAGGGGCATTAGATGATCACCCACATGAGCTCGTGCTTGGCTCAGAATCACTATTGTCTATAAAAGATATAATTACTCTGCTAATGCTGTATATGCAACTTGCTCATGCCTAGAGAAAGAGTAAAGCCATGTCAAAACTGTCTATGACTCCTCGTTTTTCCAGCTACCCGCCACTCGCCCACTGACTCCCCTTAGACCTCAGTTAGACCCTGACACTTCCTAGCCAGGCTTTCTGCCTCCAGTTTTTCCCCAAGCATTACGCTTTCCAAAGCATTCATTCTGATGAAGCTATTCTTCTGCTCAAAACTTCACTATGTTCCAACTCTTCAACCTGGTCTAAAGTCTGCAGCAAGCTGTCAGCCTAATCCCCCAAAACCCTGCCCTGTGTACTTACACTGCAGTTAGGTGATACCTTCTGGCTCCCACATGAGCTCCGGCCTTCCTCCCCTGAAATGCCTTCCCTGCCCCTCCACTCCTCTGCCCAAAGACACACCACCATCTTCCAGGGCCAGGCTCCAACAACCTCCTCTCTAGAAGGTTTATTGAACTGTCCTCTAACCTGGCCTGCGATTTCTTTTCCAATATCCACCCCTCCTTCTCCAGTGTCACCTCCCTAGTCCTTCTGTTATGGAGAAAATGAACTCTATTCCTGCCCCCAGGATGGGACACACACACAGGCCTGAGCTATTCAGCACAAGACATTCCCTTTTCTCAGGGGTCATTTTAGAAATAGGTATGTGACCCATTTAGAGCCAAAGAAACACAGTGAGAGCTTTGCTGAGGTTTCTCAAAAAGGTTCTCCACTCTTCAGAAAGTGGGCCCGGAAACGGCCATTCCCTTGTTCTTCTAGACCAGTGATTCTCAACCGGGACTGATTTTGTCACAGCTGAAGAATGGGGGCTGTTACCAGCACCTAGAGGGTAGAGTCCAGGGATGAAACAACCTGCAATTCACAGGACAGCCCCTCACAACAAAGCATGAGCCAGTCCCAGCTGTCAATCAGGCTGAGGTTAACAAACCCTGCTCCAGAGCTCATGGTGTTCAGATGTGAGTGCAAGAACAGCTGCAGCCATTTTGCCATCATGAGAGAAGCAGCCTGAGAATGGGGCCCACAGAGGCACTGGATTCAGCTCATCCTCCAGGCCCTCTCTTCCCATGGCTCTTGGGCACGTGGGCCAATACACTTCCTCATGGCTAAGAATGGCTTCAGTTAGGGACTCTGATTTGCAGCCAAAAGATTCCAGACTGCCACAGCCCCCACCAGAATGCTCTCCCTTCTCTAAATATTTGGAGAACTTTCTGACTGTCCTGTGGTCCTTACCAGCATGCTCCTTTTTATTATAGTTCCCCAAATGCTCTCTTAACTATTTTAAGCAGGGATGTATCTTTCTATCCCTGAAACCTAATAAGAAAAACAGTTGACTTGTTAGACACTCTCTTTACGCTGAGTGCGTTGGTCAACCCAGCATTATCCCTCTATGGTCATTCTTTCAAGTTATCTTTACAGCAACCCTATAACATAGGTACCACGGTCCTCAACTTACACAGAGTAACCTGAGACACAGAGAGGTTGAGTAACTTGTCCCCGGTCACATAGCTGGCGGATGGGGAAACTGAGGTACAAACCAGAGCCCATGTGGGATACGAAGCCTCTTGGCAACTGTGCCTTGTATTCCAAAGTCCTTGTTACGTGCAGAAATGAATGAACGAATGAATGCAGCAAAATGTACTTTTACGGGGATTTATGGATGTTAAACTATATAACTGGTTGGCAACTACAAGTTGCTGCAATCGTTTGCAGAGTAGTTTAGGAGATGCAACAGGTGAGTGCAGCAAGGGTTGGGTGTCCAATTATGAAGTTAGGCAGGCCTGGGTTAGATGTGGAGTCCATGTATGGCCATGGAGAAGGTATTTAGTCTCTCTAAGGCTATAAAATTAAAATAATAATAAGGGCATTTGCCTCACAGAATGGTTGTAAGGATCAGATGAGGTAACATGCAGTACCTGGTTCCACAGTCAGCATTTTGCTCACATTTGCTGACTGAGTGCATGCATGCATATTATACGCATGGATACTTGGCTACCCATGCCCAACTGCATGGAAGACACTCCAGCTGTCATCCTCCTGTGTCCACACACTGACACTTTCCCCAGTGACCCCAGAATCACCCCAATTTATCTCCTCCTTTACTCTTGGTTCTTTCAGCATTTATTCTTTGTCTTGTGCTACAGGAATCTCCTCCTTTCCTTTCATCCAAATTGCAGCACATGCACCTACTTATCTTTTTTTTTTTTTGAGATGGAGTCTCACTCTGTCACCTAGGCTGGACTGCAATGGTGCCATCTCAGCTCACTGCAACCTCTGCCTCTCAGGTTCAAGCGATTTTCCTGTCTCAGCCTCCCCAGTAGCTGCAATTATAGGTGCCACCAACACACCCGGCTAGTTTTTGTATTTTTAGCAGAGACCAGGTTTCACCATGTTGGCCAGGCTGGTCTCGAACTCCTGACCTCAGGTGATCCACCCACCTCAGCTTCCCAAAGTGCTGGGAATACAGGCGTGATCCACCACACTCAGGCTCATCTAGACATTTAAACAAGCTTTTACACAAAGCACACAGATAACAACACCCAGAACAGGCAGGTGCTAGAAAGCCGGTATCATTGGTGCACATAGAAAAGCCTCCAGGAAGCTAACCACCCCATCACACTCACCTTTTCACACATTTTCTACTGCTTACATTCCAACTTTCCAAGGCCCATTAAAAACTACAACCACACACCATCCATGCCCTTCTCCCAGCACAGGGGACACCAAGTCATCTTTGTTACATGAGCAGTGTTGTCCATCACATCTTCCCCTTAATGGGTGCTACGGACTAAAGTGTGACCCTTGAGGTTCATATGCGAAGCCCTAACCCCCAGGGTGACTGTGTTTGGAGACACAGCTGGTAATGAGGTAATTAAGGTTAAATGGGGTCATAAAGGTGGGCCCCTGATCTGACAGGTGCGGTGTCCCTCTGAGAAAAGAAAGGGATCCCAGGAGTGTGCGTGCACAGTGAAGAGGCCATGTGAGGACACAGCAAGAAGGTGGCCATCTACTATCTCCAGAAGAGGAGAGAGGCCTCAGAACTCACCCTGCTGACACCTTGATCTTGGACTTCCAGCCTTCAGAACTATGGGAAAATCAATGTCTGTGGTTCAGGCCACCCAGTCTATAGGATTTTGTTATGGCAGCCCAAGCAGACTAATAAAATGGGCCTCTTTTTTCACCCCTTAGTCTTAGATAAATACTGCCTTGCACTTATATTTTCATCCTTCAGAAACTCTATACAACTAATTACGAAATAAAACCACAATCTGAATGCCAAGTGAGAGGTTACAAGACGTTTCCTTATTGTGTAAGCTAATTGATAGACATCAATGCTACCAGATAGGTAGGGCAAGCATTGAGCATCCTCATTTTACAGAAGAAAACCAAGAAATTTTAAAAATGGGTCTAGGGCTTTGCCCGGGGCTACAGGGTAGATATTTGGTGAAGCTGATACTCCAACCAAGACCCTAAGATCCCAGATTCCCACTCTGTCTTTGCTGAACTGTGCGCCTTCCTTGGTCCTTTCGAGACACAGATGAACAACTGTTATTTACAATTTTCACTCTCTGCTACCCTCCTCTAGCTTTTTTTTTTTTTTTTTTTTGAGATGGAGTCTCACTCTCTCACCAGGCTGGAGCACAGTAGTAAGATCTCGGCTCACGGCAACCTCCGCCTCCCTGGTTCAAGCAATTCTTCTGCCTCAGCTTCCCGAGCAGCTGGGATGACAGGCACGTGCCACCACGCCTGGCTAATTTTTGTATTTTTAGTAGAAATGGGGTTTCACCATGTTGGCCAGGATGGTCTTGATCTCCTGACCTTGTGATGTGCCCACCTCGGCCTCCCAAAGTGCTGGGATTACAGGCGTGAGCCACCGTGCCTGGCCCTCTAGCTCTTTATCGCTTTTGAAGGGAATGGGATGATGCAAAAGGAGCTTGGGGATTGGGCAGGCCTCCCGGAATATCCAAGTTTTCCCTGGAGGGGTCACTCACCACCAAGCATGCCCTGAGGATGCAGCGGTAAGAAGTCCTGGCAGTCCTGACCCCTTCTTGCAGAGGTTGCTCCATGCAGGCGAAGCACTGCCCGATGGCCTTCTCCAGCAGCTCAACCTTCTCTTCCGCAAATCTCCGCAGGACACTCGTGTGCAAGTGTTCATTCTAGGGACAAGGACCATAAAAGCATCAGGCCACCTCCTCCCTAAGGGCACCTTCTCCTCCAGCTTTGCTTCCTTTAAGCTTGTCACCAGCTCAAGATTCAGCTTATCACTCAGAGCTGACTTCTCTTTACTGTCCCCATAAGACCTTACTCAGTGCACAGACCCCTTTGTGGGGTTAGAGAATAGAACAAATACCTGCCTGGTGCAACTTATTTCATTTCTTAAAAATCACAGTCTCTGCTTATTCAGCAACTTATTTCAGATGTATAATCCATCAAGCTATTTGGGGAAGTAGCTATCCACATATAAATCCAATTGTTACTAAAACAGGTTTTTCCAATGATATCTGATTCAACAAACATTTCACAAGCTTTGACTCTGCACGAAGCAGTTTTTAGGATAATGCTTCTCAAATTTTAATGTGCATACAAATCAACAGGAGATCTTAAAATCCGAAATCCAAGACCCTGGGATTCTGCATTTCTAGCCAGTCCTCAGGTAATGCTGGTCTTCTGAGCTATGGACCACACTTTGCATAGCAAAGCTACAGGACCACAAAAATAAATCCATGCTTCCTTCTTCAAAGAATACAGTCTAATCAGGGAGAAAACATATATTCAAATAATACAAGGAAGTGACCACCAGAGAAAGCCTTGACTCCTAGGTGCCTGATATGGTTTGCTGTGTACTCACCCAAATATCATTTTGAATTGTAGCTCCCATAATTCCACGTGCTGTGGGAGGGACCTGGTGGGAGACAACTGAATCATGGCGTTGGCTTCCCCCATACTGTTCTCATGGTAGTGAATGAGTCTCATGAGATCTTATGGTTTTATAAGGGGAAACCCTCTTTGCTTGGCTCTCATTTCTCTCGTCTGCCGCCATGTAAGACGTGCCTTTTGCCTTCCACCATTATTGTGAAGCCTCCCCAGCCATGTGGAACTATGAGTCCATTAAACCTCTTTTTCTCTATAAATTACCCAGTCTCAGGTATGTCTTTATCAGCAGCATGAAAATGGACTAATACAGTGCCAAACTGGTAACCCATAGTGTTGTTCCCTGCATGGGAACCTTGGTGGGCCCCAACAGTGCCTGCAGCAGACAGAGCCACACTCCCCAGCTTGGCCTTTAAGGCACTTCACAGCCAGAACTCACCCCACCTCTCCAGCACCACCATCCCTGTTTGCCCAACATGTCCTGCCAAGTAGCTACCCCTGGACTTGCTGCTATTCTGCAAATGTGCTGTTCGTCTCGTGCCCTGTGGGCCTTGATGATTTCATCTTTGTTTCTTCCGAGACAAAGCTCAAAGGTCCTTCCCATGAGGCACCTTCCCTGAGTCCCCAGGTAGAAGTGGGACTCTCTGTCCTGTTCTCCCACTGCACTTCCCACAGTTCTGCACCACAGCACGTCTCCTATCGTATGACTTCTCTCTTGTTCCCTGTGTCTCCTTCCCTGGATAGAAACTTGCCAAAGGAACAGGCTCTTAGTCATGTTCTTTTATTCCAGGGCACAGCACAGACAGCAAAACCCACAGACATTTCTGGATTGAATGCATGGCCCAGAGAAACTGCGAGATAATTTGGGCTTTTAAATTCTATTCCAAATAGACAGAAATAGCTCTCGAATTGATGTGTGACATGATATAGGTAATTTAACTTCTCTGGTTCTCAACGGTATCATCTTTAAAGTAAGTGAATTGGGTTGAATGATCTTGAAAACAACCTCACATTCTAAAACTTGGTGAATCTTGGAGTAAATACGTTTTAGCGTTTATGGAGACTGTTTAGAATTTGGTGCACCCTGGGAATTTTCCTCATTTTCACTATTAAGAATTCTACAAAGCATTTTTCCCAGGACATCCTTTAGATTCTTTTGAATTTGTGTTGTCACCAATGATGAAAATGAAAGAAGAAAGAAGTCATGGAAAGAAAAACTATGGGCATGATTCTCACAATGCCTCACTGTCAATAAATCCCTCTTGAATAAACAAAAGAATGATAAGAAAGGGAAGAGTGGAGAACAAAAGAACAATAAGAAACAGAGAAGCTGGCCCTTAGTATGAATCAATGCAGACTTCATTTGACATTGAGATGTGATCATCAACTTCCTATGAATTCTTAAAAATAATGATTACTTATTTAAAATCACTACTCACACTCTAAATTTTTGGTTTCAGTGATCATCTTTGAAAAAAAATCAATCATACACATATTTAGATTTGATTTTTCAAAATTCAAAGGAACTGACAAATTCTTGCCTTCCAACTTTCTATCAAAGAGCTAAGAGTAAGACCAATATCTAAGGCCAAGGAATTTTGAGCAAAGTTGCCAGCAACTCCCTAACATAGCTATTGCAGAATTGCCAGTCAGCCCCCTTCTCCTCTGTGTTTTCCGCTGCTTGGAGTTTGGCTGCAAGGGTGAATCTGAGCCCCTCTGAGCACTGCACTTCCATATTAGCAAAGAAAAGCACATGGGGTGGGCACTTCCGGCCTTGATGGCAAAATGCCTTGCCCTTATGTTTGTAAAATACACCAACCACACACAGCCTACATCGGATTCATTTTCCATCAGCACTTCCAAAAGCAATCTTGTGCTGGGCAGAGAGACAAATTTCACCCTGAAGAACTGCTTTGGGAAATTGGAAGGTCAAATCCTTCCCCAACGATTTCAGCGGACAAAAGTCAAATGAGAAAGTATCACATTCCAAGAGTTTTGTTTTGTTTCTGTCTTGTATAACTAGACCAAAACAAGTCATAAGAAATATGATTAAAAAAAGATTGAATTTTGCTCTATATGCCCCTTTTATGCAGAAGAAAGATCCCACACCACTAAAGCCTTTTTACAAGCCTTTATACACAACCAAAGGCTCCAGGTGGCACTGCTTACTCCCACGTGGAAGTCAGGTCTCGAGTGTCTGCCTCCCCTTGCCACCCCACAGGGTCACCATTGGCCCACCTTCCCCATCCTCAGGATCAGCTCCTCGACCACTCACAGAGCCCTATTCATGTACTTCCTCTGCCCCTTCCCTGTTCCGGCCTAACAAGAAGACAAACACCTTGACTGTGCACATCTGATGGGTGAAGGCAAGTGTGGAAGTAAGTGAGGACCAACCAAACAAGAACAGGCAGAGGCTGTTTATTCAGAGCTCACTACAGCAATGGAGTCAGCCACCATTATTTGAGTTTAGCAGAGACTCAAAAGCAGGCAGGGGAGTGGAAAAGCTTCATGGTGGACAAAAGGAAAGGCTTCAGGGGTGCCCTGATTGGAGGCTGTTGGCCTGGGGACACTAGAGACGGGCTAGCTAAAAGCAGAGCAGCCAATGTGGTTGGTTAGGTATAGACATTTGACTTTTCCGGTTGGTAGTAAGGTGGAAGCAGGGAAAGAGATTAGGGAAGTTATTCATCAAGTCCTGGCCATCTGGTGCTGATTGTTAACAGAGTTATTCTTCAACCTCCTGGATTGTTATTAGAGATAGCAGTTTGACTTCCTGCAAGTCTGACTTACAGATAGACGGCTTCCTGGACTGTTTATTGTAGATAAGAGGTTGGTTTCTGGGCAGGTTGCTGCAGGTTGTGGGTCAGAGATCTATTTTTACACATGGTCCAGCCACTGTCTTTGTATAGTCCATCTCTCATAAGGAGACAACACAGCTAGTGACTGATGACGGTAAGAGGTTTTTCTCCAAAACCCCCCAAGTCTCTAATCTAGTAGCTTATCCCTCTTATTTTAGGGTTAAAAAGAAATCATCCATGAAGAGATAAATACGTCAATTACTATGAGAAAAGTAATTTTAACTAGTTTTTCAGAAGGCCTGCATTCTTGCCAGTGAAGATAACTATCAAAACTCTATTGGAATTCCCTCCGAGCTTCCATCCTCTCACATTATTTTCCTACGCTGCTCTGAGCTTGAGATTCTGACAGCACCAGAGACATATGAAATATTTTTGGACTGTGTACATAAGCACGCTTCTCCAGGATAACCAAGAAGAGTCTGTATTCCACTAGAAGCAAGCCAAATCACGCCTGCCATCGCTTAAACACATTCCACCTTGTTCGAGTCTCAGGAGAGATGGAAAATAGCTACTATTTTGACATTTTTCTCTCAGCCCATCTGTCCCAGGTCAAATATTATTCCTTTCTCTTTTACCCAAATGTTATGATTTTAACCTTCTAATTATCTTTTTGTCCTTTTAGACTCTCTGAACTTCATATTTTACTTTAATATGAAAAGAAAAAATATCATAAGTTAATTTTCTAACTTGGTAAAAGGAAATGTCCTGCCCAGATACGGGGAGAATATGAAAATCCAATGTCTTCCATACCGGCAGGTTTTGTGTGGAGCTGAAACTATCTGTGAGGAGCAACAGGCCAAAGGCTTCAGTCACATACTTGGTCACCGTCCTCCTCTTCTTGTCCAAGAGCCTCTTCCTGACGTATTCTCTTAACTTAGGGATTTCTGGAATTCACAGACAGTAAAAATAATTGTAAAAGGCCAGAAGTTTGTGGTCAATAGAATTCATAAAAGTTGAAAGACCAAGATGGCGGTCTGAATGAACTAGAGTTGAGATCCCAAGTGGGCTTGATGCCTACAGAATTAACCTTTCTGAAAAGCACTTTTGGCCGGGCGCGGTGGCTCAAGCCTGTAATCCCAGCACTTTGGGAGGCCGAGACGGGCGGATCACGAGGTCAGGAGATCGAGACCATCCTGGCTAACACGGTGAAACCCCGTCTCTACTAAAAAATACAAAAAAACTAGCCGGGCGCAGTGGCGGGCGCCTGTAGTCCCAGCTACTCCGGAGGCTGAGGCAGGAGAATGGCGTGAACCTGGGAGGCGGAGCTTGCAGTGAGCTGAGATCCGGCCACTGCATTCCAGCCTGGGCGACAGAGCAAGACTCCGTCTCAAAAAAAAAAAAAAAAAAAAAAAAAAAAGAAAAGCACTTTTGCCGTGTCTAGGATCAATGACCGCGATGAATGGTAGATCAGCAATACTGCATATTCATTTTATTTAGCCATATTAAAAAAACTACATGGAAAAGAACAGGCTGGTTGAAAACATGGGGTCTTTCCTTTGGACAGCTATCACCTACAGAGGTAAAGCAAAGTGCTCACAATTCTACAGTCTCAGCCCTTCGGTCCCCCTAGACTTTTCTATCTATGTCAACTAACCCTTAACACTGGAATAGCCCACGCTTGCTGTAGAAAGGAAGAAGAACCTCTGACATGCAGGATTCTAGAGGTGACAGGATTCCTGTCACATCCTAACCTGTTGTTGGTCAGAAGATAATAGATGCCACTCTACCCTTTTCCCCATTATTCCCATATGTGGCAATTTCTCTATATTATTCCTCTCCATATACCATGCTAATTTTGTCTTTTATACCCTTAATCAAGCAGTTCCCCCATCTCTGTGAACATTTCACACCTTTGCTCCTTAACCTCCATGCACATACCTACACGTCTAGTACAATGCATGCACGTCGCAAGCCTTGTCAAGTTCAGATGAGAATATAGTCCTGACCCTGCCTGCCCACTCACTTTCCACTGAGTGTCTAGTGCACACAGAGCTCTAGATTCCCCGGGCTGCTGTTGCACTCATGGTCAGCAGCAACTAACTAAGCCTCAGTTTTACTTCAATTTTTGCACTTGGGTTAGTATTAGCTCCTCATCCATATTTCAAGTTCTGTGAAGAAAGAGTCATGCCTTATGCTTTCCCTGCCTCGCAGACAAAATATACAATAGTCGCTCACAAAATAATTCTAATGCCCATAGTTGGGTGGGAGGGGACTAAGGAAATAACCCAGTAGTTTTTTTTGTTTTGTTTTTTTTTTTGAGACAGAGTTCTGCTCTTGTCACCCAGGCTGGAGTGCAGTGGCACGATCTCAGCTCACTGCAACCTCCGCCTTCCAGGTTCAAGCAATTCTCCTGCCTCAGCCTCCTGAGTAGCTGGGACTACAGGTGCCCGCCACCACGCCCAACTAATTTTTATATTTTTTAGTAGAAACAGAGTTTCACCATGTTGGCCAGGTTGGTCTTGAACTCCTGACCTTAGGTGATCCACCTGCCTCAGCCTCCCAAAATGCTGGGACTACAGGCATGAGCCACTGCCCCCAGCTTTTTGTTGATGTTTTTTTGAGACAGAGTTTTGCTCTTGTTGCCCAGGCTGGAGTGCAATGGTGCAATCTCGGCTCACTGCAACCTCTGCCTCCTGGGTTTAAGCAATTCTCCTGCCTCAGTCTTCCAAGTAGATGAGATTATAGGCATGCACCACCACACCTGGCTAATTTTCTATTCTTAGTATAGATGGGGTTTCACCACGTTGGTCAGGCTGATCTCAAACTCCTGACCTCAGGTGATCTACCCACCTTGGCCTCCCAAAGTGCTGGGATTACAGGGCGAGTCACCACATCCGGCAACCCAATTATTTGACCTTTACCAACCCATGGTAAGATTTGGAGGCAAGAGGAATTGTGGTCTCTGACACCATAACAATGCAAAGAAGGGCCGGGCGCAAGGCTCAAGCCTGTAATCCCAGCACTTTCAGAGGCCGAGATGGGCAGATCACGAGGTCAGGAGATCGAGACCATCCTGGCTAACCCGGTGAAACCCCATCTCTACTAAAAAATACAAAAAACTAGCCAGGTGAGGTGGCGGGCGCCTGTAGTCCCAGCCACTCGGGAGGCTGAGGCAGGAGAATGGCATAAACCTGGGAGGCAGAGCTCGAAGTGAGCTGAGATCCGGCCACTGCACTCCAGCCTGGGTGACAGAGCGAGACTCTGTCTCAAAAAAAACAAAAAAACAAACAAACAAAAAACAAAAAAAAAAAAACATGCAAAGAAGAAAATATCTTTATTTGCAATTGGTATTGAAACCATGGCAAGCTGGAAAAAATTGTGTTGCACAAAAAGTTCTAGAACAGGAAATTTGAAGTGCCACTTGATCTTCAGAATTTCAGTGCTGGAGATTAAAAAAAAAAACATAAATTACCCGTTTCCTCCTCGGTGAGGAGAGCCTGCTGCCAGTACTCCTGGGCGCTGACTGTATACACCAGATCTGAGGCTTCCAGAACCTTGAAGTCAGCTGGCAATTTTCTCTGAAGTGAAAGAGTCACACAGAAAACAGAATAACTCAAACCACAGCAAAGGCAATCATGCACAGGACCCACAAGAGCCTTCAGCCAATTTCAGCTCACTCACTTTCAGTTCTCCATGACCCCCTCTGGGAACAGACAATATTCTCAAGGTCTGGTGTTGCCATCTGTCCAGTCCTAACAAGGTCAGAAGTTATGAGGGAACTGCTGCATATAAACTATTGTCTTGGGAGTTAAATATCAATTCTAGAAGAAAATGTGTAGAGAAAATAGTTCAAAGGTGTATTTAAATGTTCAGAGGGGTAATAATACCAGGATCCTTTCTCAAAAAAGAAGTACATGTCTGGAATGGGCAGTGGCGTGCTGCAGCCAGCTCGTACCAGCTCCTGAAAGCCAACAGCACATGTCACTTTCCTACTCTGCCTTCCGTGACGTCACACTGGTAGCTTGAAATTGACAATAGTGGGACTGTTTCAATCCTGAATCTCAAACTGATAACCCAAATCCATAACCACATTGTGATCCCCAATTTACAACCAAATAATTTCAGCTGACATGTGACCATAGCTTATCAATACTAAGAGGCACATTGTTTCCCTGTTTAATATTTCTGAAATTGAGATGCATCTTGCAACTGCTGTAGGCCAGGTGGCAATCACAAGGTGGTTGTCACTGGCTGCATGTTATGAGCTGAAATGTATCCCCCTCCAAAATTCACATGTTGAGGTCCTAATCTCCACTAACTCCTATTGACACCACAGGAATTGGCAAATGGTACACATCAGCCCTTTGTTTTTTCATCGTTTGTTTGTTTTTGGGGATTTTTTTTTTTAAACAAAGAGCTAGTTGTTAAACATTTGCAAGTGAAACACAACACAAACCTGACTAAAGTCCTATAAAAGCAACAATTTCTTAGGTAGTGAGTGATCATACACATCTTTTTTTTTTTTTTTTTTTTTTTTGAGACGGAGTCTCGCTCTGTCACCCAAGCTGGAGTGCACTGGCCAGATCTCAGCTCACTGCAAGCTCCGCCTCCCGGGTTCACGCCATTCTCCTGCCTCAGCCTCCCGAGTAGCTGGGACTACAGGCGCCCGCCACCTCGCCCGGCTAGTTTTTTGTATTTTTTAGTAGAGACGGGGTTTCACCGTGTTAGCCAGGATGGTCTCGATCTCCTGACCTTGTGATCCGCCCGCCTCGGCCTCCCAAAGTGCTGGGATTACAGGCTTGAGCCACCGCGCCCGGCCCATACACATCTTAATGCAGACTAATGTTGAAACAAATTATGATGTTAAATGTCAAGCAATTGGCTGGGCATGGTGGTTCACACCTGTAATCCTAGCACTTTGGGAGGCCAAGGTGGGCAGATCACGAGGTCAGGAGTTCGAGACCAGCCTGGCCAATAGGTGAAACCCCCATCTCTACTAAAAAATACAAAAATTAGCCGGGTGTGGTGGTGTGCACCTGTAGTCGCAGCTACTCGAGAGGCTGAGGCAATATAATTATTTGAACCCGGGAGGTGGAGGTTGCAATGAGCCGAGACCATGTCACTGCACTCCAGCTTGGGTGACAGAGAGAGACTCCATCTCAGGAAAAAAAAAAAAAAAAAGTCAAGCAATTAAGAATTATTTGAGAAAGTCTTTTTTTATGCTTAGAAAAACATTGTTGGCCGGGTGCGGTGGCTCAAGCCTGTAATCCCAGCACTTTGGGAGGCCGAGACGGGCAGATCACAAGGTCAGCAGATCGAGACCATCCTGGCTAACACGGTGAAACCCCGTCTCTACTAAAAAATACAAAAAACTAGCCAGGTGAGGTGGTGGGCGCCTTTAGTCCCAGCTACTCGGGAGGCTGAGGCAGGAGAATGGCGTGAACCCGGGAGGCGGAGCTTGCAGTGAGCTGAGATCCGGCCACCGCACTCCAGCCTGGGCGACAGAGCGAGACTCTGTCTCAAAAAAAAAAAAAAAAGAAAAGAAAAACATTGTCATGGAGAAGTCATGCTAGAATCATACATAAATAGTATTCCGTATTCTTTCATTCTTCTCACTTAAAAAAAAGAGAAAACCATTCACCTACAGAATGTGCATGTGTGGGTGTGGGTATTTGAGGGAGGTAGAAACCAGTGGAGAGTTGTCAATCTCTTTCTGATGCAAAGATATAAAAGAGCTGAGTGAGTAGATGCCCTGCAGTCCACTGAGACTGGTGAGAAGCCGTGTCCCTGGCAAGCTGTAAGCACATGTAGTTAAGGCTGGAATACAGATATCTGTGTAGACTGCCAGAAGCCCACCCCTACCAACCCTCTTATAGAGTCAGCTGAAGTTGCATAAAGAATCTATCTGCTGAGATTTTGCTTTGATAGAGTTTTCACTCTAGGAAAAAGTTTAGGGAAAGCTGAAATTATTTTCTACTGGGAGATGACATTAATGTAGAATTAAGTTTAAGTAGGGTTTTAAAACAGTTCCAAGAAAGGCATGTACTTAGCTGTGCCCAGATGTTTGCATTATTTAAAATCTGGACCTAAATCTTGTATAACTTTTCTAAAAATTATTGAAGATTAGTTAACATTTATGCTTTTTATTATAGCAAAAAGAAATGTTTTTATAGTGTCAATGAAGTGACTCTAGTATAAAGGGTTCATATTATTGTAAAAGATAAGTAGAAACGGCTATAGTTGGAGGTAGGATCCAAGATGTTAGTAGATATTCATCAAATTATGCCACAGAAACATTAGACACTGCTCTAATTTAAACACATGGCTTATGATAATAAAACGTAACACAATATATTAAAGTTTGTAGAAAGATATTGTATGTGAAAGAGGAGAAAATGGGGAAACTCATACCAGAAGGGAGGCCAGGCGCGGTGGCTCACACCTTGTAATCCCTGCACTTTGGGAGGCTGAGGCAGGCAGATTGCCTAAGCTCAGGAATTCAGGACCAGCCTGGCTAACATGGTGAAACCCCGTCTCTACTACAAATACAAAAAATTAGCCGGGCATGGAGGCACACGCTTGTAGTCCCAACTACTCAGAAGGCTGAGGCAGGAGAATCACTTTAGCCTGGGAGCTGGAGGCTGCAGCGAGCCAAGATCGTGCCATTGAACTCAAGCTGGGACAACAGAGGAAGATGCCAGGAAGGAAGGAAGGAAGGAAGGAAGGAGGGAGGGAGGGAGGGAGGGAGGGAGGGAGGGAGGGAGGAAGGAAGGAAGGAAGGAAGGAAGGAAGGAAGGAAGGAAGGAAGGAAGGAAGGAAGGAAGGAAGGAAGGGCGGGCACAGTGGCTCATGCCTGTAATCCCAGCACTTTGGCAGGCCAAGGTGGGCAGATCACCTGAGGTCAGGAGTTCCAGACCAGCCTGACCAACATGGATAAACCCTGTCTCCACTAAAAGTACAAAATTAGCTGGTCGTGGTGGCACATGCCTGTAATCCTAGCTACTCGGGAGGCTGAGGCAGGAGAATCCCTTGAACCTGGAAGGCGGAGGTTTAGATGAGCTGAGATTGCACCATTGCACTCCAGCCTTAGTAACAAGAGCAAAACTCTGAAAAAAGGAGAGGGGAGGAGAGGGGAGGGGAGAGGAGGGTAGAAGAGGGGAGGGGAGAGGAGGGGATTCAATGGAAGCAGAATTAGAAAGGACATAGTAAAATTGGAGTTAGATTGAAATCAGTAACATCAATCATGACCCAGCTGGGCGCAGTGGCTCACGCCTATAGTCCTAGCACTTTGGAAGACTGAGGCAGGTGAATCACCTGGTGTCAGGAGTTCCAGACCAGCCTGGCCAACATGGTAAAACCCTGTCTCCACTAAAAATACAAAAATTAGCCAGGTGTGGCAGCACATGCCTATAATCCCAGCTACTTGGGAGGCTGAGGCAAAGAATCTCTTGAACCCAGGAGGCAGAGATTGCAGTGAGTCGAGATCACGCCACCGCGCTCCAGCCTGGGCAACAGAGCCAGATTCTATCTCAAAATAATAATAATAATAATAATAATAATAATAATAATGATCCAATTTTAAAATCTTTTTTTAATGGTTATGTTACCTGAAATCAGTAACATAAATCATGACTCATTTTTTAAATCCACCTTTTCTAGTTTTGTCATGAAAATTATGTTGCAGTGACATCACTCTGCCACTCTTACTTGTATGAAATAATTTTATCTGTATCGCTAGCACTCTGACTTTTGCTGTTATTGTTAGAGATGGGGTCTTGCTATGTTGCCCAGGCTAGTGTTGAACTCCTGGCCTCAAACGATCCTCCCATCTCGGCCTCCCAAAGTGCTGAGATTACAAGTGTTAGCCAATGTTCTCAGCCCTATTTATTTATTTATTTATTTAGAGACAGAGTCTCGCTCTGTCACCCAGGCTGGAGTGCAGTGGCACAACCTCGGCTCCCCACAACCTCTGCCTCCCAGGTTCAAGTGAGTCTCCTGACTCAGCCTCCCAAGTAGCTGGGACTACAGGTGCACGCCACCACACCCAGCTATTTTTTTTTTTTTTTTTTGTATTTTTAGTAGAGATGGGGTTTCACCATGTTGGCCAGGATGGTCTCGATTTCTTGACCTCGTGGTCCACCCGCCTTGGCCTCCCAAAGTGCTGGGATTACAGGCGTGAGCCACTGCGCCTGGCCAAGAATGTTTTGTAAATGCTAAAGGGAGTAATGCTAAAGGGAGTCAGCTAAAAGGGCTCCCACTAGCCAAAAAGTGACACATTGAGCATCAAAAAGAACACAACAGTTCTGTGAAAAGCTATGAGATCATTATGATCCTGAAACTGAGTAAATAAAATAAGGTATGTTAAAGTAAAGGCATTAACCAGTTCAAACAACATGCCTGAGACTGTCAAAATACGGTCTATAAATTCCACTTGGCGCGAGTCCTAAAAGTTTACCTAACGTATGTAAAAGAATGTTAACTGTCTTAGCAGGGGCACAAAAATCCCATTAGGTCAAATCAGGCAGTAAAACTTTGTAAATTAGGTTAAAATAAAAATCGTGTGAGAGTTTATAGTAAAAACAGAGTCAAGGCAGCCAGCTGTGGTGGCTCACGCCTATAATCCCAGCACTTTGGGAGGCTGAGGCGGGTGCCACACCTGAGGTTGGGAGTTCGAGACTAGCCTAACCAACATGGAGAAACCCCATCTCTACTAAGAGTACAAAATCAGCCGGGCATGGTGGCACATGCCTGTAATCCCAGCTACTCAGGAGGCTGAGTCAAGAGAATTACTCGAACCCGGGAGGTGGAGGTTGCGGTGAGCCAAGATCGCGCCATTGTACTCCAGTTTGGGCAACGGGAACAAAACAAAAAACAAACAAACAAACAAACAAAAAACTGGGTAAGGCAAAATTTAAGGGAAGGTCAAGTGACCCATAACATACCAGGTAATAAGAAAAGACGTGTCCTGGCTAACACGGTGAAACCCCGTCTCTACTAAAAATACAAAAAAAACTAGCCGGGCGAGGTGGCGGGCGCCTGTAGTCCCAGCTACTCGGGAGGCTGAGGCAGGAGAATGGCGTAAACCCGGGAGGCGGAGCTTGCAGTGAGCTGAGATCCGGCCACTGCACTCCAGCCCGGGCAACAGAGCAAGACTCCGTCTCAAAAAAAAAAAAAAAAAAAAAAAAAAAGAAAAGATGTGGAGCTGGAAAGTCGCATTACTATAGGATGGGGCCCAAATCACACATCTTGGAAGGATCTATGTGCCTGTGTCTCAGTCTTGAATCTCAAACTAATAACCCAAATCCATAACTACATTGTGATCCCCAATCTTCAACCACATAATTTCAGGTGACATGTGACCACAGCTTATCAATACTAAGAGGCACATCGTTTCCCGTTTAATATTTTTGAAATTGAGATGCATGTTGCAACTGCTATAGGGCAGGTGGCAGTCACAAGGTGGTTGTCACTGCCTGGGTGTTATGGGTTGAAATATATTCCCCTCCAAAATTCACATGTTGAGGTCCTAATCTCCACTACCTAAAAATGTGACCTTATATGGAAATTGGGTCATTGAGGATAAAATGTATTAAGATGAAGTCATACTGGAGTAGGGTGGGCCCCTAATCCAATGACTGGTATATTTAAAAAAAGAGGAAATTTGGATAAAGAGACATACACATGAGAAGAATGGCATATGAAGACTGGAGTTGTGCTGCCACAAGCCAGGAATTACCAGAAGCAAGGAGAGAGAACTGGACCAGATCCTTCCCGCAGCTTCAGAGGGAGCATGGTGCTGCTAACACCTTGATTTTGGACTTCCAGCCTCCAGAACTGGGAGAGAATAATTTTCTGTTGTTCCAAGCCACCCAGCTGTAGTGCTTAGGAGGTTCATACACTGCACATGGCCAACTTGGTCACAGCTGTTTACATTGCCCTTCCTTCTAATGAGTTGTATGCATTACTTAACTGCCATTTAATATGCCTTTTAAAAGATTATGCTATGATTCAGCATTGAAAGGTCAGCATTTTCCAGGCCTTTACATCAAAAGGCCTGGAAATGGAAACATGGGGCATATATTTGATGTTAGTGGAAAAAATGCTCCTGGTTGGTGGAGTAGACAGTAATTCCAGATTTTCTTGCAAAGCACCACTTAAGTGCTTCAAGGGACCTAGGAAAGGGAGACATCCACATGTAGATGAAGCTGGGTTGTGTTTTGATACTGAGGTACGTGCAAAGTGACTGCCTATCTCAAACGCAGCCAAAAAAAAAAAAAAAAAAGTGATGGAAACTCAAGGAATGCCTTATCAAGAACTTCTGTCTCATGTTTCCTGTGATTAAAACTAAATTTGCTCCAAGGCCAGGCACTGTGGCTCACACCTGTAATCCCAGTGCTTTGGGAGGCCCAAGCAGGAGAATTGTTTGAGCCCAGGAATTAGAGACCAGCCTGGGCAACATACCCTGTCTCCATAAAAAATTTAAAAATTAGCTGGATGCATACTGGTATACCGGTAGTCCTAACCCCTTGGGAGGCTGGTGGGGGTCGGGGGGAGTGGAGGGCAGGCAGAAAGATAGCTTGAGCCCAGGAATTCAAGGTTGCAGTGAGCTATACTTGCGCCACTACACTCCAGCCTGGGTGACAGAGTGAGACCCGTCTGGAAAAAAAAAAAAAAAAAAAGTTCCAAACGATGGCATGTAGCACAAGTCAAGGTTTCACAATATTTCAAACTGAAATAAAGTGGTTGGAGAATGAAGGTATCACCTTGCCATCAGAGGTGTGTGTTGGAGGCCTCAGAAGAACTTGCACCATAGCAGTGACAGCTATAGTCACCCTGCAAGCTGATGTACTGCTGCCCAGGCCCTAACTTATACAAACCAATTCGGCATGTTTACTGGTATAGTTGTAAATTGTGTATTGAAGTATTCCATGTTTCCATTTCCAGGGATAATATGATCAGGCACTCATACAATGCATATTTCTTTAATACCAAAAAGAACAATTTAGGAGACCATGACCAGCTTTACTAAATTTTGCCTCATTAAAACTGGCATTCAAGAATTGCCTGGTACAATATTCTGGCTTAAGCATGAGGCCTAATGATACTGCGCTAGAAACAAAAGCTTTGAAATTTTCAGTTCCACGTTGTACAGCAGACGTTTTCTGTATCAATATCTTTGAAGACAAAATACAGAAAGAAATTGAATATAGAGCTGGACATCGGCCAGATGTTTTTACTACTGAATCCAATACCAAAGATTTTGTTTCAGCCAAACACATCATCTGTCACATTGTACTTACTCTTATATATTCCTTATGTTATTTTGTTTATATTTTATCTTAAACTTGATTTTAGTTTTATAGTTGTATAAGATTGTTATAGGCCAGACGCGGTGGCTCATGCCTGTAATTCCAGCACTTTGGGAGGCCGAGGCGGGCAAATCACCTGAGGTCAGGAGTTCAAGACCAGCCTGGCCAACATGGTGAAACCCCATCTCTACTAAAACTACAAAAATTAGCTGGGCATAGTAGCAGGCACTTGTAATCCCAGCTACTCGGGAGGCTGAGGCAGGAAAATCGCTCGAACCCAGGGTTCGGAGGTTGCAGTGAGCTGAGATTGTACCACTGCACTCCAGCCCAGGCGATGGAGTGAGACTCTGTCTCAAAAAAAAAAAAAAAAAAAAAGACTATGATAGTAAGGAGTTGTATGTTTGTACCCATTTTAGTGATAAAATAGTAAAAATAAGAAAACACTAAACGCAGCTCAGACCTTATCGCCATCCACCCCCTCTTACTCCCCCTCCGAGCCTTTCCAAGCTACTCACCTGTCATTCACCAAACACAGCAGCCTATGTCAATGGTGTTCTTGCTTCTGCCTCAAAAGCGCCTTCTCGACTTTTTCACCTCACTAAAGACTACAGTTTCTTTAAAACTCTGCTCTGCAGAGCACTGTGGTGCCTGCTGAGCTGTAGTCCTAGCTACGTGGGAGGCTGAGGCAGGAGGATCATTTCAGCCCAGGAGTTCAAGACCAGCCTAGGCAACATAGTGGAAACCCAGTCTTTAAAAATAATAATAATAAAATTGGCCAGGCGCAGTGGCTCACACCTGTAATCCCAGCATTTTAGGAGGCTGAGGCAGGCAGATCACCTGAGGTCAGGAGTTCGAGACCAGCCTGGTCAACATGGTAAAACCCCGTCTCTACTAAAAACACAAAAATTAACTGTGTGTGGTGGCATGTGCCCGTAATCCCAGCTACTTAGGAGGCAGAGGCAGGAGAATCCCTTGAACCCAGGAGACGGAGGTTGCACTGAGCCAAGATTGTGCCACTGTACTCTAGCCTGGGTGACACAGCGAGACTAAGTCTCAAAAAATAATAATAATAATAAAATAAAATTCTGCCCAGAGGCTGAGTTTTCCTTGAATACCTCCCCAGTCCCACCTCCCCTGCCACCAGTGTGACCTGGCATCTTTCCTCCATGTCCCACAGCACTCCAGAGTTCCTCCACTGTATGGAGATCCCAGACTCACGTGGGCCTACTCCTCTGTGGACCACATGCTCATCTGACCCTCCCGACAATCACAGGAGATAGATATCATTATCTCCCCATTTTAAAGATGAGAAAATGGAGCCTCAGAGGTAACTGAAGCAGTAGGACTGAGTTAAATCCAAAATGTCTCCTCTAGGTCAGTAATCTTAGTACTTTGGGAGGTCAAGGCAGGTGGATCGCTCAAGCCCAGGAGTTTGAGACTAGCCTGGACAACATGGTGCAACCCCATCTCTACAAAAACTACAAAAATTGGCCAGACATGGTGGTGCATGCCTATAGTCCCAGCTACTTGAGAGGCTGAGGTGGGAGGATCTCTTGCACCTGGGAGGCAGAGGTTGAAGCAAGCCGAGACCACACCGCTGCACTCCAGCCTAGCCAACAGAGTGAGACCCCCGTCTCAAAAACAAAACAAACCAAATGAGCAAACTGTCTATTCCAAAGCTTTTGCCCTTGCAACTACACAATACCAGGTATACATTTGTATCTCAAAATCTAGTTGCTGGGATACAGAAAAACACATAGGGAAACCTGTTAACTCACCTTCAGTTTTTCCTTGAGAATTCTAGTCCTTTGTAGTTTTATCATTTCATTTCTTTCTAAAACAGCCTCTCGCTGACTCTGAATAGCTTGCTAGGTTGTGAAAGGAAATAGAAGCATGCAGAGAGCAGTGTTATCAACAGTAATGAGGTAGCAAGACGCACATTTTCTTGGCAGATCTTCATTTGGTCCAGACAGTCAAATACGCATGCACTGTATTAGAATTATACACAGTTGCCGGGCATGGTGGTTCACGCCTATAATCCCAGCACTTCGGGAGGCCAAGGTAGGTGGATCACGAGGTCAGGAGATCGAGACCATCCTGGCTAATCCAGTGAAACCCCATCTCTACTAAGAATACAAAAAATTAGCCAGGGGTGGTGGCACATGCCTGTAGTCCCAGCTACTCAGGAGGCTGAGGCAGGAGAATCGCTTGAACCCAGGAGGCAGAGGTTGCAGTGAGTTGAGATTGCGTCACTGCACTACAGCCTGGGCGACAGAGTGAGACTCTGTTTCAAAAGAAAAAAAAAACACAGTTGACCCTTGGACAACACGGGTTTGAACTGCATGGGTCCATTTATACGTGGATTCTTTTTCAATAATTGAAAAACATTTTGAAGATTTGCGACAATCTGAAAAAACTCACAGACAAACCCTGTAGTCTAGAAATAACAAAAAGTTAAGAAAAAGGTATGTCATGAATGTATAAAATAGATGTAGATCCAAGTTTATATTTGATCATGTACTACCATGAAATGCATGATTCTATTATGAAAAGTGAAAATTTATCAAAACTTCTGTAAACACCTATAGACTGTACATGGTACCATTTGCAGTCAAGAGAAATGTAAATAAGCATTAAGATGCAGTATTAAATCATAACTGAGCAAAATTAACTGCAGTACACACTATACTACTGTAATAACTTCAGAGCCACCTCCTGTTGCTGTTGTGGTAGCTCAAGTGTTTCAACTATCCACTTAAAATGCCAAACACCACGTGATGCTAATCATCTCCACGAAAGCAGTGCATCGCTCCAGTAAATTGCATACGGCACTAAAAAGTGATCTCTTGCAGTTCTCATGTATTTTGCAGCCTGTTTAGTGCAATACCCTAAATCTTGAATAACACCATGGGACCCATCTGAAGTCCAATGATCCTGGAGCAGCTCCCAAGTAGCAGAGAAAAGTCATGACATTGCAAGAAAAAGTTGAATTGCTTCATATGTGCCATGATTGAGGTCTGCAGCTGCTATTGCCTGTCATTTCAGATGTACAATTCATCTTGCAAACAGATAAAGTAAACTTACTCTATTGATAACTACAGTGCCGTATTGTAAATGTATTTTCTCTTCCTTATGATTTCTTTCTTTTTTTTCTTTTTTTTTTGAGACAGAGTCTCGCTGTTGCCCAGGCTGGAGTGAAGTGGCGCCATCTCGGCTCACTGCAACCTCCGCCTCCCAGGTTCAAGTGATTGTCCTGCCTCAGCCTACTGAGCAGCTAGGATTACAGGTGTGCACCACCACGCCCAGCTAAGTTTTGTGTTTTTAGTAGAGACGGGGTTTCACCATGTTGGTCAGGCTGGTCTTGAACTCCTGACCTCGTGATCTGCCTACCTCGGCCTTCCAAAGTGCTGGGATTACAGGCATAAGCCACCACTCCCGGCCGTGATTTTCTTAATGACGTTTTCTTTTCTCTAGCTTACTTTATTGCAAGAATACAGAACATAATACATATACAAAATACGTATTAACTGTTTATGCTATCAGTAAGACTTCCAATCAACTGTGGCTATTAGTAGTTAAGTTTTTGGGGAAGCAAAAATTATGTGTGGATTTTTGACTGAGCAGGGGTAATAAAAAAATAAAAAACTAGTTCATACTTACATTTCCCGCCTTTCTTTCTCTGAAATGAAATTAGGAAAATGTAACAATTACTTAACTTTTACGATGTGTCACTGCAGTCTTTGACTTTCCCTAAAAGCAGCACATACTGCTCTGTGTCGTGCCTTTTCATAAGCTCTTTCTTTGACCCGATGCTTTCTCTTCTGACCCACCTCCAGCGTCCACTTGAAAAAAGTGCCTTCATTTCTCAACGGCCAGCCGGCGTTTTGTCAGCTGTGAACATTTTCTGTGACCTCACTCTCTGTCCCAGTCAAAAATGCAGCCCTTTCACCTTGGGTTCCCATAGCACCTGGCTTGTTCCTTCATGTATAACCTTTAACCCTCTTTTAGATGGTGAGCTCAAAGACTGGGCAATGTGCCTCTGAATCCACAGCCCCTACCTATGTTCAATAAATGCTTATTATTAACACATTAGATTTTATTATTATTATTATTTTGAGACGGAGTCTCGCTCTGTCGCCCAGGCTGGAGTGCAGTGGTACGATCTCAGCTCACTGCAACCTCCGCATCCCGGGTCCAAGCGATTCCCCTGCCTCAGCCGCCTGAGTAGCTGGGACTACAGGTACACACCACCACGCCCGGCTAATTTATTTTGTATTTTTTAGTAGAGATGGTGTTTCACCATGTTGGCCAGGATGGTCTTGATCTCCTGACCTTGTGATCTGCCCACCTCAGCCTCCCAAAGTGCTACGATTACAGGTGTGAGCCACCACACCCAGCCTAATTGTGTTAATTTTAATGTTGGCATTGGAAAGAGAGGGCTAGAGATATTCTCTGCTGGGGTGAGATGAGGAGAAATGCAGGAGAAAAAAATGAAGCTGCAATTCCAACCCAGACCATGACAGCAAGTGAATTCCTGAAGACGGCAGTCAGACCTAAGCTTCAGTGAGTGGGGACGAAATGGTGGAGGGGTGGTAAAGGAGCTCCTGTTGGAGGTGAGATGCATCCGTGACATCACATCCCGTGAACACACACCCCATGGATACAGGAAAGCCCAGTTTATGCCCGCTGATCCCCTCTAAGGACTAATCACACCCCCTCTCACTCTCAAAATTGTCCCAACATAGAAGGTTAGTTATAGTCTTCCTAGCTATAGCGACAGCAGAGCTCTCCATGGAAATCAACATCTATTAAGCCCACAAATGCTTACCTTTTATTTGTTAGAATACAGCTCTTAGAGAATGCATCTACCTTCACCTAAAGTTCTACAACTTTTGAGGACCTGTTCCAAGTGAGTTAAAAAGCTCAGGAGTCTCTGGCTGGGGATGCTGGGCTTAATACCTAGGTGATGGGTTGATCTGTGCAGCAAACCCCTATGGCACACATTTACCTATGTAACAAACCTGCAGATCCTGCACATGTACCCTGGAACTTAAAATAAAAATAAAAATAATTTTTAATGATTTTTAAAAAGCTCAGGAGTACAAAAACCTGAAACATCAAAGCTGTACCCTGGGCTGGGTGTGGTAGCTCACTCCTGTAATCCCAGCACTTTGGGAGGCCAAGGCGGGCAGATCACCTGAGGTCTGGAGTTCAAGACCACCCCGGCCAACATGGTGAAACCCCATCTCTACCAAAAATACAAAAATTAGCCAGGTATACCGGCCGGCATCTGTAATCCCAGCTATTCAGGAGGCTGAGGCAGGAGAATCGCTTGAACTCGGGAAATGGAGGTTGCAGTGAGCTGAGATTGTGCCACTGTACTCTAGCCTGGGCGGTACAGCAAGACTCCGTCTCAAAAAAAGAAAAAAGAAAAAAAAAAAAAAAAAAAGCTCTACCCTGCCAGGTAGGACTATGGGTTTGTACTTCCTAGTTACAGGGGTGTCTACACTTTCTACATCTGTGGAGCAGGTGGGATCATCAAATCGCACAGTGCAGGAGGTACCATCTGCATCTGGTACATGTGAGTAGCACCCTCAGAGCTGTGTAGGGGACACTAGCTTGGCACTAAGCAGCTACCTTGGAAAGTTCAGATTCCCGAGACAACCCAACTAAGGGTCCTGATGTCCCAGGAAGTCACCCAGTCTTTTGTTTCCTCCCCAACAGTCACTTCCTGAAGCCCCGTAACCATGTTACACAGTCAAGCTCCATGCTACTGTAGTCGGGACCCACAGAGGAAAGCCCCTGACTGAAGCCCACATCCCCGTGAACCCAGCACAATACCTTAGGTATTCTGGCAAGTGGAGTTTGTCCGTCTTGGTGACCACAAGGGCCACGTCCCTACAGAAGCCCCGCTGGCAGGCTTTGATGCTCTCATTCAGAAGGTCTTCGTGGGCTCGTCCCCCAGAAACTCGCTCTATGTCACTGATCACCCAGATCACTGAGCACTTGTCAATGGTCTGCAAAACATGACCACAGCACGTGTCAGCACAGGAATGGAGTCACAGTTCCTGAGGACCGATTCCCTAATGTATCCCTTAAGCCTCTCCCTCGAGTCCCACCCCTCACCGCTCCCCACCACACTCTGTGCACTAGCTGGACTGAGCTACGTGCCATTTCTCATATGTGCCTTGTTCTATTAATTACCTGGCCACAGTCTCTGCCTAGCCCCCATCTGTCCCTCAAGACTGCGAAGGACCCCTCAAGCATGGGCTGGCCTCTGCATCCTGTAACATCTGGACTTACCTCCCGCATCGCCTCTGAGACACAGTGACGGCACCAGGTCTGCTCTCTGCCCCCTGATGGGAAGTGACCATCTGCACCTTTCCTCTTGGGATCCACCTCACTTCAAGCCCAGTGCTTAGCACACAGGAGAGGCTTCACAGTAGTTTGTGCCATTAGAGATTGACAGAATTCCCTAAATCAGTCCTCCACTCCCAGTCCCAGATCCATCACTGGCTTGCTTTATCTCAGTTGTCCCCTGGGGAAAATTCTTGTTTTTCCAGGGCTAAGTTTGGTGGCGCACATACCCCCAAGCTGTCACCTTGGGGTGCCGTCACCTGATGGCATCATTTTGATGTTTGACTGCCCCTGCATGTTTAGTACAATGCCACCAGACGGCAGCAGGGAGCCAGAAACCACATGACAAGTTGCAAAGGCCAATGAACATGAAATAACAACATATTAATGACATAAATGTTGCTTTATTAAATATGCAACTTTCACGTGATAATCATGCATAGCCTTGTGACATTTCTCTAATTGTATTGTTACTCTTGTCTTACCTCTACATAAATGAAAATCTGGTTCAACTCAGGGATTGAGTTCATTTGTGGTTCCTCAGTGCTTTGCATACAAAGGGGTGACAAGTTTGTGACTTGATAATTAAATCATCATTTTGCTTTATACCAGTAGTATTTAACTAGTAGAGTTTTTGTGCCCCAGAAGATATAAACAGCCTCCAACTTGTGATGATTCAGCGTACAATTTTTCTTTTCAACTTTACAATGGGTTTACTGAACGATTGGTAAGTCCAGGACAACAGGGACTAATGATGGTTATGATTCCAGCTTACAGGGGGCTTATCAGGATGCAATTCTATGGTATGTCAATGAGCATCTGTATTTGGCAATGTCTGGAGACATTTTTAATAGTGACAACTTGGGGGGTACTTGCACGTAAAGGCCGAGGATGCTGCTAAACATTCTTCAATGCCCAGGACAGTCCCACCCCCGCCCCCATCCCACAGAGAATTATCTGGCAGCCCAAAATGTCAAGAGGTTGAGAAACCTTGATCCAGGGCAGTGGGTTTCAGCTTGCTTTTAGCAGGGGAGACTTTTTCAAATGAAATCTTAGTTAGAATTCCAACATATAAACTTGATTTTTAAAAAGCAGAACTGCTGTGGTTGAATTGGGAGTGGAGGACCCAGAACCACCATCTGCACAATACCCTCTACCCTCTGTCCATGAACCTTTTGGCTCCATAAATCATTGCTTAAAAAGCATCAGTTTCTCGAGTTAGACAAACCTCTTGGATTATAGGGAAGTAAATGAGGCCCAAGTGGTAAAGAGACTCGTATAGGGCCACACAACGATGGATCCTGTCTCTCCTTTATAGGTGAATGGATGTTGACTTAGGCAAGAAAATAAAAACCATTACAGTCCTTCTGCTTCCCAAACGATAATCAACTTAGAAAAGCTTTGGGCTCATCCTAAGTCAAAAGAACAAAGCTGGAGGCATCACACTACCTGACTTCAAACTATACTACAAGGCTACAGTAACCAAAACAGCATGGTACTGGTACCAAAACAGAGATATAGACCAATGGAACAGAACAGAGTCCTCAGAAATAATACCACACATCTACAGCCATCTGATCTTTGACAAACCTGAGAGCAACAAGAAATGGGGAAAGGATTCCCTATTTAATAAATGGTGCTGGGAAAATCGGCTAGCCATAAGTAGAAAGCTGAAACTGGATCCTTTCCTTACTCCTTATACGAAAATTAATTCAAGATGGGTTAGAGACTTAAATGTTAGACCTAAAACCATAAAAACCCTAGAAGAAAACCTAGGTAATACCATTCAGGACATAGGCATGGACAAGGACTTCATGTCTAAAACATCAAAAGCAACGGCAACAAAAGCCAAAATTGACAAATGGGATCTAATTAAAGAGCTTCTGCACAGCAAAAGAAACTACCATCAGAGTGAACAGGCAACCTACAGAATGGGAGAAAATTTTTGCAATCTACTCATCTGACAAAGGGCTAATATCCAGAACCTACAAAGAACTCAAACACATTTACAAGAAAAAAACAACCCCATCAAAAAGTGGGCAAAGGATATGAACAGACATTTCTCAAAAGAAGACATTCATACAGCCAATAGGCACATGAAGAAATGCTCATCATCACTGGCCATCAGAGCGATGCAAATCAAAACCACAATGAGATACCATCTCACACCAGTTAGAATAACAATCATTAAAAAGTCAGGAAACAACAGGTGCTGGAGAGGATGTGGAGAAATAGGAACACTTTTACACTGTTGGTGGGATTGTAAACTAGTTCAACCATTATGGAAAACAGTATGGCGATTCCTCAAGATCTAGAACTAGAAGTACCATATGACCCAGCCATCCCATTACTGGGTATATACCCAAAGGATTATAAATCATGCTGCTATAAAGATACATGCACACGTATGTTTATTGCGGCACTATTCACAATAGCAAAGACTTGGAATCAACCCAAATGTCCATCAGTGACAGACTGGATGAAGAAAATGTGGCACATATACACCATGGAATATTATGCAGCCATAAAAAAGGATGAGTTTGTGTCCTTTGTAGGGACATGGATGCAGTTGGAAACCATCATTCTCAGCAAACTATCGCAAGAACAGAAAACCAAACACCGCATGTTCTCACTCATAGGTGGGAACTGAATAATGAGATCACTTGGGCTCGGGAAGGGGAACATCACACACCAGGGCCTATCACGGGGAGGGGGGAGGGGGGAGGGATTGCATTGGGAGTTATACCTGATGTAAACGACGAGTTGATGGGTGCTGACAAGTTGATGGGTGCAGCATACCAACATGGCACAAGTATACATATGTAACAAACCTGCACGTTATGCACATGTACCCTAGCACTTAAAGTATAATAATAATAATAATAATAATAAAGAAAATAACTTGACTGGAAAGATATAAAAATAAAAATAAAGGACCACCCTTTCTACTTCCATCACCAAAAAAATAAAAAATAAAAATAAAAAAAAGAAAAGCTTTGGGGTCTGGGCCAGATGTGGTGCTCACATCTGTAATCCCAACACTTCAGGAGGCTAAAACAGGCAGATCACTTGAGCTCAGGAGTTCAAGGCCAACCTGGGCAATATGGTAAAATCTCATCTCTACAAAAAAAAAAAATGAGCCAAGTGTGGTGGTGTGCACCTGTAGCCCAGATCCTTGGGAGGCTGAGACAGCAGGATTGCTCAAGCCCAGGAAGTCGAGGTGGCAGTGAGCCATGATTGTGCCACTGCACTTCAGTCTGGGCAACAGAGCAAAATGCTGTCGCAAACAAAACAAAACAAAACAAAAGTAGAAGCAGCTTCCAGCTCTGTAGTGCCAACAGTGGGCAGAGAACAGTCCAGCCAGTAGAAGGCCATAAGAATGCCAGGCTGGGTGCTCCTCAAGGGCAGAGCCCCCATCACCTTCATATTCCCCTTGGTCCTGGTAAGCCACAGGTGCTTAGTGTTCACTAACATGAGAAAAGGACAGCAACCATAAAGGGTGCAGTGGTTAAATTTCAGACCCCACACAAAGCTCCCCACTGCCAGGGTTTGGTAAAGTTAGTGTCATAGAAGATACAAAAAAGTTTTTCTATAAAACCAGAACTGCCAGACTTAGGAGTAGATGAGATGGCACCCCACCACCGCCACCTGCATCTCCCCAGGCCCCTACAATGAGAATGGGACTTAGAGGGGTTCAGAGACATGCCTCAAGTCACATGACTTCTAAGTGGCAGATCAGATTCAGGGACATCTGAATTCATAATGGGTTTTAGGGAAGGCAAGGCTGGCAGCCTGACATAGAGGGAGGGCGACTGTCTTGTTCTCCCTGCAAAGAGTGGGGTCTTGAGTAACTTCTTGTGAGAGGAGGTCAAAAAAACCCACAAGAATGCAGGGGAGCCGGGCCAGGCAGAGCACGCTGGGAACCATCCCTCACTTCAGCCTGACCTCTTCAGAGCACATTTTCTGAGCCAGAGCTGCTGGCTTTGATAAGCTGCCCAGTGTATCTGAACTGGCTGCAGCCGCAACTCCATCCAGGGAGAGGCCCTGGCAGCCTTCCTGGGCTGTTGCTCTCTTGGCCAGACCTGGAACTAGCCAAGGTTCATGATTTCCACTCCAGGATCCGAGGTCTTACAGAAACTAAGGCTCACAAGGCCAGGTCTGAGCCACCGACCAAGGGGAAGGACACAGGGACTGCCTTTCTCCTACAGGAGGTGGATAATGTACAGCATGCCCTGGGGGAGGTGGGGTAGACAGAGCCCCAGCAGGGAAGTTAAGAAACCTGCTCTCCAGTTCAAGGCTGTGTGGTCCTGGACAAGTGACTTCCCCTCTCTGAGCCTTCATGTCTTCCCCTGTACAATCAGGGCAGAGGCTAGAGCTTGCTCTAGATTGTGACTGGAAGCTGTGGTCAGCAAGCTCCCCTGGCGCACAGTCATTCATCTAAACAAATCTGTGGAGTTTAAAGAACTGAATTCTTCGGCAGCTGCTGTGCTGCTCACAACTCACTGATGCTGGTCCTCGCTCCCAGTCCCCTTCCAGCTCCTGGGCTTCTGTGTTCCTCCTACCCTCTGCTCCAGAGTGCCTCTGTTACCGTGCCCTTTCTCAATCACATGCCCCAGTCCCTCTCTTCCTGCAAGTTTTCCCAGGAAGCCAAACTCTGGAGCAGTAGTACTAAAGACCTGGAACTTTTCCAGGCATGTCTTCCATAGTCTCCCTCCTCCACCAACCCCATGCTCCTTCTCCCATTCACCCAGGAAGACTCACCCTGCCCCCACCACACCAGCTTCCTCAGCCCTCCAGCTCTGTGCTGATGCTGCTTACAGTCAACATAGTTGCAGTCTCTTGGGTTCTGGGTGACTGGCTGCAGCTTCTCTGCTTTGTCCCCAACACTTGGCCTCCCAGTTCCACTCTGTCCTTGGTCACTCTGATTCCTCTTAAGCCACTCTATTGCTCATCTTTCTCATACATCACACACACTTGTCCTGGCTCCAACAGTCATGTCCTATAATTCCTCCCTCCCTACTTTCTCTGGCCACCATATCCTGCCAGGGCCCTGAGACTTAGAACATAGAAATTAGAAGAATTTAATTCCAATGAGCTCATAAAATCCCTGAAGCTGAAAGCAGAGCATTCTTTGTTGCTTGAGAAAGGGTAGAGGAGTTGAGGGAAGAGAGAACTAAGCCTATGAAAGACAGTCACCTTTTTCCACATCTCGTCCCTTATGCTGTTGAAGTCGCCTGTGCCTGGGATGTCCACCAGCACGACCCCTTCTGGGATCAGGTCGGATTTGGGAAGAGTCACTTCCACATGTTTGATCAAGGGCCAGATGTGCATCTCAGCGGCCTCCCCATCCCAATCTCTCCTCTGTGTGCGGATGTAGGGGTCCAGCTTGATGGACAGCTCTTCTGCCTGAAGAAGAAGGACAGAATCACGCACGCCAGCCTTGTTCCCAGCTCTGTTCATCCTGGTTGGCTGTGATGCAGGTTCATGGTAAGTATGCTTAGTAAGGGTAAGAAGTGCATCTGACAGAAGGCCTGAAATCAGGTCTGTAGGACCTAGAACCTGAGAGCCAGGAAGGACCCTGGAGATGAGGAAGTTCAAGCTCCTTACCTTGCAGATGAAAAAAAAAAAAAAAAAAACAAAGTCAGCTAAAATGGGACGTTAGGGAAGTTATAGCATTGCTGAATAATAGGTTTATCTTCTAAACTGCATTCAATTCTGAAATTAAGGTAATATGTAATTGACATTTTCATTACCAGAAAGCTAGCAATGACTATAGAAAATTAACAGTGATATGGTAACTATATTTTCCAAATTGAAAATTGATCTGAAATTGGATCTTAAAAAGAGTTTTTAAAATTTATCTTCCGATTACAAAAAATACCTTGATATGTAGGCATTTCTAGGATATTTTAATGATGGTGGGTAAGAGAGGGACTAGTTCTTAAACCACGGTTTCTGCTTAAACATGTCTTGGGACAATGACACATCCATGCCAGCAACTATGACAGTAAATCTCAACTGGGGTACTTCAGAGGACAGAGGATTTGGGATGTATGGTGGTCATTGTTAAATAAATTTCTATAGAATAGTCCTGAAAGAAAGATAAGAATATCAATTCCTAAGAGAGTTTAAATTAAATTGCTGGATTTGTTGCAGTCTGGGTAAGGAGTAAGAGATTTCATCAATTTCAACCAAATGATAAACAGCGAAAGATAATAAAAACTCTTTAAGATATTGTAATTTTAAAATAGAGCAGATACCGTAAGAGAGAAGTCCAGGAAAAGACATGGGCTTGAAAAGTCTCTTTCTACTAGAGGGCTAAGCCCAATAAACTGGTTCTGGGCAAACATCATTATAGAAGGCAAACTCGGATTCTAGGATCTCCAGTGGAAAGCCTGAATTTGTAAGCTCACTTATTGAGATGGTAATTCTGTTCACCTTCTTTCCGTGGGTAAATGTATGATGCTGGGAAGGAGTATTTCTAAATATAGAGTTGGCGAAGACATTGATATCCTTGTGTAAGCTGTATGTATTCAGATAAAGTCACTAGTTTTGTAATCATTGTGTTTCTCAGACATAGTCTATGTTTTAGATATTAGAAGTATAATCATTTTAATAGTAATATTCATCTTAAAACTATAAGAAATGGGTACTGTGTTTGATTTTCCAGATATACAAGAGATAGCAAAGTGCTTTGAAAAGGTTTCATTCATTTGATTTTTAAGTGTGCCTAGTCAAGTATTTAAACATTTTAGAGACTCAAATATATTGAACTTTAACCGAATGCAAAAAGCCTAAGGAAATGTGATTAATTATATAAGTATCATGGAATATTTAAGGAAGGTTTGCTTTGTTAATCAGGAAATAATTGAACATTAAACTTTAGGACGCATATAAAAATTGTACCCATTTTACCAACAGTCACTAGATTTATAAATAGAATAGCAATATTTTAAAGGTGTATTTAAAGGTGAGAGATACAAGAAAAACTAGGTTTTTAAATGTATAGCTTTCCTAAATTGAATGTTGATTCCACAAATATTTTGTTTTAATTCAGAAATTGAATTTTAACTTAAAATAAACATTGTTTATAAAAGCAAGAATACTACCAGTTGCCTATCCAATGTCCATCCTGTTCCTCCTTTATGCCAGCAGAATCCTGATTTTCTATCTGATTGGAAAGGCAGTGGAGTGAGACTGGTCTAAGCAAATCATGACAAGTCTGCTTTTCACTTTTTCTGGACCCCCTTTCAGCCAAGAAGGGCCATGTGGCTCAGTTCTGAACTCTGAAATCTACACAGAAATTTGTCAGAGGTATTTCTGGGAAAGCTTTTACTTTCTCATGAAAGGGGAGATGTGGCTGATGCCAACTTTTTCTCCACTTCTTCCTTCCAGGAGGCTAGCATGAAGTCTAGCACTTCGGGAGCCATCTCATGACAATGGGGTCGACGGAAGGCCAAGGGAACCAGAGATGCTGATCTTGACATTGCTGAGCCACTAAACCAACCCCACCCCTACTGCTCCCAAACCTCTTACATGAGAAAAAGAATAAATCCCTGTTTGTTTAAGCCACTATAAGTCTTCTTCAAAAATCACTGGCAGCCCAAATTATCCCTAATTATTCTCAAGTAACTGTAAATAGTCTTCTTTTGTGCACAAGAGCTCCTCCTTTCACATACTAAAAATTCCCATTTGATAGCCATAAATAATGAGGATAACTTGGGCTATGGATACTTCTGATTTGGGTAGCAACTTATTTCTTATTTCACACAAACACTGTACCACAAGCCCGTCCCCTGAAACAGATTCAACTGTTAGACATCAGACGCAGGATGAAATCAAGAAAAAAACGAACTTGATGCTACCTCTTCCGCCTTGAGGGTGATGACTCTGGAGGTGGGGATCTTCCTTTTGGGCTTCGCCCTCAGTAACTCCTCATAGTTCTTACTTTCTGCCCCATTTCCATAAATCATTTGTAGCTTCCAGGTGGCTTCCTCCACTGCCTCATCCCTGTTCCATGCATCTGCCTCTTCTCTGCCCAGCTCCTCCGTCCTGTGCAGGAGTTTAGTCAGGTTCTTCAGCTCCTCCCTCCACTCCTGCCAAGGCAGAGTAGGGCCAAGCCCCTCTTGACACAGACACAGAGAACACCGACAAACAGAGGCGCCCACTGCCCCCTGTGGAGGGCCAGGGGGCTGCATATTCAGAAAATCTAGGTCATCTATCTGGGATCTCGAAGAGGGAAATGGCTTGCCCAAAGTCTCATAACAATGCAAGCATCAGGCTAGACCCCCCTAGCTCACTTGATTGAACTTCCTCCTGGGATGGGCTCTTTTCATTAAACAAAGGCATGAGCTATATTTGCAAGGAATATAATGTTATCTCTGAGAGATAGTGAGAAGGAAAGAAAGAAAAGGAGGAACAAAAGGAAGGGAAAGAAGAAAGAAAGGAGGGAGAGATGGAGGGAAGAGGAAGGAAGGAAGGAAAAAAGAAAGGAAGGAAGGCAGGCAGGCAGGCAGGCAGGGAGGGAGGGAGAAAAAGAAGGAAGGAACGGACGGAGGGAGGAAGGGAACACTTACCTGGTCAGACAGAAGGTGGATTTTGGCCTCATACTGTGCACAGCAGCCGGAGCTCACTTGTACAATGCAGGAAGTACATATGCTTTCTCCAGACACTGGTAGAAACATTGCTTGCTGGATGATGGCATTGATCAGGGAGCTCTTCCCAGCCCCGGTGCTTCCAAATAATCCAATGTAGATTGGGTCCACTGTCGGCTTTTCAATCAAGGCAAGGAGCCTATTTCTGGGTGAATTTTAAAATGTACATTGTCATGATCATCAAAGTTTAGAGGGAACAGCATTGAAACAGAATGCAAAGGAACTGAATTCTAATCCTGGGCACGTCACTAAAATCTTCTGAGTCTCTGTTCTCTCCTCTGTCAATGGAGAATATCAATCCCTATTTGCTACACAGAGTTGGCCTGGGGATCAAATGAGATTATGCAAAAATATTTGGTAATGATAATTCCACACAATCCCTATAATGTCTATATAGATGTGAGGTATGTTTATTTGTATTCACTGGAAATTGTATATTCTTTGTTTGTCTGTTTGTTTATGTGTCTGAGACAGGGTCTCGCTTTGTCACCTAGGCTGGAGTGCAGTGATGCAATCATGGCTCACTGCAGCCTCAATCTCCTGGGCTCAAGAAACTCTCTCGCCTCAGCCTCTGAAGTAGCTGGAACTACAGGCGTGCCCCACGACACCTGACTAATTTTTTTGTATTTTGTGTAGAGACAGGGTTTTGCCATATTGCTCAGGCTGGTCTCAAGTGGTCCACCTGCCTCAGCCTCCCAAAGTGCTGAGATTACAGGTGTCAGCCACTGCATCTGGACAGAAATTGCATATTCTTGACCCTAGAAATACAGTGTATACAGAGGTGAAGTATTAATAGTGTTAGGAGCAACACAGAGTCTTACTGAACAGGAGAAGTTACAGCCTCAGCACCACTCAACTCCTTCAAGTCACAGAGGACAAATAGTTGGGGACATGAGCTCAGAGTCACACAGCCTGGGGTGAATTCTGGACCCTCTCACTGACCACTGGTGTGACTTTGTTCAAGTCTGGGCCTCTCTGAGCCTCACTTTCAGTAAAACGGAAGTAATCATAATAGTTCCTACTTTATAGGAGTGTTGGATGGATTAAATTATATTTCACATACATATACACACACACACACACACACACACATATATACACATACACACACACACACATATATATAAAGCACTTAGCAGATTACCTAACAGTGACAGCTCAATGAATGGCAACTATCCCATAGCGACAGAAATTTGTATCCTTCTTTCTTAGTTTCTAATTAAATAGTCCCTTTCCTTGTTGGGGGGAAGCACCTATAATAGCCTAAGGACAGATACTGACATAAAATTTCAGGGTTGCAGATTTCAGACTCACATGAGATATTTGACTCCATTAGGGATGCTATCGTCCAGGAAGACAGACTGAATAAGTTTCTGATAAGTGTTGCTCAAAACTCTTCTGGTCCGTGATTCCAATTTTTCATCTGGAATTAACAGAGAGAGGTCACCTGTAGGTACCTGGCAGGGATAAAGTACTAGGTCTCCAAAGGAGGTGTCTGCTGAACATCACAGAGAAGGAAAAAAAAAAAAAAATGAAATGAAAAGCCGATTAAACAAGATAGCAGGTTATCTCACACTAGGGATGGTGGCTCACTAGAGATAGCGATCATTGGTTCTGAAAATCTCCAAACAGCCAGGCTGCTCTGAAACTCTGGTAACAGAAGTTATGGTATGCTTTGCCATGGGCTTCAGCCCATTCTAGATTCTTCCCTCCTGTGTCATAAAAAGAAAAAAAAGTGCAAGGACACCATGTTGACACCCACCGAAGCACTAACCTAATCATCTTCACAGGCTTTGTTCTAAGCAGGAAGAAGTTATTTTGATAACAACCCTCCTGCCCAGAGATGCCTGGAGACAAATTGCCTAACTGCATACTGCTGCAGAAACTTCGAGTCCTCTCTTTCCAAAACAGGTTCATTTGAAGATGTTTCATCCAGCTGCAGAATTTAACTTCCTCTTTCTTTGACCATTTTAACATACTTGGAACAGAACAGAACCATGTTAAAACAACAGTTTCAGGACACTCACATTCCTTAAGAGCACTCTGCTCCACAGAAGGAAATGCTCGGAAACGCTGATCTCGATCTGATTTCCTTCTTTTTCTCATTGGTTCTTTATATAAATCATCTTCAACTAGAGATAAACAGAGGATATATAAGATTATACGTGTTGGGGCATGATATTCACCTCAACCTCTAGAGTAGCTGGGACTACAGGCACATACCATCACACCTGGCAAATTTTTGTAGAGACAGTGTTTCACCATGTTGCCCAGGCTGGTCTCGAACTTACCAAAAACACAAAATGTTTTGGATTAGCTAGGTGTGGTGGTGCGTACCTGTAGTCCCAGCTACTCAGGAGGCTGAGGTGGAAGGGTCACTTGAGCCCAGGAGTTGTAGGCTGCAGTGGGCTATGATTTTGCCACTGCACTCCAATCTGGGTGACAGAGCAAGACCCTGTCTCAAATATGTGTGTGTGTGTGTGTGTATATTTATACATATATATAAAGAGGAACTGCTTCCAGCTCTGTCTGCCCATAAACTCATTTGGGAAAAAACACTGTTGGATCATTCCAGTTTGGTTCCTACTTTCCAGAGTCACAAGACTGTCTGCATTTAGTTCCAAAACGTAGAGTTCAATCTATCTCCCCAGATAAAAAGCTTCTATTTGCAACTCCTCAGAAGCCAAAGTGGCTGGACATTCTTCACCAAACGCCAAGTTTTAGGAAATCAACCAACTGTGTAGAGAAAAGTTGAAGACAGGGTTAAGTGTGCGGTGAGGAAAGGCCTCTGGGAGGTCTTGTCAGACTAGGAAAGAAATCAGCCTGGTGCAGTGGCTCACACCTGTAATCCCAGCTCTTTGGGAGGCCAAGGCGGGCGGATCACGAGGTCAGGAGATGGAGACCATCCTGGCTAACAAGGTGAAACCCCATCTCTACTAAAAATACAAAAAATTACCCAGGCATGGTGGCGGGCACCTGCAGTACCAGCTACTCAGGAGGCCGAGGCAGGAGAATGGTGTGAACCCCGGAGGTGGAGTTTGTAGGGAGCCGAGCTCGCGCCACTGCACTCCAGCCTGGGCGACAGAGCAAGACTCCGTCTCAAAAAAAAAAAAAAAAGAAAAGAAAAAAAAAAGAAATCAACGAGAAGCAGAATGCAAAGGAAAACAGGGGCCATGTGACCAGGAAGAATCACACATTCTTGAGCCTCAGTTTACTCATCTGGAAAATGAAAGAACTGAGAACAACAACAAAAACACACACGCGCTACAAGAGTTTGGATGGATGCCCTCCGGAGAGCCTTAAAAATTGGGGGAAATGTTTTCCCTTCTTCGCTTGAAGGCATCAGCAGCTGCTTCCTTACATAAGCAAGAACAGAAATCACCTAGAAGCAGATCTTTGTAGCTCTGTGGAGATTCATTCACTTAAGTTGTTTCCCTTGGTTATGAAGTGAAGGGCTGGTTGGGCCCATCATCCTAAAGAAGGGGTATAACCAAAATGTTGTGTTTTAGACAGATTTTGGAAAACACCCCTTGGTCATATGTACCTGGCTAGAAAGGGGTAAGAGGTGGATCTTTGGGGTGAAGGTTGTTGAAAATGGTTCTAACCCAGGGCTCCTGGGGCTGGCCCGTGCCTTAGAAAATGGCCATGAGGTGAACCGAAAGAGTTGATCCCCAAGAATCACAGGGAGGCCATGAGGCTCCAAAACTGAGTGTGACAATCTGAGGTCATTCCCTGAAGAACCACAGAGAAGAAACGTCACATGGCACCCAAGAATGGCAGCCCACACAGAAGGCCCAGTCTCTGCCCGTGGGCTCTAGACACAGATCTCCCAGACAATTCAGGCAGCCTTCCCTCTCTGTTCAACCTTGCATCTTCCAGCACAAATGGAAGCCAACGCACACCCCGTAGAATATTCTAGTGCAAGTCATGCTATTTGCCAAGGCCTGAATCTCTGCCACCTCATGCTCCACGCTCATGCTGCAACTGAGAGTTGAGAGAGGTTACACTTCAACCCTTCCGTCTCAGACATTCTAACTGATGATTGAGCTCAAATTCAAGAATTCGCCCTGGCTCAGTTTGAGGACTGCCTTAGAACAAAATACCAAGAGGTTGCTGGCTCGGTGGCTGGAGCTGGAGAGGAAGAGGCAAAGAAAGAAGAGTCTGCTGGTTAGGCCCCAGGCCAGTTACCGACTGAAGAACACTTTAATCTGTGCTCCAAAAAGCATCTTAGAACTCCAGGATATGTCCACGACCTGTCTGTGGAAAGAGTGGAAAGGGATGTAGACTTTGTAACTCAGGAACTCTTTTGGGTAAACAATGTTTGCCTAATCTCTTAGCCATGTGTATAAAACAAGGGCCAAGTTCACACATCCAGGGCCCTTATTTCAACATTGTAAGGACTGGCAACAAATCTGATAAGAGTTTGGAAGTTTATTTCTCAACTAAAGCAAAGGCTAGGAAGTCCAATACAGCAGGGTTTAAAACTTTTTCTTCAATTTCTAAAATGCAAAACTATCCGGAAAGGAGAAAATATTCCATCTTGGATTTATACCATATAAGGGTAGTATTTTTATATTAGATTGTAATAAAAATAAACTAGTCTGAACTTAGATCACAGATCTTATTATTCTTGTTCATCACTTAAGCCCTTCCTTGCCCTTTCCAGCACTCCCCATCAAATCCTCCTAGGAGCCAGCAGTTGCGGTGGATAGCGGCAGTCCAAAAAGTGTAGTATACCACTGCTGTTCCTCCCTGCTGCCACAAGGTGTCACTTTTGAAAACTGATCCCCCAACAGCCTGAGCTGAGATGCGGTTTCATTATTGACTGTTGAACTTTTTTTTTTTGAGACGGGTCTCCACTGTCGCCCAGGCTGGAGTGCAGTGGCAGGGTCACAGCTCACTGCAGCCTCAACCTCCTTGGCTCAAGCAATCCTCCGACCTCAGCTCCCAAGTAGCTAGAACTACAAGCACTCACCACCACGCCCGGCTAATTTTTTTTTCTTTTTTCTTTTTCAGCGATGAGGTCTTGCTGTGTTGCCTAGGTTGGTCTTGAACTCCTGGGCTCAAGAGATCCTCCTATCTTGGCCTCCCAGAGTCCTGGGATTACAGACATGATTCAGACCATTGCCAGAAACTGCCAGAAATCTTCCAAGCAAAATGATCCCATTCCTCAAGGCTAAGCTCAACTGAGGGAACCCCAAAGTGGCAATTCTTCCTATATGCCTGTTCAGGCTTGCTTCAGATGCTAGCATCACCCCCACTAACCCAGAAACACTGCTTCACCTTGCCCCTAAGGAAATCTATCCCCTCGGAGTGAGGAAACGTTCCCTCTTCAGTCCTCAAAACACAAAGGATATGATACACGACTGTTTTCTGCAACTGGGGGATACATCCCTGTCATCGTCCTATAGGGAAGGCTCCCTCATTGGCTCCAGGGGCCCTATATCTGCCTTCTGAGGAAGGGAAGCCACCCATACTGACTCCAATGTGAGTCACACTTCCATGAGCCACTCCAAGGCACCTACATCTCTCCTTCTAAGGAAAGCCATCTAATGTCATTCCAGGGGTCTTGTAAGAGAGGCTACCTTCAGAGTGTTCAAGGTGACTTTCTGGAACATTATTATTATTATTATCGAGATGGAGTCTCACTCTGTCACCCAGGCTGGAGTGCAGTGGCACAATCTTGGCTCACTGCGACCTCTGCTCCCGGGTTCAAACGATTCTCCTGCCTCAGCCTCCCAAGTAGCCTGGTATTACAGGCACGCACCACCACACCCAACTAATTTTTGTATTTTTAGTAGAGACAGGATTTCGCCATGTTTGGTCAGGCTGGTCACGAACTCCTGATCTCAGGTGATCCACCCACCTCGGCCTCCCAAATTGCTGGGATTACAGGCGTGAGCCACCGTGCCCAGCCTGGAACATTATTTTTTTTTAAAGGAAAAAGTCCCACTTATTTAACTGCTGGCCAAACAGTTCACTTCATGATGAATAGGCTATTTCAGTTACTGTTGAAATATCTGATCTTCATTCACTATTTAAACTTGTCATGAGAAAGCACCTTCTGAATAAAGGGTAAGGAACAATGACAACAGTTAAATATAGTCCCAACCTATTTGCCTTTTATCCTATAACAGTAATCAGTTCCTATATCCTCCATTAGAAGATACTGCAGAGGTGTTACCTGGATGTGGTTCCTGGCCAAAAACATCCTTCATTTCTGCCATTCCTTGTTACGTGAACTCCTGCTCTTCTCCGCTTAGGAGAACCAGCCTATGAAGACAAAGTACAAAGACAGGTGGGGCAGCAGAATTTGAAAATACAGAAAGCAAAACCTAAGGATGTGTCAATCTGCTTGTGCGGTGTTTCTGCCCATTCCAACTTATCTCTGAATCCCTCACATCTAGTACACTACTTGATGGAAATATAACAAGATTAGTGTTTGAACACCGATTTCCAATAATATTTAGGCCAGGTGTGGTGGCTCACACCTGTAATCTCAGCTCTTTGGGAGGCCAAGGGGAGGCAAATCACTTGAGGTCAGGAGTTCAAGACCAGCCTGACCAACACGGTGAAACCCCATCCTATGAAAAATACAAAAATTAGCTGGCGTGGTGGTAGGCGCCTGTAATCCCAGCTACTCGGGAGGCTGAGGCAGGAGAATCGCTTGAACCTTGGAGGCAGAGGTTGCAGTGAGCCGAGATGGAACCACCGCACTCCAGCCTGGATGACAAAGTGAGACTCTGTCTTCGGGTGGGGGGGAAGAAAAGAGTCTAAACCAATAGTACCTGAGAGCTTTAGGATAACTCATGCTGAAATGAGAATAAGCCTCTGGTGACCAGAGCTGTGAAGGTGAGTGTATATAGCTTCACTGCTTTGGGTGGCATCAGTGCTCCACTGGGGCAAGCCTTGAACCCTGTGCCAGTGATATTTAGTTCCAGTAAGTCTCAGCAGGAATCTGGGAGGTGGATGGAACATTAGATATTCCTAGAGTTCCCTTGAGTTGCTTTGGGGGACTGCTGACTGGGGAAGGAGATGCAGTGACTTGGTTCCCTGGACCTTCCTCACCAAGCGCAACTTCCACCAAGAGGACACCCCTCCTGGGCTCTCCTTGCAGCTTGCAGGCATAGAGGGTCTGTGGGAGGGAGAGGAGAGGCACATCCGAAAGAAGAAGGGACAGATTCAGCTGGTCTCCAGTCCACTGGCAGATACGGTTTGGACACAGAGGGAGAACTCGCCCCATGGAGGCTCAGAACAGAGGGCACTGCGCAGATAGGGTGGAATCTGCTAGCCTGGAGCTGCTTCATCTCCACCCATAGGGAAGAATTAGAAGAACATGAATGGGAAATACCCAATGTGCTTACTTGCCGTTATCTGATGTTTCTGTTTGGATCACTCAGCCGTGTATTTCCAAAGCAGAGTCACCAGCCCTTCTGAAATATGCAAAATCACCCCTGATCTGTCCTACTAGACCTACAGGCTGTTATTTAGGGAAACTATGTCTCATTTACACATTAACCCCAAATTAAAATCACCATCATCAGTTAGTCTTAGTTTGGTTTGCAGATATTAACTGACTAAACGGCTTCTGTATTTGGCAGGTGCTGGGTGAATGGGGTGAGAGCCCCTATTAAGTGCGAGATTCTGAGTCTTAGGTAGACCTCTTTCCCTCTCCCTTCCTCCTCTCTGCAGCCCACTTTCAGACCATCCCACACTCTTTACAGTTCTCCAAAGCAGGGTATCCTATTGAACTCTTGAGCATTTTAGCACATGTGGGATGCCCTTCCCTTCTTCTCCCAGGTGAATTCCTGCTCTTGCTTCAAAATCCTATTTTAGTGTTTCCTCTGTGAAATGGTGTCTGATACCCACTCATTCCCCTCCTGCATTCCTGCTGCTCCATACACACCTGTGTTATAACACTGATTGTACTGTGCTTACATCTCTTCCTCCTGGTTGAACCACTCAAGGTCAGAGGACTGCATTTTTTTCAGTGGTGCATTTCTATCAAGAAGGGCAATGACTAAATGTTAGCTGATTGAATGGATAACATAATGGATGGGAAGCTTTTGATGAGATTCTACACCAAAGGACGTTTAAAAGCTAAATTTGTTGTTTTTGTCTGGTGGTTTGTTTGCTTGTGACAGAGTCTTGCTCTGTTGTCCAGGCTGGAGTGCAGTGGCACGATCTCAGTTTACTGCAACCTCCACCTCCTGGGTTCAAGCAATTTTTCTGCCTCAGCCTCCGGAGTAGCTGGGATTAGAGGCATTGCACCATCATGCCTGGCTAATTTTTGTAATTTTAGTAGAGATGGGGTTTCGCCATGTTGGCCAGGCTGGTCTTGAACTCCTGGACTCAAGTGATCCACCTGCCTCAGCCTCCCAAGGTGATGGGATTACAGGTGTGAGCCACCATGCCTGGCCCTGAATTCATTTTTGATATGTTCGAGTCCTTGCTTAACGAATAAAGCAAAGAGTAGAAATCAATAGTCAAGCATGCAAATGAAGCAGCACTCACAGTGAGGACTGCTCCACGGGGATGAGGAGTATTTGATGTGAGGAAGGGAAGACACAGGTAAAGGCAGAAGATGGTGGTGGGGGGCGGGGGGGGCTTCATGGTGGTCCTCAAATGCATTACCTTACAGTTGCAAATAAAAGAGACATCCTGCATATTTTCTAGGGTTCTCAGAGGGTAGGAATAGATCCACTAGGTGGAAGGTACAAGAAAAAATTTTGGCTTAACATTCTCAAGTAATCAGAGTCGTCCAAGATAGAATGAGCTCCCTTACGAAGAAGTGAGTTTTCTGCCTCTAGAGGTGTCTGAACCTATATTGATATGACCACCTAATAATGACATTGGGATAGATACATTTTAAGCCTTCTTCAAATCCCAAGATTCTATGTTCTTACTTGAAAATTTTCACCAGGAAAGCTGGTAGTAGAAGTGTGCTAATGAGGTCACCAAATTTCACAAGAGGCACAAGCAATTTCTGGTTTGGAATACTGAGTCAGAAATGCTGACACACATCAAAACCTAGGCGTGTTATGAGAAAAAAAGACAGATGGGCTATAACGTGGGTAAACATACCATAATGCATGTCAATAATTTTAGGCAGGGTATGATGGCTCACGTCTATAATCCCAGCACTTTGGGAGGCTGAGGAGGGAGTATCGATTGAGCCCTGGAGTTTGAGACCAGCCTGGGCAACCAAGTGAGACCTTGACACTACCAAAAAAATTAGCCGGTTGTGGTGACACACACCTGTAGTACCTGCTATTTGGGAGGCTGAGGTGGGAGGATCCCTTGAGCCCTGGAGTTCAAGGTTGCAGTGAGCTGTGATTGCGCCACTGCACTCCAGCCTGGGTGACAGCAAGACCCTGTCTCAAAGGAAAAAAAAAAGCTGGATACAGAACTAGGATTACCCTTAGGAAAAAGATCTGTTGTTTTCTGAAGAGAGCAGCTCAAGAAGCAAATCCTATGAAAGGTTAGGCATCATATTATCACAGTGAGCACTGGAAGCAAAACAAAATGTATGATCCAAGCAGTGGATAAATCCACGGTCGACCTCCAGGACAGCTGGTGTACTGGAATTCAAATTCTAGGAGGAAACCGTGGAGCCAGATAAAGTACAAAAGAACTGACAGGCCAAGTTGATAAGAGGCGTGGTCATACAGACCCTAAGATTAGGGTCCTTCAGTTGAGAGAGCTGTGGATTAAAGGGCAAAAAATCAAAGGGCTTTGAGTTTAGAGCAGAAGCAGTTGTGGTCACTGAATTCTGGAATACGGGCGGTGGTTCTGGCTTCTTTCGGAATCACAGGAACTTTAGTTCATTTGACTTTATTTACTAAATCAACAGTACACAAAGTCCAGCAAGGGCCGTTAGCATGTAACTAGCTGGGGTTGGGTTGGGTTTAGCTGCATGCAACGAAGACAGAAAACCACACACCTTCCTCCGTAGCAGCATCTATGGTTTCCGTATACAAGTAATTTGTGAACTCTAACTGAAATTTAGAATAATTGGAAATTATGTGGATTTGGTTGTAGTGGATTGGGCTTCAAATTCCTTTGGCCAATGTTCAAAGACTGGCGTGAAGGGATCATTTGATGACCAAACAAAAACACTGGCAAGCGGAAAGGGATCATTTGCAAAAAGGCTAAGCGGACAGAAGAAAATAAACACCAAGTACTTAAAAAGGAAAAGCGATAAACAAATGGGGGTAGTTTGGTACAGACATTTAGTATATAGTTATTGGGTTGAACTAAATGATGAGGTGGGAAGAACATTAGGCTAGAAATCAGGTGTGGAAATTTCCAGCTCCAGCTTCGCCGCCAATCAATAAAGCTGGAGGACTTCAGACAAGTCGTTTTATCACCCTGACCTCAGGTTTCCCAGGTGTAAGGCAAAGACTGAACTAGTCCTTAAAGTGTGAGTGTTCTCTGATTTAGATAGGTGGTAAAAAGATGAAAATTCTCATTTTGAAAATGTTACTTGTTATTGAAACCAAGACCGTACCAATGATTAGGGATTCCGTGTGGCCAAGAGCAGTACACCGAGAGCACTGTGATTTCAAGTGCATTATATTAAGGAGAAAATGAGCCATAGGAGTATAGTCCTTCTTCAAATCATCCTGCAGTCTATTTCCCCCCAAAGGGAAGGAATGGTGGTGTTCACTGCGAAAATTTGGTTTCTGTGGAGAAGCAATTGGTAACAGTCCAAATGTATTGCTCAGATAGGCAAAGTTCTGCCTGTGTGGTTTATTTTGCTTGTATTTCAGCTATGTGGTTAGCACTGAAGTTTTGCTTTTAGTGCTTATTTACATTCCTGTGCACTGAACCTAAGAATAGCATCTTTTAAATAAGATTGTGGACATTCAGCTAGATATAGGAAGGTCACACAGAACTGGTTTCCTGATAAATAATTGTAACTTTTCACAGTTACTCTTGCTTCTCTCCCTCTCCTTTTCTTCTGTTTGTGTTTGCTTATTGTCTTTTTCTTACAGGAAAATCACAGAGGCAACACAAATGCAGGTCATTCCTGTAGTAGAACAGCTGCATATCATGGCATTGAATAAAGAATGCGGGCTGGGTGCGGCGGCTCACGCCCATAATCCCAGCACTTTGGGAGGCTGAGGCAGGTGGATCACGAGGTCAGGAGTTCGAGACCAGCATGACCTGCATGGTGAAACCCCATCTCTACTAAAAATACAAAAATTAGCCAGGTGTGATGGCACGCGCCTGTAATCCCAGCTACTCACGAGGCTGATGCAGGAGAATTGATTGAATCTGGGAAGCAGAGGTTGCTGTGAGCTGAGATCACGCCACTGCCAGCCTGGGCAACAAAGTGAGACTCTGTATCAAAAAAAAAAAAAAAAAGAATGCAAGGGCCCCGTCTTCTACAGATCCAGACCCTGAGGACCAGGAAGGGGAAGAAACTTGTCCAAGGTCACATAGTAAGGTTATGGCAATGAGGGCTGAAACTCAGGTTTCCTGACTCCAAGTTCAATGTTCTTTTCATCACATTCAGCACTTCTAATAGGCACTATTTAAACAAGCCCCCTGGAGCTCAGGCATAGGGGAATGGAGGAAGTGGTGCCCACAAAGGAGGGTTCCCTCAAACGCATGGCAAAGGCATTTCATGAGAAGGAAGGCTGTTGAGTGGGGAGAGCAGCAACTTTGTATGCAGGAACTCAAGCTGAAGCCACTGCCTGCAAACTGCTTTTTTGTTTTTTGTTTGTTTTGTTCTTTTTTTTTTTTTTTTTTTTTTTTTTTGAGATGGGGTTTTTGCTCTATCGCCCAGGCTAGAGTGTAGTGACACATGATCTCAGTTCACTGCAACCTCCACCTCCCAGGTTCAAGCAATTCTCCTGCCTCAGCCTCCTGAGTAGCTGGGATTACAGGAACCTGCCATCATGCCTGGCTAATTTTTGTATCTTTAGTAGAGACGAGGTTTCACCATGTTGGCCAGGTTGGTCTCGAACTCCTGACCTCAGGTGATCTGCCCACCTTGGCTTCCCAAAGTGCTGGGATTACAAGCGTGAGCCACCACATCCAGTCTTACAGCCTGCAAACTCAAAGACACCCTCAGAAGTAAAACAAGCCAGAGAGAGACAAGAAGAGAGAGAGACTATCAGAGGAGTACATTTTCACTGCATTTTTTCTGTGTTCAATGCCAAAATTCAATGTGTTTATTACAAATGACAAATGTCTTTTTCTTTTCCCCTAATTATTCTCCTTAGGCAGAATCTCATTTCACCCTACCTTGCCTCGCATCATTAACCCTTGCCAAAACTATTTACTTACTTAAATTTAAATACTTAAATTAGCACAGTTTCTCAAAGGGGCATTCTGGTCATTAACATTGGTTTACTCTCTACTTTTAATAAATATGGGAAGTGCTTGGTACATAGCAAGCACTAAATAAATTGTCTGTTGAATGAATGATGGTAGATATAATTTTTTGAGATCTGTCTATATCTAGATATAGATATATAACTTAGATGGTAAGATTAAGAATAGCAGGAATTATATTTATTATTTTATTTATTCATCCATTCATTCAACAAATTCAACTCAACTATTTGTGAGTACCTATGGTGTACCAGGTACCGTTCTAGATACTGGGGGTACAGCAGGGAACAATATGGGCATGGTATCTGCAAACAAAGGGCTTCCATATTCCAGATGTGAATGGTGGAGTGAAAATTACTAGGGATTTGGAGTCAGAATGCCTGGATTTTTGCTCCTGCTCCCAAACTTCAGTACAACACAGAGCAAATCACCTGATCTCTCTGAGCCTCTATTCCTCCACATATAGGATAGAATTGGTTAAAAAAAAGAAAAACCTTTATCAAGAGTTAATTGGCCGGGCGCAGTAGCTCATGCCTGTAATCCCAGCACCTTGGGAGGCCAAGGTGGGCAGATCACGTGAGGTCAGGAGTTTGAGACCAGCCTGGCCAACATGGTGAAACCCTGTCTCTACTAAAAATACAAAAATTAGGGCTGGGCGCAGTGGCTCACACCTGTAATTCCAGCACTTTGGGAGGCCGAGGCAGGCGGATCATGAGGTCAGGAGATGGAGACCATCCTGGCTAACACGGTGAAACCCCGTCTCTACTAAAAATACAAAAAATTAGCCGGGCGAGGTGTGGTAGTGGGCGTCTGTAGTCCCAGTTACTTGGGAGGCTGAGGCGGGAGAATGGCATGAACCCAGGAGGCGGAGCTTCCAGCAAGCCGAGATCACGCCACTGCACTCCAGCCTGGGCAACAGAGCCGGACTCCATCTCAAAAAAATAAACAAATAAATATATATATATATACATTTATAAATTAGCCGGGTATGGTGCTGCATGCCTGTAATCCCGTAATCCCAGCTACTTGGGAGGCTGAGGCCGGAGAGTCGCTTGAAGCCTGGAAACAGAGGTTGCAGTGAGTCAAGATCGCACCACTGTACTCTAGCCTAGGCAATAGAGCAAGACTCCATCTCAAAAAAAAAAAAAAAAATGAAAGAGTTTGTTATGAGAATTAAATGTGATAATGAATGCAAAATTGCTCTACAGGCACTTATGCATCTGTAAAAATGTTATTTTTTTAATATTTTGTGAAAGTAGCTTACACTAGAAATCAGTACCAGTATCATCCAGGCCACGTCTGTTAGTCTTTGGGGAACAAATGCCACCTTAGCTGAGATCCTGACTCCCATTCTTGTCTCCACTGATTAAGCACATTGAGCATGCTCTACCATCTTCCTTAAAGAATCTTTGGTTAGCTGGGTGCAGTGGCTCACACCTGTAATTCTAACATTTTGGGAGGCCAAGTCGGGCAGATCGCAAGGTCAGGAGTTTGAGATCATCCTAGCTAACACGATGAAACGCCGTCTTTACTAAAAGTACAAAAAATTAGCCAGGCGTTGTGGCACACACCTGTAGTCCCAGCTACTCTGGAGGCTAAGGCAGAGGAATCGCTTGAACCCGGGAGGCGGAGGTTGCAATAAGCCGAGATCATGCCACTGCACTCCAGCCTGGGCGACCGAGTGAGACTCCGTCTCAAAAAAAAAAAAAGAATCTTTGGTCAAGTTTTTTCGTGCTCTCACAAGAAGGCGAGCTCAAGAATGAAAGAAGGAAGAGGAGGAGACTATTAATGAAATGATAGAATGTTGATGAAATTTAGAATTTATTTCCTTTCTCTTTGAGTTTGGGTTTAGGTTTAAGTAACTTTGGTGTTGGCAACATTTCCTAACCACCTTGTTGGCCACTGCACTGCTCTTCCAAATAGGGATGTCCCAGGAGAGCAGTTTAAACGCATTAGCTCAGAAGCAAAAGTGAAACAAGGGCCTCCAAATCTCTGAAGGAAAAGAGATATGTTTCCAGCATTAACACATCGGCTAATGTGTTCAGCATTAGAAGTGTGGCCACCAGAAGCAGTCATAGTAGAAGCGAGGCTTTGGGATGACATGTTTTTCTCCATCTTTCTTCCCTAGGTAAAGAGGTAAGCAAAACAAGCAGATATTTTCATAACGTATTTTAGCAGATTCTAGCGAAGCGAATTTGAATCTTCTCATACTGCTCTCCCAAGCTTGTTCAAGCTAATGAGGCATAAGATGACACTTCCCTCCTTATCAGGAATTCATACATCTGCCAGTAATTTCTGCAATAGCTATTTTCTTTTGGGAGGAATGATTAATGACTTGCCTAAGATCACACTGTTCAGTACAATTCAAACTAAAACCTGATTCCCCCCATTAAAACCTGATTCCCCCCATTTCTAGCCCACTGGCCTTTTTACATAGCCTTAAAATTCACTTAAACAGCCTGGGCATGGTGGCTCATGCCTATAATCCTAGCACTTTGGGAGGCTGAGATGAGAGGATCCCTTGGGTCCAGGAGTTTGAGACCAGCCTTGGCAAAAAAGCGAGACCCTCATCCCTACAACATTTTTAAAAAAAAAATTAGCTGGGCGTGGTGGCATGCATTTGTAGTCCCAGCTATTCAGGAGGCTAAGGCAGGAGGATTACTTGAGCTAGAAGGTCAAGACTGCAGTGAGCCATGTTCACACCACCGCACTCCAGCCTGGGTAACAGAGCGAGGCCTTAAAAACAAACAAACAAAACCCCCAAAATTCACTTAAGCAAACAGAAAAGTAGTTTTTCCCTCAAGAAAGTATTTCCCTCAAGAAATAACTTGCTTTAAGAAAATCAAATGAGAGAGAAGAGATAAATGTCCCATATACAGAAGAATTCCAAATAATTTACATAGCTACTCTGTCCTCAAGGAGGTAGAACAAAACTCCCTGCTCCTTAGGTAAGTGCTGTGCATAGCAACTTCTTTCCAAAGAGAACAGGGCAGAGATTAGAGCAGGGAAAGGGTCACTTTATAGCAGAGAAACCACACAAGCACTGCCTCCGCCAGGTGGTCAAGGTCAACACCAACAGTCCTAAATCATGTTGACGATGTTGTCCCTTGATATGATGTGATGAGAACAGCACTTAAACTCTGTGACTCCTTCCCCAAAACCTGTAACTCCAGTCTAATCATGAGAATAACCTCAGACAAATGCCAATAAAAGAAGCCTACAAAATACCCAACGAGTACACCTCAAAACCACCAAAAAGTCTGAGAAACAACATTACAGCTAAGAGAAGCCTAAGGGAACATAACTAAATGTAATGTGCTATCCTGAATAGGATTCTACAGTAGAAAGCAGACGTCAGATAAAAACCAAGAATCTGAATCAAGTACAGACTTTAACAATAACACATCAGTATGTGTTCATCAGTCGTAACAAATGTACCACACTAATATAAGATAATAGGGGAAGTTGGGTGGGAATTACATAGGAATGCTCTAAACTATCTTCTCAATATTTCTGTAAACTCAAAACTGTTCTAAAAATTAAGGTCCATTTTTTAAAAATCAACCACAAGTTACAGTATAAATTACATAAAAGAAACAACTTACCAGATGTCACTGAACAGAAAACAAAAACAAAGTTCTGCTTTGGTTATAGGAGTCCACAGAGGAGATGGTGGCAGCTTCTCCTTGGTTCAGGTATTTGGAACCAGCTGGGGTACGCAGCCCTTTGGGCCACAATCGCAAAGCCACGTTTACACACCAGAAGTGAAACTGACTTGCCATCAGGGAGCTATTTATCATGGTCTCCTCCCACAGATACTGATTTATGCTGTCTTCTTTCACTGAAATCTACATTTGCCAGGGGTGGTGGCTCACTCCTATAATCCCAGCACTTTGGGAGGGCCAAGGCAGGCAGATCACTTGAGGCAGGAGTACAAGAGCAGCCTGGCCAACATGGTGAAACCCCATCTCTACTACAAATACAAAAAAAAAAAAAAAAATTAGCCAGGTGTGGTGGTGGGACCCTGTAATCCCAGCTACTCAGGAGACTGAGGCAAGAGAATTGAGCCTGGGAGGTAGAGGTTGCAGTAAGCCGAGATTGCGCCACTGCACTCCAGCCTGGGTGACCGAGCAAGACTCCATCTCAAACAAACAAAACAAAATCTAAATGGTACATGAAATGGGGATCTTGCATCCTTCTCTGCCATATTCCTCAAGTAGGCAGATCTGTCTTTTTTCCTTTCCAGATGCATCGCTGCGTCCCTCCACAGCATCCTTTCCCTGAGGGTGAACCCTATTCAGATGACTGGCTCACTGGAGCAGATAGGAAAAATGCCCCAGTTCCGAAAGAGACAAAGCACTGGCTCCCAGACACCCAACTATAAGACATGACTGGGAGAGATGGAGGCTATGAGATAATAAATATAAACTTATTCTTGACCCAAAGTCTTAAAATTCACCAAAAATAACATCTGCCAAAAACAAAACAACACTGGATTGTTTGAGAGTATAAATGAGTGATATACTGCTTTACATCTCTTTCTGGAACTTAAATTTTAAATCCGTATATTTTTATTTTATTTCTTTATTTATTTAGAGACAAGGTCTTGCTCTGTCACCCCCAGGCTGGAGTGCAGTGGCACGATCATAGCTCACTGCAGCCTCGACCTCCCAGGCTCAAGCCATCCTCCCACTTCAACCTCCTGGGCAGCTGGGACCACAGCCATGTGCCATCATGCCCATCTAATTTTAAATAAACCCAGAAAACAAAAATTTTAAAGTACTGTCCAGGAGAGAAGAAACTAAAACTCACTCCAAATACAGGGAGAAAGCTGTTCCTTGAACCCTCAGCTTCAGGGTGTAACTTTTTTTTTTCTTTTGGTGAGACAAAGTCTTGCTCTGTCACCCAGGCTAGAGTGCAGTGGCATGATCTCAGCTTACTGTAACCTCTGCCTTCTGGGTTCAAGAGATTCTCCTGTCTCACCCTCCTGAGTAGCTGGGATCACAGAGGTGCACCACCATGCCTGGCTTTTTTTTTTTTTTTTTTTTTTTTAATTTTAGTAGAGACAGGGTTTCACCATGTTGGCCAGGCTGAACTCCTGACCTCATGTGATTCGCCCACCTTGGCCTCCCAAAGTGCTGGGATTACAGGCGTGAGCTACTGTGCCAGGCCAAGGGTGTATGCTACCTCTAAAAGCCAACTCAGTCATTACCAAGACGACCCTCAGTACTCTAGGTATATATTTAGTCCGAAGAAGGGATTCAGAAGGTAAAGAGGTCAGAACAGGGAAAGAATTTAAGGTAAATGTTTAGACTGTGGTCTTAAAAACTGCTTTGAACTTTTGGCAAGATGATGTCCCTCCTCCATAAGAAAACCACAGAAACAGCAAGCTAAAGTTCAGAGCAAAGAAAGTCAGCACAAATGCCACCCTGGGTGCTGAGTCTTACACTGATCTCTAGGCAAAATCACACCTTACACTTAACATTCATGTCACGCGTGCTCAGCTCTCCCTCTACTGGCTATTTGTTAGCTTCAACAATTCACCACAAATGCTACTAAATTACTTAATTACTAAAATTAATTTTGAGCATGTTTAAAGCTTCCTGGGGCCAGGCACAGTGGCTCACGCCTGTAATCCCAACATTTTGGGAGGCCGAGGTGGACGGATCACCTGAGGTCAGGAGCTCGAGACCAGCCTACCCAACAGGGTAAAACCCCATCTCTACTAAAAATACAAAAATTAACTGGGCATGGCGGCACACACCTGTAGTCCCAGCTACTCAGAAGGCTGAGGCAGGAGAGTTGCTTGAACCCGGGAGGCAGAGGTTGCAGTGAGCGAAGATCAGGCCACTGCACTCCAGCCTGGGTGACAGAGCGAGACTCCATCTCAAAAAATAAAAATTAAAGCTTCCTGGGTTCCTTTGTTTGTTTGCTTGTTTGTTTGTTTTAGACAGGATCTCACTCTGTCACCCAGAATGAAGTGTAGTGGCGTGATCACGGCTCACTGCAACCTTGACCTCCTGGACTCAAGTGATCCTCCCACCTCAGCCTCCCAAGCAGCTGGGACTACAGGCATGTGCCACCACACTTGGCCTAAAAAAAAAAAAAAAAAAAAAAAAAACTTGAGTAGAGATGAGGTCTCCTTATGTTACCCAGGCTGGTCTCAAACTCCTGAGGTCAAGTGATCCTCCCATCTCAGCCTCCCAAAGTGTTGGGATTACAGGTATAAGCCACCAGGCCCAGCCTCTGGGGTTCTTCATGGTAGTCCTTGGCACCTGCTATTGGACACCTGAATGCTAGGCCTGTTAGATGTTTCTCCATTCTCTCAGGCTGAATTTCCATTGAACTTACAGAAGAGAAGCAATGAGAATGTCTACAGAGCGTCATCATCACACCCAACCACCTATCCAGTGCTCTGCCCTCCAGCCTGTTACTAGATGAACTATCCATGCACCCATTAAAGGCCAATCCCTTCTCTGTGCACCAGATTCCATCCCTCTCTCTAACTGAAGAACCACGTAGAGTACCTCCTCCTCTTCTCTAATTCACCAAACTTTCACTCTCCACTGGATTATTCCCATCTGTGAACAGACTTGATGTCATTTATTCCACCTTAATAAACACTCCCCTGAACCTCCATTTCCCTGCCAGGTATTAGTACATTTCTCCGCACTTCTTTATGACAAAACTCCTAGGCCAGGCAGTGTCAGCACTTTGGGAGGTTGAGGCAGGAGGATCACTTGAACCCAGGAGTTCAAGACCAGTCTGGGCAACATAAGGAGACCCCCATCTCTACAAAAAATAAAAATAAAAATTAGCCAGGCATGGTGGCACATGCCCGTAATTCCAGTTACTTGCGGGGCTGAGATGGAAGGATCACTTGAGCCTGGGAGGTCGAGGCTGCAATGAGCTGTGATTGCACCACTGCACTCCAGCCTGGGTGACAGAGCAAGACCTTGTCTCCAAAAACAAACAAACAAACAAAACCCCACAACTCCTCAAAAGAGTTGTCTCTACTTACTGTCTCAAATTCCTTTCCTCTCAAGCTAATATAAACCTATTCCAGCCAATCCTTCACCCTTCCCATTCCAATAAAACTGTTCTTGTCAAAGTCCACAATGATCCTGGTCAATTTTCAACCTTTATCTTCCTTGAGCCATCAGGAGCATTTGACCTGGTTGATCATTTCCCCCTGTTTGACAAACTTTCTACACTTGGCTTTCAGATAACCACTGCCGTAGTTTTCATCCCATCTTCCTGGAAGTGCCCCTCAGTCTCCTTCGTTGGTTATTCCCTTGCTCCTCAACCTGTTAATAATAAAATACCCCAAGGCTTCATCTTTGGTCTCTTTCCTTTCCACAGCCACCTGTTTCATAGCTTTCAATTTTGCTCACATGCCGATGGCTCTCGACTGATATCCACTGTCAACCTCTTTCATGTCTTCCTGTTCACTAGTCATCAGAAAATACAACAGGTTCAAACCAATCCCCGCCAGCCCCCTGAAACACCTCTCCACCTAATCTTCTCCATTTCAGCTAATTATAACTACATTGTTCCAGTGCCTTGGTCCAAAAGCTTTGGTGTCACACTTGATGTTGTTGTCTGCCTTTCATATTCCACATCTGATCTGTCAGAAAGTCTTGCTGAAATCTTCAAATTATATTCAGAATCTGAACACTTCTCACCACTTTCACTGCTGACTACCCCGATTTGAGTCACAATAATCTCTGGCCTCATTCAGTGGTTCCTAAACGTTGATGCACGTTGGAATAACCCAGGATCTTTTAAACATGCTAATGCCTGACTTCCACCCCTTGATATTCTGATTTAATAGGTGTGGGATGGGATCTGGGCACTGGGATTTGTCACTGTTCTCCAGGTGACTCCAACTGCAGCAAAGTTTGGGAATCATTGGCCTGGCTATGGTAACCGCCACCCACCTGATCTCCCCACTTCTACACCAACCCCCTCCCGCAGTCTATTCTCAATGCAGCAAATAGACATGCTCTACATGCAATTCTAGTAGGGTACATGTTCCTGTCTTTATTAATGGGAGAGGTTCTTACTCTCCAGCCCATGGACAAAGGAGATCATAGATGGGTTTCAGGAAAACATCCCAAGTCCTACCTCCAAATTTTGCAAAATTTTGTGCCTGTTTTTCTGAAGAACGTAAACCAGTGTCTGAGACAGATCTCAATCTGGAGGTTTGTTCTGCCAAAGTTGAGGACACACTCAGGAAAAAGAGACATAAGTTATGGTGGAATCTGTGGCCTATGGTTTTTCCAAAGGGAGTTTTGAGGGCTTCAATATATAAAGGGGAAAGAGCAGGCAGGAGGGGAAAGAGAAACAATAATGCATCCATTTCATACTCAGTAAATCTGCCTTTTACAGAAGACAAAGTAAACACAGAGGAAGGAGTCAAATATGCATTTTTCTTGGGGTGGGCTGAAGGGTGATTTCTAGTCTTGTCTTTGTCCCCTACCTGTTAATTTACACGGTCAAGGTGGAATTCAACAAAACTGTTGTAAGGTGAAGGTTTTGCCGCTCACAAGGAATTTCCCTGTGAACAACTCCTCTGGGAGGATACCTGGGGAGATACGTGGCCTTCTACCTTTGCAACTGTTTAGGAACAGAAGGAAGGCAGTTTTTGCATGACTCAGTTCCCAAACCTAACTTTTTGTTATCGTTGTTGAGACAGGGTCTCACTCTGCTGTCCAGGCTGCAGTGCACTGGACAACAGAGCACGATCTCCACTCACTGCAACCTCCACCTCCGGGTTCAAGAGATTCTCCTGCCTCAGCCTCCCAAGTAGCTGGGATTACAGGTGCGCACCACCACGCCTGGCTAATTTTTGTACTTTTAGTAGAGACACGGTTTCACCACATTGGCCAGGGTGGTCTTGAATGCCTGACCTCAGGTGATCTGCTGGCCTCGGCCTCCCGAGGTGGGCATAGCGCTGGTATTACAGGCGTGAGCCACTGCGCCCGGCCCCAAGCTTAACTTTTTTCTTTGGCAGAGTTTAGGGTCCCGAGATGTTATTTTCCTTCCACAAGTGACATCCACAGCTTTCATGATGGTTACCTATCATATGTGCCATTCATCTAAGACCAAGGTGACCACTTGTTCCCAAAACCTGCACCTTGGATTGTTACTCGATTCCTGCCTGGTCTCTTCCAGGCCCTCGGTTAGTTTCCACAACTAGCGAAAGTTCCTCCTCCTTGGTCTCGCCCATTCACGTTCCCACCCCCCCGCCCCGGATGTGACGACCCTGGGCTCCCACTCCCCCTCACGAGAGACTACCCACTTCCACCCTTTTACTTAGACTTCCTGACGTAGCCTCTATCCAAGAGCTCTGTCCCACATTTGTACTGCCCAGGTCGAGCTTTCTAACCCCAAGATACCACTCCGTTCAGACGCTCCCATCCTCCATCCCTGAGACCCGGGACAGGATCGCACCTGAGGGGCCTCTGGCGCCGCAAGCTACCCCGCTAGTCGTAAAAAGGGGCGGGGCGTGGCTTTGTGCACGTCTGTCCGGGAAGAGCTTTACGATACGTTGACCGACATTTTACGACAGGCGGGGTTGCTTTGTGGCTGTGAGCTTCCCCGAGGTCTGAGTTTGTGGCTGCAATTTTATACCTGGTGGCTCTGCTACGGCGGCGCAGTAATGAGGCAGAAGCGGAAAGGTGCGAAAGGGGAAGGATATGGGGAAAAGGGGTGGTCTGAAAGGGGCGAAAGCCCAGGCAATCAAATGCTGAACCGAACTTTTCCCGCGAGAATCCGCTACCCAGTCCAGTGGCCCCGCCACCTAGGGTCAGTCTGTCCATTCCGGCCCCCCAGCCTTCTCGTTTTTCCTGTTTTGCTTTTGGAAGCATCCTACCTTTCTTCTTTTCCTCTTTGGCAGTCACTTGGTGTCTTTTGTTTGAATGGCAGGGAAACCTTTATTCCAAGATATGTCCTCCGAGGAGTTAACGTCGATTTAATGGGTTGTGGGACTTTTCATTTGTTAAGATTTGTTTCACGACACATTTGACGTGTTAGTTTGAGAGTTTCTTTTAAAGCCTTATGTTAAGATATGGAAAAAAAAGCCTTAATTATCCTTGGATTCAGTGTAACAGTTGTGCATGCAATTATTTTCATTTTTATTACCTCCTTAGTTAGCATGGAACAATTCCACCTTTGGTTTTTCAACAGGACGGATTCAAGTTTGAAATATTCTCTCACAGGTTCTGTTCCTATTTCTATACACTCGTTTGACCAGCTGGTCTAATCATGGTAATGGTTGTCAGAATAATAGCTACCATTTATTGAGCCTGTATTTTGAAGTCGGTATCATTTCCATTTCACAGATGAAGCTGCGATTCAAAGAGTTAAGTAACTTTCCCAGACCAAAATTATACTTAGGTATGGAGCTGTTTGGCCAGGCTGTATCTATGACCTCAAAAAACATAAAATGGAAAATAAATACATCGTTAGTCACTATGCTTCTTGACATTAACTGCTATTTTTCTTGCAAGCAACAATTCTAAGTGTCCAAGTTACCTTCGATTGGGTCTTGTCATATTTGCATGCCCTAAATCAATTTGTTATCTCACTCTAACTTGCTCCTTCTCAATCTGTCGGGATTCTTTTAGCGTCTTCTGTCACCAAGTCATGTTGGTTCTTACTTAGAAATTACCTCTTGAAATAGTTTATTCCTCTTCATTTTGGCCGCCAACCTCCTAACCCACCTTCATCACTAATATTTGAATGGTATTT